>NC_057835.1:13056000-13361600 GCF_910594005.1 Cervus elaphus
TGCCAACAACTCAAATAAGCAAGAAAACAGGTCCTCCCCTGAAACCTCCAGAAAGGAATGTAATCCCCCTGACACCCTGATATCAGGTAGGCGAGACCCATATCTGACTTCTGACCTGCGGAACTGTCAACAGCTAAGTTGGTGATAATTTGTTCCTGCAGCTGTAGGAAACCAGCAGAGCTGCCTGAAGGTTCTCGTGTGCTCATTCCAGCATCTCTGTCATCTTGGGATCTGTTTCTCAAAGAGGAGGTGGATATTTGGGACCTCTTTTCTTTCTTGCTATAGGCATTTAGTGCTCTAAATCTCTTCCAAGCTAGGTTTTAGCTGTACCCCACAGATTTTGATATACTGGTTATCTTTTTCACATTATATTCTGTTCAAAATACTTTTTTCCTTTTGACTTCTCAGTGACAAGTTTGAAAAAACAACATTATTTTCCTATATTTTGTCTTGGTTTTTAGTTATCATAGGCTGGAGGCTAAATCCTGTGCCTGTGACCCCAGCGTGTCTGGAACCTGAAGGCTCTGCTTCTGTAATGATTCAGTCCCCATCCTGGTTCTCAGCTCTCTCTGTTCTTCATTTTCAGGGAGAAAACCTCTTTATTTGCTACCAATATAGTAGTTTGGTGTTCACAATTAACTTTTAATGTTCCATTCACTCTCAGCCGTACCTCGTCAATTATGTTTTTAGTGGTAGCCACCTCAATACAATCTTCCTTTAAGTTACAATTTCCCCTGTATTTCTCTAATGCCTGATTGCACCAATCTTATCAGTACGTTCCCTTCCTCTAGTATCCATTTGCAGTAGACCAAATGTTTGTTTCCCACCGAAATTCGTAAGTTGAAACCTTGACCCTCACGGTGATGTTATTAGGAGATGAGGCCTTTGGGAAGTGTTTAGGTCACGAGCGCAGAACCCTCCTATTGGGCTGATGGTCCTTAGGAAAGGGACTGGCTCACACCTTCCACCGCGTGCGGTTACTGTCAGTGGGGAACAGGCGCTGAGTGCTCTGTGTAAGGAAGCGGCTGCTCCTGTGTACCACCTGGGGTGTCTGCTCTTCCCGATTGGGGTCCCCAGGAGACAGACTTCTCAATGGAGGCTAGTGTGCAGGAAGCGTTTGAGGAAGTGTCATTGGAGAAAATAACCAGGTCAGGCACAGAGGGAAATTGGGTTGGGGTGCATTTTAACAAAGGCCTTAGCTAACCAGCCTGGAGCTTATGAAAGGAGCTCTGAATTTGGACGGACCTCTGTTTTTCCCCAAGTTGGGGTGAGAGGGCTGGGCCTTTATAGCCCACACCAATCAGATCCTGGATGTGGGCCCTCCTGGGAAGGGGAGCATGATTTCGGTTGAGATGTCTCTGCAGCTGGGGTGACTTCAAAGAAGGTGGGCAGCTGAGGGCTGCCCTCCCAGCAGCAGGAAGTCATCTTCAGGCCGGAAGCGGGGAGCTGGCCTTCATAGCATCTGTCCCGGCCTGTGGTATGCTTTCCTTACTGGTACTTGTGTTTCAGGATTCAGCCCAGGCTTCTCCTCCATAATGCCCCATTTGACCTTCTTCTGTCACTCAGTCGCGTGGGTCACTCCCTCCTTGGAACTCACGGTACTTTCTGGATCCTTCTGTCCTTGCCCCGTACACTCTGTCCATGTTTGTAATTGAACACTCTGTGTCAGTGCCCCTAAAGGTATGGAGGGGGGTCACTGTGACCACCAGCACTCAGATAACCCGAGTCAGTAAGAAGAGGCAGGGCCAGTGACTGAGAAATCCTGTTTCTAAAAATTTCCATGGAAAACAAGGAAAGAGAAAAAGTTTAGATGCTGCAAGATGAAATCTTTACCTATTTGTAACCCCTTCTTCTGGGTTTCCCTGGTGGCCCAGTGGTAAAGAATCCGCCTGCTAATGCAGGAGACCTGGGTTTGGTCTTTAGGTCAGGAAGATCCCCTGGAGGAGGAAATGGCAACCCACTCCAGTATGCTTGCCTGGGAAATCCCATGGACAGAGGAGCCTGGTGGGCTACGTCCGTGGAGCTGCAAAGAGACGGGCACGACTGAGCGACTAAACAACAGCAACAACCGCTTTCTGTGTATTTATGTTAAGTCTCTGTTTCATGTTTGTATCCGCTGGTTTTTCAAGATGTTTAAAAATTCTGCAGAATCTGCCTTAAGCATACATTACCGATTTTACTCTACCCTGGCAAGAGAGGGTGAGTTGTTTACAAAACATGATACAAAGCCTGAAGGACAAACACTGCATTGTTGGCTTTGTGAGTTTCTGGAACCTTGTTCAATACACTGAAAAGCTCTGTCATAGCAAACACAGCCTGACAACCTCTGATATTCCTGAAAACCTCTCCTCCTGCCCTCTGCCCTGCCCCCACCCTGTAGGCTCTTTTCATGGATGCTCTCTCGAGATATCGAGAACCCAGTCATATTAAGGAATTGAAAAGAAGCCTCTGCATCAGTTTCCATTAAACCTTTTTCTTTTAGGGAAATGAGTATGAATCTGTGGTTATAACTGTCAGTATCCTTCATCAACCGCCCATTCAGATATTGGTTATGGCCTTCTCTAGGTGAGATACTTCTCCATGTCTATCTGAGTCCTGTATTTTACTGTTTGAATTTTCTCCAAAAAGGAAGTGAAAGCAATATGTTTTATATAGGAAGTGCCTTGGCATGTTCTCCTATACCATATGATCATTGTTGTTCAGGCACCAAGTCGTATCCGACTCTTTGTGACCCCATGGCCTTCCTGTCCATGGTGCAGGCTTCCCTGTCCTTCACTGTCTACTAGAGACAGGCATTGTATTACTATCTGTCTTGAGATAGTCTTATGGGGACACATTAATGCTTCCAAAGCCTTTTAAAGAGCCTCAAGTGATTTATCATAAATGCAGGGCTGTGTTATTTGGAGTAGGGCTTTCTAAAGGTGCACAGTACTGCTTGGGAGTAAAGAATGTTTGGTTTAAACTATACATAAAACTGCAAAATGTTTTCTCCTTTAAAAGTCTGAGGCACTATAATCTCCATGCACCAGGTGGATACTCTGACTCATTGCTTCTCAGGGACCCTGGTTTTTTCCCTGATGTTTACCATTGCAGGCGAGGCAGTATTGTGGGACAATTTCCTGAGGGCTATGAAACCATGTGCTGCCCGGCGGCTTGCTTAATACAGAGGAGTTCAAACAAGGGCCACTGGGAAACTCCTGACCTTCACAGTTCCACCTTCCTCTGTGATTCTCCATTTTCTTTTAATCTATCCTGCTGCTGCTGCTGCTGCTAAGTCGCTTCAGTCGTGTCCGACTCTGTGCGACCCCATAGACGGAAGCCCACCAGGCTCCCCCGTCCCTGGGATTCTCCAGGCAAGAACACTGGAGTGGGTTGCCACTGCTTTCTCCAATGCATGAAAGTGAAAAGTGAAAGGGAAGTCACTCAGTCGTGTCTGACTCTTAGCGACCCCATGGACTGCAGCCCACCAGGCTCCTCCGTCCATGGGATTTTCCAGGCAAGAGTACTGGAGTGGGGTGCCGTTGCCTTCTCCATTAATCTGTCCTAGTTGTGTATAATTGTTGCCGTTGGGCAAAACTACCCAGTTATGCTGAATGAACCTTAGCCCCTCCTCTCCCGTGTGTGTGTGTGTGTGTGTGTGTGTGTACAAATTTGTATTTATGCCAGCTCCTCCACCCCTCCACACCACTTTCAACTAGGAGTGATTTTTATCATCTTAATTCTCATGATTAGAAGATACGGATCAACATAATTCCTTACTAATGTCTACATGCCTCTGAAAGGGAAGATTTGATAATTGCATGCAAATGATCCCATTCACACACATAATAGCATAATAAAAAGGATCTCTTAGATTTTTAAGACACGGGCAGCAAGAGAACACAGGAAGAACATTTGACACCAGTGGGAACTCAGTCAGCAGCAGTTGGAGGGGCTGGCAAGTCTCCAGAGTTGGACAGATCAGAAAAGCCTGCACGACTGTACAGCATGAGGAACCTGTGACACCTTTTGTATCCCCAGGAGGCCCCACGTGGCCTGGGCAGATGCTGGTGTAGCTGCCTCAGGCCAGAGACCAGGTGAGGCTTCACAAGATGCAATCAGAATGCCCTGCACACGTTCACCTTAACCATATCCTCGGATGACAGCTCTTGCAGGGTTCGAGTTAGGCTGTGTCTTCAAGCTGGGCACCCAACCAAGCCTTCAGCCAGGGCAACTGGGGAACTGGGGCAGGAATATAAGTGGAGGCCCATGTATCAAGTTATACATCAAACTGCTAAATAAAATGCATCTCCTTTCCTTGATGAGTATATCTTCATAACAACCCAGAAGGCTACATTCAGTATAAGTTTCCCAAGCTCATTGGGTTCTGTGCCAGCTCCCTTGCCCACACCTCCCTCCTCTTCCCATCTCTGGCTCTAGCCTGGTCCTTCCTGCCGATGTATGAAGGCAGACACTTCAGCCAACACTTCCAAGCCATCCATGTCCCCAGAAAGCAGCCACTCCTTGGACACCTCTGGGTGAAGGAGTGCGTGCCCGATGGTGTGGCCTGCAGAAGCAGCCAGTGTAGGACTTGGAGGCAGAGGGTTTCCTCGCTTTGCCTGGGGGCAATGGTCTGCAGGGGAGGGCATGGGCTCTGGAAGGGCTTATCCTCCTGGCCCATTGACTCCAGGTCTAATAGCCGCAAAGCTTCTTCCCACCCCATGGATTTGTGTCATTTAAGTCACGTACACACTGTTAGTCATCGAGGGTCTGTCTGCATCATCACAGTACATCACGTCCGCATCTCATCAAGTTAGCTGACATAACATCGGTAGTGTCATCCCAACCCCTGAACCCATGTTGCATCCTTGGGAAGAGCATTCTGGGAGATCAACTGCAGAGGCAGGTGATACGGTTGACTTCACACAGCAGCTTTGATGTGTCCTCAACTTGGCTGTCCCCATTTGTGCCCAGTTGATTCAAGCTGTTAGAACCAGCTTTGGTAGTGGGAGGTGGGGAGAGTAGTTTTAACTCCCTTCTCTTAAAAATTTGGTTTTCAGAACATGTATTGTCTTTCTTTTCCTTGACTAGAGCGGTCTTTTTAAGCCAGTTTAATGACAGCAGTGGTGGCCAGAGACGGCAGAGTGCAGCCCGCAGTAGGGATCCCAGAGAGCGGGGCTGCAGAGGCTGCCCCATTAGCCTCCTACCTACCTCTCTGGCCTGCCCCCCACCAGCACCTAGCTCGCAGCCAGCTCTGCTGTCGCATGCTCAGTCGCTCAGTCGTGTCTGGACTGTAGCCCACCAGGCTCCTCTGTCCATGGGATTTCCCAGGCAAGAATACTGGAGTGGGTTGCCATTTCCTTCTCCAGGGGATCTTCCCAACCCAGGGATCGGACCTATGTCTCCTGCTTGGCAGACGAGTTCTTTACCACGGCACCACCTGGGAAACCCATCTCTGCTGTTAGTTGAGCCAAAAAGCTTAGAGCAGCAGGCACATCTCCCGGGTATGGTGTTTGAATCTCTCAGCCTCTGCATTGCCCTGGTCTTTCTTCCAAAGAACCGTTATTACATGCAACCCCGCCTCCCACCACTGGATGTAGCAGGGGGTTCAGCTAACTTCACGCAAATGAAGAAGTTCGTACACGTTTTCACATTGTTTAAAAAAGGCAGACTTCACTGGTAAGAATGTGGCGCAGTAGAGGGGCAGCTGGAGAGCTCTGTCTCCACTGGAGAAGCTTGTGTATTCAGGAAGCCTGAGACTTTTTGAGAGGCTCTTTTTTGCTCACACTTGGGGCAGTGGAGTGTGGTGGTTCAGAGCACACAGTCAGTTGGCTCAAGCACTTATTATAATAGCTGGACCCTGGGCAAGTTACCTAAACTCTCTGAGCCTCAAGTCATCATCTAACAAATGTAAATGACAATGGTCCCTACTCACATGTTCACACACGCGAAGCATTTAGGACAACTCTTAGCACCCTGTAAATGGCAAGAAGAGAATCTTTATTATTTTGTGGGATGAATGTGATAATTTCCACATTCCACCTAAAATGTGAGGATTCAAATGGATTCATAGTTTTTTAATTGCACTGGAAAATACAAGTATTCTCCATTGTGATTGCCTCCTTGTTTTTATTACCTAGTGGGTTGGCCAGGAAGTTCGTTTGGGTTTTCCATGTTTCAGAAAAAGCTGAACAAACTTTTTGGCCAACCCAAATACTTTAAAGAGGATTCGTATCCTGTTCTTGGCTCCCACTGTGGGCCCAAGTGTTGTCTGCAGTCCCTTGGTACCCCCATCATCATATGTTCCTGGCCTGTGGCATCAGGCCAGCCCAGTACAATGCATCACTCTTGTCAGGGGGGAGTGGGCCTCTTGTAACCCCTCCCTCTGCGATCAGCGTCTTTCATTCCTCCTGGAAACAGATCAAGTGGTGGTTGCTTTATAAGATTGCCGTGTAAAATCTGGGGTTATTCCTCTTCTGTCTCTTCCACTCTAGTTAAATAAATGCCAGGTGAACGAATGAATGAGTGGGTGACCCTTTCCTTACGGGATGGTTGCGGCTACTGAGTGGAGATGCTTTCCTGTTTTTGCCCTCTGTCAGCCACGCCATGCCTCTGTCTTGGCAGAGACATAACTTAGTGGGTCTTACCCAGTTTGATGTGATACCACCTCAGGATCCCAATCCTCATGGTCGTTACCAATCAACTTGATCTCCATCCATCCAGTGAAATGTAAGTAGACTCCAGCATAAGACAAAACGTATCATTGCCTCTCTGCCGAGTCATGCTAGTGTCATAAAAACTCCCAACAGGAGGCAGCACTTCTCTGATCTCTTTCCTTTAGAAAAATGACTTGGGCCTGGAGAATTCACATCTCACTGGGAGGAAAAACCAGTGCGTTAACAGCTTAATATTAATGGGGATGGAGATGTAATACATAATGCATTTTCTTTCAGTCACAGAAGATCTCATTAGACGGAATGCCGAGCACAATGACTGTGTAATTTTTTCCCTGGAGGAACTCTCCTTGCACCAGCAAGAAATAGAAAGACTGGAGCATATTGACAAGTGGTGCCGGGATTTAAAAATCCTCTATCTTCAAAATAACCTCATTGGAAAAATCGGTAAGTCTTCAGGACTCTGTTCTCATGGTTTCTTTAACATTTTGAATGGCAGAATGTTGGCAAATGCAGTGTTATTTCTTAGAGGAAGAAAGAGAGTTGCATGGAGGGATAGCTGCAACCATCTCTCAGTGGTTGTTTATGGAACTGTTTCCCTGAACCTTTCTGGGCCCGGTCCATCTCCTTTGCCCCGGAGATCTCCATCAAGGAGTCAGGAGGACCTGTTGATGGCTAGGAACACATTAGTTGACCTGTACCTTTAAAACCTGATTTTTTAAAAAGTGTCATAGAGAGGAATCCAGGCATTTGTCATGGACCTGAAAGGATTATGTGAGAGCTGACTAAGTCCTTGTCAGATCCCAGCCTGGGATAGCCAGGTCTATGTATCGAGAATGCACGTGTGCCAGACATCATGCTCAGGATTGGGTACTGAGAGGGGTTCACAATGACAGCTCTGTTTACTGTTCCAGCTTGGAATGAAATGAGAGGTAAAAATAAACCGGTAGGTGAAGAACCAAAAATCAGCAATATAACTAGTAAAAACTCTGGAGAGTATGGCTTACGCTTGCAGTGCCCCCAGAATTAAACGTACGCACCACCCAGCTGCATGCAGAACTCAACCACCGCAGGCTTCCCTACCGTGACTTGTGGCAGGAAGGGGTGGAGACCCCAGACCCAGGAGAGAGTGGGATGGGCATGCCCAGTTCCTTCTCCTAGTTCACTCGTCGGGTGAGTCGAGTGACTCAGCTCCCCATCCAATTGCCACCCCCACCCCTGGGAAGAATGAGTTAAGGGAACAGAGAGAAGCGAAGCCCGTGGAGTTACAATAACGGGGGGGTCCTGCCACATGGAAACAGCAGGAGCACCCCACCCCCAACTCTCAGAAAAGCCACAGAGAAGCTTAGTGGTGTGAGCATGTAGATCCAGGTTTGAACTCTGCCTCCGCCGCTAAAAAACCGTGCCATTAGGCAAGTCAGTTAACTGTTGATCTGTGTCTTAGTCTTGAATCTGTAAAACAAGTCAACAGCCTCTGACACACGGACGTGTGCGGTATCAGAGCTGCACGGAACAATGTGCTTAGCTCTCTGCCCGGACCCCCTCGCCACCTACAAGGAAGAAGTGTCTGGCCCCCAGTGGTAGCATCGCTGTGGTTAGAAGCTCTGGTGATGTAGTCAGTCGCCTGAAGCTTAGTAGATAACCAAAAATGGGCTCTAGGGAAACAAAAAGTCTAGAATTTGCATACTTTTTGAAGGTTTATTAAAATTCATTATATTCCTTCAGATACTTATTTTTGGCATCTTGTACTTTACCAGAAATTAGAAACTCTGGCATTGTCCCATTGAAAAGGCTGTTACAGAAAACCACCCGCTTTTATCACGAGGGCATTAGAGAGTTGTCCTCATTGTGCCTCTCCAAAAGAGTTCCCGAAATCTTCATCTCCACAGCTGGGTCCGTCACAATTACTAATTAGCAGCATAGTATTTCAGTCCTTTTCAGAGCTGTGAGAAAGCTTGAATTTTTGCTTCCAAAGTATTCTTAAATTAAACACGCTTTTAAATCCTAATAATGGGATTTTTCAGCACAACTCCACCCATAGGCGTTTAGGTGCTTATTTAGCAAGTAAAACTGTTTCTGGAGGATTCAGACATGCTCTTGGGCCCTAGAGGGAGCAGTTTGCAAAACACTTGCCTTTGCTGAAGCGCTGTTCTTCCCGGGGAGCTCCAGGCGGGCTGGCGGTGGGGTGGGGGGTAGGTTCTGCTTGATGTGGCTCCAGGGGTCACCTGAGGACTGTCCAGGGTCTGTTAAAATGGGGCCAGGGCCTCACCCCAGACTTACTGACTCAGAGCCTGAGAGGATGCGCTCCCAGAATCTCCATTGGTCACAGGTTCCCCATGAGCCTCAGCCCTGGCCAGAAGTTGACCTCAGGGCGGCCTGAAATGTGGGGTGGGTTTGTTCAGTTTAGTCGCTCAGTCGTGTCTGACTCTTTGTGACCCCATAGACCGCAGCACACCAGGCTTCCCTGTCCATCACCAACTCCTGGAGTTTGCTCAGACTCATGTCCATCGAGTAAGTGATGCCGTCCAACCATCTCATCCTCTGTCATCCCCTACTCCCCCTGCCTTCAGACTTTCCCAGAGTTAGGGTCTTTTCCAGTGAGTCAGTTCTTCGCATCTGGTGGCCAGAGTACTGGAGTTTCAGCTTCAGCATCAGTCCTTCCAATGAATATTCAGAACTGATTTCTTTTAGAATTGACTGTCTTGATCTCCTTGAAGTTCAAGGGACTCTTGAGAGTCTTCTCCAACACCACAGTTCAAAAGCATCAGTTCTTTGGCACTCAGCTTTCTTTATGGTCCAACTCTCACATCCATACATGACTACTGGAAAAACCATAGTTTTGACTACATGGATCTTTGTTGGTAAAGTATGTCCCTGCTTTTTACTATGCTATCTAGGTTTGTCATAACTTTACTTCCAAGGAGCAAGCTTCTTTTAATTTCATGGGTGCAGTCACCATTTGCAGTGATTTTGGACTCCAAGAAAATAAAATCTGCCACTGTTTCCATTGGTTCCCCATCTATTTGCCATGAAGTGATGGGACCAGATGCCATGATCTTAGTTTTTTGAATGTTGAGTTTTAAGTCAGCTTTTTCACTCTCGTCTTTCACTTTCATCACTTTCATCCTCCTTGCTTTCTTCCATAAGGGTGGCATCATCTGCTTATCTGAGGTTATTGATATTTCTCCTGGCAATCTTGATTCCAGCTTGTGCTTCATCCAGCCCGGCATTTCACATGATGTACTCTGCATATAAGTTAAATAAGCATTACTTTGCCAACAAAGGTCAGTCTAGTCAAGGCTATGGTTTTTCCAATAGTCGTGTATAGATGTGAGAGTTGGACTATAAAGAAAGCTGAGCACCAAAGAATTGATGCTTTTGAACTGTGGTGTTGGAGAAGACTCTTGAGAGTCCCTCGGACTACAAGGAGATCCAACCAGTCCATTCTAAAGGAGATCAATCCTGGGTGTTCATTGGAAGGACTGATGTTGAAGCTGAAACTCCCAATACTTTGGCCACCAGACATGAAGAGCTGACTCATTTGAAAAGACCCTGATGCTGGGAAAGATTAAAGATGGGAGAAAAGGGGACGACAAAGGATGAGATGGTTGGATGGCATCACTGACTCAATTGACTTGAGTTTGGATAAACTCCAGGAGTTGGTGATGGACAGGGAGGCCTAGCGTGCTGCAGCCCATGGGGTCACAAAGAGTCAGACATGACTGAGCAACTGAACTGAACTGAAATCTGCATGTAAGTTAAGTAAGCAAGGTGACAATATACAGCCTTGACATACTCCTTTCTCAATTTGGAACCAGTCTGTTGTTCCATGTCCAGTTCTAACTGTTACTTCTTGACCTGCATACATATTTCTCAGGAGGCAGATCAGGTGGTCTGGTATTCCCATCTCTTGAAGAATTTTACACAGTTTGTTGTGATCCACACACTCAAAGACTTTAGCATAGTCAATGAAACAGAAGTAGATCTTTTTCTGGAATTTTCTTGCCTTTTCTATGATCCAGTGGATGTTGGCAATTTGATCTCTGGTTCCTCTGACTTTTCTAAATCCAGCTTGAACATCTGGAAATTCTCAGTTCACGTACTGTTGAAGCCTCACTTGGAGAATTTTGAGCATTATTTTGCTAGCATGTGAGATGAGTGCAATTGTGCAGTATTTTGAACATTCTTTGGCATTGCATTTCTTTGGGACTGGAATAGGAAGTAACCTTTTGTAGTCCTGTAGCTACTGCTGAGTTTTCTGAATCTGCTGGCATATTGAGTGTAGCACTTTCACAGCATCATTTTTTAGGACTTGGAATGGCTCAGCTGGAATTCCATCACTCTACTAGCTTTGTTTGTAGTGATGCTTCTTAAGACCCACTTGATTTTGGATTCCAGGATGTCTAACTCTAGGTGAGTGATCACACCATCATGGTTATCTGGGTCGTGAAGATCTTTTTTGTATAATTCTTCTGTGTATTCTTGCCACCTCTTCTTAATATCTTCTGCTTCTGTTAAGTCCATTCTGTTTCTGTCCTTTATTGTGCCCATCTTTGCATGAAATGTTCCCTTGGTATCTCTGATTTATTTGAAGAGATGTCTAGTCTTTCCCATTCTATTGTTTTCCTCTATTTCTTTGCATTGATCACTGAGGAAGGCTTTCTTATCTCTCCTTGCTATTCTTTGGAACTCTTCATTCAAATGGGTATATCTTTCCTTTCCTCCTTTGCCTTTCACTTCTCTTCTTTTCTCAGCTATTTGTAAGGCTTCCTCAGACAACCATTTTGCCTTTTTGCATTTCTTCTTCTTGGGGATGGTTTTAATCACTACCTCCTGTGCATTCTTATGAACCTCTGTTCATAGTTCCTCAGGCTCTCTGTCAGATCTAATCCTTCGAATCTGTCACTTCCACTGTATGGTCATAAGGGATTTGATTTAGATTTTACATGAATGGTCTAGTGGTGGTTGTCCATACTTTCTTCAATTTAAATCTGAATTTTGCAATAAGGAGTTCATGATCTGAGCCACAGTCAGCTCCTGGGGATGGGTTTGTAGGTCTGGTTTTATATAGCCTTTGCGTGGGAACTGATCCCAGTGTGGTTTGGTCTAGAACACTAACCCCCTGTTCCAGGTACCCAGGAAGCTCTGTATATTTTTCGTTATAGAGATTTGTTTTGTTTTTTTTTTTCTGACCAATTTGGCCCATTGTCCTTGATTTAATTAGGAAACCCTTACAAAACAAATCTTAACTTTTCTTCTACCAGTTAGCATTTAGAGGTTATATAGTTTAGCATTTAGAGGGTTATACATATAACAAAAATGGAGAAGGAAAGGTATTTTATTGTGCAGTTTTAACAATGATAACTATATGTATTTCTGTTTGGGGTATGGACTAGACACTCTATTATAACCTTTGGCACCTAGAGCTCTACAAATCTCTGATGATCAAATACTCGGATATTGGTTTGGAACTCTTGTCAGCATCAGTATCGCTTAGAATGGTATAATTGCTGAGAGAAGCTTATTGTTCAAAAATCCTCATTTAAAAAGATGAGTAAACTGAGGCTCAGAGAGGTAAATTTTTATTCTCAGGTCTATGGAAGCAAATATATGACATTTATAAATTTTAGATGAATATTGATGATGATAAAGGTGCTGGTTATAAATCATCATATTTGACTGTCACAATATCCCTGGAAAATGGTGCAGAGGAAGTGTTAAGTGAGCCTGCCCTGATGCATGTTTCTTAGCAGGGTTTTCTGTATTCATGTTGTCTTAGAAAGGACTCTCCTTTAAAAGTGCAATGTAATGATTTAGTGCCAGACTCTGCAGTCAGATTTCCTGGCTTTGCCACTTAACCTTGAATAACTGGATTAATTTTCTGCACCTTGATGTTCTCATTTGTATAAGGGAGACAGCAGTAGTTTTTACTTCATAGGGTTATTAGGAAGATTAAATGAGATAATATGCAGAATGCTTAGAAAATTGTATGGCTTGTAATAAGCACTCAGCAATGTAAGCTATGGTATTATTTAAGCTGTTTTTAAAGGGCCCCATCCTAGAATGATCCCTTGACTTATTTATGCTTTTGCTTTGCCTATCTGGGCTTGCATATTTATTTAAAACCATAATCCTGTATCAGAATGATTTTGACTTCAAGCAAAGGGAAACACAACTCAAGATGACTTAGCAGTGAGGAAATCTGTCTTGTAACCCAACTATTAACTCTAGAGACAGGCCAGTCTCCAGGGTTGGTTGGTCGGTTCCTTCTCTCTGCTGCACCAGGCACTGTGGGCTTCATCCTACAGCTGATTCCTTCAGCTTTGCAAGATGACTGGGAGTCAGTAAAGATAGTGTTTCCATTCTCGCCTGGAAAATCCCATGGACAGAGGAGCCTGGCAGGCTGCAGTCCAAAGGGTTGCAAAGAGTCAGACAAGACTGAGCAACTGAGCACACACACAGGAAAAAGAGAAAGGAAATTCACAAGCATGAAACACAGGCCGTCGCCTCTCATCTGATCAGGAGCACAGGCTACGCACGCCCTGCCTTGTACCACAGTTGCCAGGAGACTGCCCTGGGCAGGACGACTCGGCCTGGGCTCCCGAGCTGTCACTACCAAGGAACATGGGATTGCCATGCACTGGGCCTGCGTGGTTAAGCCTAACCCCAGAGTTAGGGCTGAGCAGAGACATGAGCAGAACTGGGTTCCCTCGGGAAGAAGCAAGGGAGAAACGGACGCTGAGTAGACAACCAGCCATGTCTGATGTACAGGTACAGGTTTGGAAAAGCAACATGATTTTGGATAACCATAACGATTCTTAGACTCTTGTTGTCATTTTCATAACAGATTATGTAAAAATGTCTTTTATCTTGAAAGTTAACTAATTCCATTATTTGTATGTTTCAGAAAATGTTAGCAAACTCAAGAAACTTGAATATTTGAATTTGGCTTTAAACAACATTGAAAAAATTGAAAATCTAGAAGGTAAGAACTTTCTTCTAATAATTTATTTATTAATTAAAATTGATATTTAAGATTAGACTTAAACAGTATTGCTTAAACAATAGGTAGACTTTTCAAATTAACATTTTACCTCAGTCTTATATTTGTCATTCTCGTTGGAAAAAGTCAGATGATAGTAAGATACATAAATTCAATAGTGGAAGTCCCCTAGGCCCCTTCCTAACCCAGCTTCCTTCCCTGAGTCAGTGGTATTAACCCTCTGGTGTATAGAAGGTGGTATTACTACATTTTGCTTTGTATCAATGGGATCATACTATGAATATTGTTTTCAAAATGAATTTCTTCCATGAAATTGCCTTGTTTTTCTGATATCCAGGAAAGGTGGGGAGCCCTGGATGATGGGATGATTGTAGACTGTTATCCAACCATTGATCTGCAGATGGACACTTGGATGGTTCCAGCGTTTTGCTCTAACAGATTGGCTGCAATTAGCATCTTTCTATATTGCACTCTGTGTACATGTGTAAATTTTTTTCTAGGGTAGATTCTTAGAATTCCTTGGTTTTAACATACATAGTTTTGGAAAAAATTGTTCTCCAAGAAGGTTGCATTGATTTCCACTTGTATTGGTGGTCAATGTGAATACCCATTTTCCCCCCAGCTTCACTAATGCTTTTTATAAGCTATCTTTTCTTAGTGATCAGAAGACATTGTTTTCTAGCAAATTTTAAAATTTGTACTTCACATTATTATTGGTCTTCCATATAAGCTTTCAGATGTTTATTGAATATTTGTATTTTTTCTTATGTGAATAACTGTTTCATAACTTTTGGCTTTTTTTCCTACTGATTTTTCTTCATGTGCTCTTATACATTCCAGATATTAATACCTCGTTATATATGTTATAAATCTTTTCTCTTGAGCCTGCTATTTTGTTTCAATCAAGATGCTGGTATTGTTCAGAAGTCTTATTTTTGAAATGGGTATAGTCCAATTTATCAGTCTTTTTCTTCTTTATGATTTCTGAATACAGATATATTCCATCAAAGTTCTAAGTATAGTCATTTCATTCTTAACATTTAATCTCTCTAATGTACTTCAGATTTATCATGTAAATGTTTCCAAATGGAAATATTTGGACCATTTAGTACTTTGAAATTTGAGATATAATTTACGTAACAGTCTTTGGGGTCACAGAGGCAGACATGACTTAGCGGCTGAACAACAACATAAAATTCACTGTCTGAAAATACGTGATTCAGTGATTTTTAGTATATTTGCAAGGTTGTGGACCCATCATCACTATCTAATTCTGGAACATTTTCATCACCCCCAAAGAAATCCCCATATTCATTAGCATTCACTCCCCATTCACCTCCTATCCCAGCCTCTAACAACCCCTAATCTGCTTTCTGTCTCCATAGATTTTCCCATCCTGAACATGTCATGTAAGTGGAATCAAAGAATATATGGACAATATTTGGTCTTCTGACTTCTTAGCCTAATGTGTCCAAGGTCCATCCATATTGTAGGATGCATCAGTACTTAATCCTTTTAAGGGCTAAATAATATTCCAATAATGATAATAGTATTCCAAATAATAATAATAATGACATTCAATAATATTCCAATATGGATACACCTCATTTTGTTTACCTGTTCATTAGCCGATGCATGTTTGAGTTGTATCCACTTTTTGGTTATTGTGAGTATAGCCTCTGTGAACATTCATGTACAAGTTTTTGCATAAACTTATATTTTCTGTTAGTTTAGTATACCGAGGAATGTAATTCCTGGGTCACATGATGACTCTGTGCTTAATTCTATTTTCAGGAACTGCCAAATGTTTTCCAAAGCAGTCACACCATTTGCCACTCCCACTAGCAATTTATGAGGGCTCCATCCTGACAAACACTTGTCATTTTCTGTTTTTATTTATTTATTTTTGTAGTAGTCATCCTAGTGGGTGTGGAGTGGTATCTCATTGTTGTTCTGATTTGCATTCGCCTAATGGCTAATGAGTTTGGGCATTTTTAAAAATGTGCTTAGTGGCCATTTGTGTATCTTCTTTGGAGAAATCTTCTTTATTCAAAATCTTTGCCCATTTTCTAACCAGCTTATTTGTTGTTTGACTGTTGAATTGTAAGACTTATTTTTATGTTTTGAATGCTGGAGTCCAATCAAATAAATGATTTGTTGATATCTTCTCCCATTTTGTGGGTTTTCTTGTCAACTTCCTCATTGGTGTTCTTTGGAATCCAATGGGTTCTTTCTTCTTCAATAACTTTATTGAGGTTTAATCAATGTACAGAAACCTGCACATGTTTAATGTATACAGTTTGTTGAGTTTGGACCTATGCACACACACGTGAAACCATCACCACAACCGAGGTAACAGGCATGTCCATCCCCTGTTTTCTCTGATCTCCCCTAGAACTTCCTTTAATCTAATAGAACGTCCTACTAGGTTGATCTTCCATGTCGCTTCCCCTGTGTTCCTTATTTAAACCACGTTGTCGTATTGTTCTACGTTCTGGGAGGTTTCCTGTTTTACACTTTGCAGGCTTCTCTTTTGTGCTGTTATTTTTCCCCCTCAGCATCCAGTTCCACTCAGTGTCTGCTGAAGCCGCAAAGGCTTTGGTTGATTTAGGTGCCTGTGTGGGCTCACTCTGCAGTTGTGAGGCTGTGTTTACACATCCAGCCTCTTGCCTAGCTGGCAGCACCACGTGGACTCCGTGAGCGGGCAGGGGCGTGGAGCAGGCAAGCCGCTCTGCCCACCCCACTCCCACCTGCCAAGGGCTAAAATTAGGAGGACATTACTTAGGTTGTGCTGGACTTTAGCCTATTTGTCTCACAGTGTCGACATTGGTATTTCAGTGGCCATCGAGGTTGTATATCAATAAAGACATAAATATTTGTCATACATTTTTAATGTTCATCCTCAAAACCTGCAGCGTCATCACTAAGAAAGCCCCCAAACCATCATCAGTGCTGGAGCTGAGATGGTTCTTTCCATCACTGGCATCTTTCTGCCTTAGCTCCCTCTCAGATACCACTCTCCAGCCTGGTTACCGTAGTCTCATGTGAACGCATGAAATAACAAAATCTGCCTTATATCTATGTTCTGTAGTAGTGAAGTGTCAGTCTATGATGTCAGAGAAAGAATTTAAACTCTCCCTCTCAGTTGGCTTGTCCAGGGCTTATTCTTTTTTCCTTAGCAAGGAATCCAAAAGGTGTGGAGTTCTGGGTTTTGCGGTGTGTGTTGGCCACAGACCACTAGAGGGCAGCATTGTCACTGTTGTCTTTGAGCTTTGGGAGCTTGGTCTTCAGTGGACACGTCCTCATTTGGTGCTCTGCCTTCCAGCTCTAATGCAGATGCACTGGGCTCAGGATTGCCTGGGGAGCTGGGCAGTAGGGAGGGGTGGGTGCCTTGTCATTTGGCAAATGTGTACTTTTTGTTTGATTTAAATGTTTGATGTAGAGAGGAGGGTGTATATACTCAGCTCACCTACTTGAGTCAATCTCAGTGTAATCTTAAACGTAAGCTGGATTTTTGTTTGTTCGTTTTGCTGGATGGCAAACCATAACTGTATCCCTCTTTCTTTTTTTTCTTGTTGTGGATTCACCAGGATAGAATCAAGTAGGTATTTTTTTCCATCGCTCCTCCTTACCTACCCTAACCTGGGAAGACGGGAGGGGCTTCTGTGAGTGCCAGCTCTCCCCCTTCGGAAATCACCGTGTTGGTTTCAGTGACATTCAGACCCCTATGGGCCGCTAAACTGGATCTTCTCAGCACAGAGGATAAAGGGTGGGACACAGTTGAAGGCAGGGGTACCCTAACTCCAAAGAGGAGGTTTTCTCTGGCTGGCTAGTTCAGCAGGAATTGTTCTTTCAAATGGCAGATGTGGCTTAATTGCTTATGTGTAAGCCTAGCAGAAGAAAAATTAAGATTCATCACTTTGAAAAACATAATGAACATTTGGAGGGTTCTGCATCTACAAAATTACAGCAAAATCCAAAAATTATCTGAATCTTTTAGTTTGTTGGAGTCTTCCAAATGTCAGTCTTTTCTTATATGGAAGAAAATATAGTTAAAATATCTCTCAAGTGTCCCAAAGTAAACTTAAGAAATACCAGGCAACCTGTATCTTAAGTCAGACTCCCCCAGATATATCCTTTACACTTCACAAAATCCATCTAACATTTTTTTTTTGCTAATATAAAGAAACATACAGGCACAGAGATATAAACTTAATTATATTTATTTGTTTAGTTTCATATTTATTCTTCATATAGTGACTGAGTTCACATTATTATGATTTAATGACTGAATTATCAAGTATATTGATGTGTTTTAAATAACTGTTTATTGTTTGGCACTGGAGGTGTTTTTAATTATGTTTGCTCTTGTGAATAGAACTGTTCTGAACAGTTTTGTACAAATTACCTGTTCCCAGTTGATGTATTTGACCAGGACCTTTTCCTCCCCAATGAAATTCTGGATCAAGCGGAAAAAGAAACATTTAAGGGCCTGTTTTATGTATTGATAGGTAGAATGCTGAAAAAAAAAATTTTATATGATAACCTTGCCAATATATTAAAAATTCAGTTTTGAAGATAAGAAGTTACTGAGTTTCCTTCACCTATGTAGCTGAATCTCAAATATATAAAAGTGTTGAGTTGTTCTTGTGTATTTTAGGTATTCGTCTTTTTAATAATTCATATTTTACCTTAGTAATACAACACACAGTTTCAAAAGTCAAAGTGATACAGTCAGATACAAACGGAAACAAATCATGTCTGATACAAAATGTTGATGACATCAATAACGTCTAGACATAAAGAAGGCAGAAAAGCTGTTTTGAGGAGTTGAAAGTGAGAGAAAATGTGGAGAATTCAGTCTGGACGTGTTGAATGTGGAATGTTTTGCAGACATGTAGAAACAGGAGTGTGGTGTTCAGTTGGATGGTCAGATATGGGTTTCTTGTTTGGGAGTCATTGGAATCTGGGGTTAGTAAAACCAGTGAACATGACTATTGTCGTAAGGACCATAAGGAGAGGGGAGTATTGGGTCATTGATGGAAATCTGGGTTATATCACCACTGATGGGGTGGAAAAGCCTGTGAAAGATCAAGAGGAATAGATGGCATTATAAAGGAAAACACGGAGAGAGTAGTATCCCTGTTTCAAGACAGTTGGGGGATTTAAGGGACAGTCCATGGTCAATCCCACCACATGCAGCAGACTCTTCGAGTGACATAGTGTGTTGAAGACGGTCTATTAGATCTGTCAGCAGGACGGTCTCTGGTCACCTTTAGAGGAGCAAGTCTACTAGAAGAGTAGAGTGTTGGGGGTAGAGGCCAGCTACTATGGGTGGAGCCCATGGGGATTGAGATAGAAGAACAGTGAATGTAGAGTCAAGGTGACTTGTGATGTCTCAGTGGGCATTGCCTACCTCTGAGTTCTGCCTACCTCTCTAGATTCACTTCTTGGTGCCTTTGCATATTAAATTTTCTTTTCCTGCAATTCTCTTCTTTTTTTCCACACTGCACATAAGCTTAAAGTGAAATACCATGGGTATTTTTTATCACTTTATCCTGAAGACCTGGGTCAGCAACTTATACATAGGTACCCAGTAACTCCTGAATAGATGGATGGATGAATAGAGGGTAAGAACCTATATCTGGAAGCGCTAAGTTAGAACTAACTTATTTGGAAGAGACTGGCTTTGGGTATGACTAGAGAGGAGGGACACGTGGGATTCTAGACAGGGTGGAGACAGGTGCTAGGATCAGTAAGGGGGCGAGAACACTGTTATTCAGCGAGATTGGCTCCATCATCTAGCCTTTAGAAATGAGAAGCACCTTGCCATCGGCGACACGATTGCAGAGCTATGAACCAATCTGAATTCTGGTTGAGTTCAGAACCAATCTGGTTCATATTGGTGAAGTTAACATAAGATATCAGGAACCAAAGTTTGCCCTAAGTTATATAGCTGCAAAACAATGACAGAAAAGCAGTGTATAATCAGGAAGCCTATAGGAAAAGTGGAGCATGTAGAAGTTTGAAGAAATGAGCACAGAACAAGGTAGAACTGGGTTGTCAGCTGGCGATGGTTCTCTAGATACTGATGCCTACCACATCTGCCATATTAATCCAGCACCCGTGAGCCGGTCACGGGGGAGACAGCCTTATGTGAACCTCTCCCACAGGGCTGCCGTAGAAACAAGGTCAGCTCTTCTTTGGCTGGTAGTGAGAAATGGTAAACTCACTGCCCATGGAAACTAAGTGTCCCCGTTTCCCTGTAGGCACATGTGCTAAGAAGCCACGTGAGAACCAGACAGGTGCTCACTGGGCTGGTTCTCATCCTAGCTCATGGTTATCAAAGCTTCCTAAATGGCAGGCACTGTGCTAAGTACTTCACACGAATCATCTTTTATTGTCTTCACAAGCACCTCTGAGCCAGGTGCCAATACTATTATAACTGCAGATGAGAAGACTGAGGCTTGTGACTTTTGCAAAATCACACAGCAAGGACATGTCAGAGTTAGGACTTGAACTCAGGTCTGTCAAATTCCAAGGTCTACACTCCTAACTACCAAGTGCTCATGGAATTCAGGTGAGGGGAGTCAATTCAAACTTGGAATTGATTCAGATTTCTATATCATCTGGCTATCTCTGTAATAAAGTTGGGTGGGTCACATTTACTACAGAGTCTGCTCAGTGACTTGTCCTTTTTTCTGTCATCCCTCTGAGGACCGCACTCCTTTTTGTTGCATTTGTTGACATCTTCGGTTCAGTGCGTGGTGATCTTGGAGCCATTGTGTCTCTTTGGTGATTTTATAAAGATGAATTCTGAGGCTTGATTTTATGGAATGCCTTCTCTTTGGGGGAATTCCTGCCATCACCCTTTGCATTGAGATGAGTCCTAACCACTGTACCTGGTAAAATTCTCAGGACCACAGATTCCAGTGCCTTCCCTAAAGGGACCTTTGTTCTGATGCAGCATCCCCCACAGCAGCAGCTTATACCTGACCTTCTTCACCCCAGTTAGTAACTGAATCCAAATGTCAACAGCCCAGAGTTTGCAGATATGGGCACGAAGAGGATTTCCTTTGACCTGAGGGACTCAGGGATTGAAAGTAAAGGGAGACCCAGAAAAGTGAATCAAGACTAAGCCATTTTTTTTTTAACATTAAAAATTATTATTTGTTTTAATTGGAGGATAATTACAACTTTGTGATAGTTTTTGCCGTGCATCAACATGAATCGGCCACAGTCATGCATATGTCCCCTCCCTCCTGAACGCCCCCTGCCCTGCCTCCCCACCCCATCCTTGGTCGCAGTGCAGTTAGTGAACAGACTTCCAGGACCTGCAGATGTTTCTTCTGTGATGTTTCTTCTGTGCACGTTTTACTACCGGGGTGACTTTCTGGGCTTTGTTTTCTTTTCCTTTCTCCCACCAGGCTGTGAAGGGCTGACAAAGCTTGACCTGACGGTGAATTTCATCGGGGAGCTGAGCAGTGTTAAAACCCTTCAAGGCAACATCCACCTGAAGGAGCTGTTCCTCATGGGAAACCCCTGTGCTGACTTTGACGGCTACAGACAGTTCGTGGTGGCAACTCTTCAGCAGCTAAAGGTACGCTTTATCTCCATGATATGAAATTCTTGGAAAAAATGAAAAGAAGCAACTACACAGTGATTCCTGATATATTCCCAGCATTTCCAGAGAATGTGTTGTTTTAGAGAATGGAATAGTCCAGAAAAATCAAAACGAATTCCTTGGCTCACTGAACTTTCAAAATTTTTTAATAACTCTAATAAAGTTTGGAAAAATAAATGGGCATATTTTTCTCCTTTCTCATTCAGAACACACAGAGCTGAATTGAACTTTCTTGATGGGTTCAAGTCATTGTTATAGAGGGCGTCCTTTATTACTAAGAGCTCACCAAAAGCTTAGGGCTTTTGAGGTGGATACGTGGGCTCCATCCCTGGGTCAGGAAGATCCCCTGGAGGAGGAAATAGCAACCCACTCCATTATTCTTGCCTGGAGAATCCCATGGACAGAGGAGCCTGGGTGGGCCACGGTCCATGTGGTTGCACAGAACTGGACACATCTGAGTGAGTTCATACTCTTGAACTCCTGTGCCTTTTTTTTTTTAGACTATTGCTTTTTATTAACTCACTTGCTATGTTAATTCTCAGGCTCTCATATGCTTTGGAATGCTTAGAGAGGGTTCATGTTCACTGCCCCCTCTCCGCCGCCATCCCCCTGCCTGAGTACCCCACTCAGTAGGTCTGATGGGCATCCAAGAGTTTGCATTCGGAACAGGCTCTCGAGTGACTCTGATGCCACCTGTCCAGGGACCTCATTTGAGAACTGCAACTCTACGTTTTATTTTCTTCTGCCGCATCTCCCCATATCTGATATTTTTGCAAACCAGGAAACAACACACGGTTTCTAGAGAAATCCTACACCCGAGAATATTTAAATAGCACTATTAATGCTCATGTGTTAATAACTCCAAGAGCTCCTGACCTGCATGTGTTGGTCTGAAACCTCGAGACTTCTCTGGTGAAGTGTGGAACAGGCCTCCATACACAGAGGGCAAGGAGAGGCCAGAGAAAGGGGCGGCCTCTCTGGAGACAGACTGGCAGGCGGCGGGTCTCATAAGCAAGGAAGCTTCCTTACCGAGCTTGTTCTGGGCAATAAGATGAGTAGGGGTCTGCACCTGCCAGCTAGAATCTCACAGGTTTGTAGAGAGGCCTTAACTGGGTTCAGTCCAGAGGGTCTCAACAGAACCTTCCACTCTCAAGGCTGCACCCCGGAACAGCTCCTAGTGTGGGAACAATGGGCAGAGCGCACCTGCCAGGACAGGGGCGGGGTGAGGAGCCTGTGATCGCCCGGGTCCAGCTCTCAGTTGCATCCTCTCGGTGACCCGCGCCCCCAGCAGCGGGAGCAGCATTTTGCCTCTGCACAGAGAATGTGTGGAGGCCCTGGCTTTCTCCCAGGCCTTGTCCTCCATCCTCAGAGGGCATTTGTGTTTAGACTGCTGTCTTCTGTGTAGGCAAAATTGCTGGATTAATATAATACATTTTTTTCTAATGTAAAATGTCTTTGATTAAAAGAATGAACAACTCAGATAATTGAATATAGAACATATATTTAGAATGAGTGATATAGTAGCTCAGACATCGTCCAGGCCAGTCATCATTGTACGAGCACTTTCTGAAAAATGAACTGATAAGAAGCAGAATTTTAGAGACAGGGATGCTATGTGCCATGTCCCTGGAAGGGTGTGGGGTCGTCATCCCAGCTGGGCCTGGTCAGCCCGGCATTGCCGGGCTAGGGGCGTGTGGGCCCTCAGGCAGGAGCCTGAGTCACGGGTCAGGGCTGTTCCCGGGGTTTGGGACACAGCATCGCTGATGCTCCTGCACCCTTGAGGGAGGTGATTAGAGGCATCCTGAGATGAGGATGCTGGCCTTGGAAAGCTGGGGCTCCTTGTTTAAGGTGACACACCTGGCAAGTGGCCCCAGAGGGATTTGAACCTAAAAGCCCACCATTCTCACAATAACCACACTCCCTGCTTCCCTCTGGGGTAATGTCCAGGTCTCAGGTCAAGTCTTTCCTTTCAGAAAGACTGTTGTGATTCAGCTGCTACAACAGGCAACAGCCTCTCTGAAGAATGGTACTCATAAATGTGTTTACTAGTATTTAAAAACAGGCTGATAAACTTCAGAATCATTTTTTCTTTTAATTGGGGGGAAATTCCTTTACAACGTTGTGTTCCTTTCTGCCATACAAGCCCGTGAATCAGTCATATCCCCACCTTCGTGGGCCTCCCTGCCCCGGCCCTTCCCGCCCTCCTAGGTCATCACAGAGCTCTGAGCTGAGCTCCTGGTGCCCTTCAGCAGCTGCCCACTAGCTGCCTGTTTCACACGTGGTGTGTGTATACACACGGAAGTGTATAAGTGTCAATGCTACTCTCTCAGTCCATCCCACCCTTGCCTTCCCCCAGCGTGTCCGCAAGTACATTCTGTACATCTTTGCTGCAAATAGATTCTTCAGTACATACCATTTCACTGAAAGCTTGTTATCTACTTTGACCAGACTTGTCCTAACAGACGTCTTATTTCCTAGGGCTATGATAACAAAGTTCTGCAGACAGGGTAGCTTGAACATCAGGAATTTATCTCACTGTTCTGAAGGTGGCAAGTGGTAGATCAAGGTGTGGGTTGGTTCTGGGCCCATTTGCATTAGAGCTCAGTTTTGGGTAATACACAAGGCCCTTTCTCATAGAGAACATTTGGGACTTCACCTGAGATATTAAAATTCTTAACACAGTGAGCAGTTATAGAATTAATATACTTTGAGAGCTTGTCATCAATAATCAGTTTCCACAGAAGACCTATTTATTGTTATTACCAGTAAAGATGCTTTGTAAACTGTATTAATTGTGTGAAGTAAAACACTGATTTAGATCAAAGTTCATGATATTTCCCATTAATTACTTTGCTTTCAACTCCGTATCACTAAGGTGCATTATTTATTATTTTTAGTCTTGCAAGTAAAGTCCTCTTGGGGCTGATTCAAATTGCAACTTTGGGATAAATGCATTGGCTGGTTTTTTTTTGTTGTTGTTGTTCCAGTGGTTGGATGGTAAAGAAATCGAGCGTTCAGAAAGGATTCAGGCGTTGCAGAACTTCACAGCAGTTGAACAACGAATCAGAGAGCAGGAGAAAGCTTACTGTCTTAAGCGAGCCGAGGACAAGGACGAGGCTCGGAGGAAACTCCAGGAGGAGGAAAACAAAGGCGAGATGGAGAGAAGTCACACCGGCTCTGATGGACACTGGGACACGGACATCAGTGCTCCCCTGTAGGTAAACGGAGGGTACTCCCTGGTTAACTTATGTTAAAAGCAAAACTTTTAACATAAAAGTTAAAAAGTTTTCTTCCCAAGGTGTTTACAGTGCCACTTAGAGTCCAGATGATTGATTTGAAAAATAAATTACGATGTGAATTTTGGGGAAGACCATGTATGATCATCTCATTGTTTGTGACCATTCTGTGAGGCTTTCTTCCCTTTTGCGGGGGCGGGGGGGGGAACCTTTCTAAACTAGCAGCTTTAATTCTCATCTAAAATTATCCTCAGACAAATCTCCCTTGAAAGATGCACAGGAAAGCTGAATTAGCAGGTGTACTTTGATTTATAAAGTAGGAATATTTTAGAAAAGTTAAATGCAAATCACGTTATTATAAATTGAGCAATTTTGATTGCATAAGATGTTCTGTTTTGTGAATTATGTAATGAATGCATTTTTAATGTGATTAATACGCCCCTAATTGGTCGTTTTTACAAACATGAATTTTTCATGCTTGCTTATTTTAAGGGAATTGCAACTGTAGTCAGTTGATTTGATTCCATACAATGAAATCTTTCAATATTTTGATAACAGAATCTCTTAAACTTGGGAAAATAATAATTATGATGTATTTCAGATATACATAAGTGTTAAAAAAAATAAATAGGCAACTATAGCTATTGTGTGTGCCACCACCCACACATATTAAATGTCAATAGTTGGCATATGTTTACCTTTTTTTTTTTTAATAGAGTATCGGTAGAGAAGCTCCTTCAGTGTTTCTCCCCCATCCCTCTCCTCCTTTCATCCTGTGGTGTCCACCATTCTAAAGTCAGTACTTTAGTAGTGTTTGGTATCATGTCGATCCCACTGTATTGTCATATATTTACCACATAATTATGTAGTACTTAATACTGCTTAACCAGGAGTAGTTTTATGTTTTTTTCTTTTTTTTTTTTAGCATGAATGATATCTTTCTACAGCTTTGTTTTTCACTCAGTATTATGTTCTTGTGATTTACGCATATGAAGACATGTAAGACAAGTTCATTCATTTTAGCTGTGGAATAATATTCCATCGACTGAGTAAGTCACAGTTTATCCCAGAGCGGGCATTCAAAATATTTGTCAGTGAGTAATTCTTTGGCCCCGACAGATCAGAGTAAGCACCAGCTTCAGCGATCTGTGTGGCCCTAGTTTGAGAACATAGGAAGGAAGGAGGGAGGAAGTGGAGGAGAGGAGGGAGGCAGGAGGAGGGTCAGCTGGAGATCAGCCCTGATGCAGCTATTCCTCTCTGGGTGGCTGTGTAAGTGGTTTTCCATTTCTCGTTTTTTCACACAATGGTGCACACGTCTCCTTGTGCAAGTACGGAAGTTTCTGTAGTATATATTCAGCAGTGACATTGCTGCATATTAATTATAAACATCTTTTCAACTTTGTATGCATTGCCCAATTGTTTTTTAAAGTGTACTAACTTAAACTCCTATATCAGCAGTGTTGGAGTGTTCCTGATCTTTTGTCAACAGTAGATAATGTGGTTTTTAAAACATTGGCCAATCACGTTGGTTGTTAAATAGCATCTCATATTTTAATTTGCATTTCTAGAGTTAAAAGTAAGTTTCAGTATCTTAAATGTCTTCTTATGTTTATTAGCTATTTAGATTTCTTCTGTTCAAGACTTCCACCTATCTTAAATAAGTTGTAAGGTTTTTTCTTACTAATTTATAGCTCTTTTATATTCTAGATGCAGATTCTTTAGTGGTTATGAGGTTTGCAAATACCTTCTTGCAGTCTGTCTGTGACTTGTCTTTAATTTTGATAAGTGCTTTTGTTTTCTAGAATTTAGACATATTAATGTAGCTAAATTTATTTTATACATTTTGATCTTATTTATGAAAATTTTCAATACCCCAGTATCATATCTATCTATCCTGGGGTTAACTTTTGACAACAGTGTGGGGTAGGGTGCTAGTCATTCCCCCCACAGGATTGTCTGCTTCAGCCCCATTAATTAAAGTGCCATTCTTCTCCCATATTATATTCCCTCCTTTCGTGATTCATGGGCCCATTTCTGGGCTCCCTAGATTCTTCCATGGGAATACTACCACATGGTTTTAATTTCTATAAATCTTGATTTTTGCTGGGAGATACTTTCCTGTTTCAAAATCATCTCGATTCTTCTTGTCTCTTTTTACTCTTCTGTGAGAATTTGAGAGTCAGGCATTCAAACTTCCCCCATATTCCTAGTATAGTTTTGATTGAAATTGCATTGAATTTATATGTTCATAAGGGGAAAGTTGACATCTTCAGGACATTGATTCTTTCCTTGCTGAATTTTGGAATAGCTCTCTTTATTTAGACCTTCGGAGTCCTTCAGTAAGTTCTTATAATTTTCTCTATAAAGGTTTTACGCTATTTCTTATTAGATTTATTTATAAGTATCTTGTAGAATGGGATTTTAAAGATAGATTTGTTATTGGGTCTTTCTGATGGATATAGGGACAAATAGTATTAAGAAATCTTGGTGGCACTAGGGGTAAAGAATCCGCCTGCTAACACAGGAGGCATAAGAGGTGCAAATTCGGTCCCTGGGTCAGAAGATCCCCTGGAGAAGGGAACAGCTACCAACTCCAGTATTCTTGCCTGGAGAATCCCATGGACAGAGGAGCCTGAAAGGCTACAGTCTGCAGGGTCACACAGAGTTGGACACAACTGAATCAACTTAGCATGCATGCAATCTTGCTGAACTTTTTAAGAAGATGCAGTAGTTAGTCTGTAGATCATCCTGTATTTTCTATGTAGAAAAACACATTTTTAAAAAATAAATAGTAACTTGAAAAAAATTTCCAATCGTTCTACCTCTGCTTTTTTTTATTTATTTTTTTTATGGTACCTGCTAAGCCTCCAGTATGGAGTGGAATAGCAGCAGTAAGAATGGTTATCTGTATCTTGTTCCTGACTTTTAGAAGAATGTTCCCCATTCGTCATCATTAAGTATAGTGAGTCCTGTGAGGCTTTTGAAGAGTTGAGTTAGTTTCCTTTTATTCCAAGTTGATGAAAAGCTTTTATCATCATGGATACTAGATTTTTGTTAAATGCTTTTTCTGTGTCTATTGAGATAAGCATATTTTTCTGTTGATGTGTTGAATTAACATTGAGAGATTTTTTTAAAATTAAACCATCCTTGTATTTCTAGAATAAACTCACCTTGTCCATATTTTATTTTTGATTTTTTAATTGAAGTATAGCAGATTTACAATGTTGTGTTAGTTTTAGGTATACAGCAGAGTGATTCAATTTTATATATATATATATGTATATATATTCCTTTTCAGATTCTTTTCCATTAGAGGTTATTACCACATATTGAATATGGTTCCCTGTGCTACACAGTAGGTCCTTGTTGATCTGTGTTATATATAATAGTGTGTATATGTTAATCATGAACTCCTAATTTATCCCCTGCCCCACCTTTCCACTCTGGTTACCATAAGTTTGTTTTCTGTGTCTGTGAGTCTGTTTGCCAAACAAAATTTTTTAATGAGAATGAAAGTAATGATTTCAGTGATGGTTAACTAAAATCTTGTAGAATATTATAGATGCCCTTTTTTCTCAGTACCATAAAGAACCATGGCTATATGGCAAGCATTTATTTTCAGTAATTTGCACTATTTCGCTTATTAAACTGTCTGGCTGCATTTTATAATACATAGGGTGTTTCAGCAGAATTTTACTGTATATTCTGTTTGTACTCTTTAAATTTCATATTTTTGGTCTGTCCTTTTAAAAAGCATCTTATTTGAAGGTCAACTAAATGAGCGTTTTGTGTTATCTCATTTCAGTAACAAGAACAACAACAAAATCTAACAATTAATGAGTACTCACTATTTGCCATCCTGGTACTAAAGGCTTCCTGTCGATGTTTTCATTTGATATCATTTTGTAACAGTGCAAATTCTAGGGCGAGGTGAGGGGCGAGAGCCTATACCCGTTGTGTACTGCTCGAATGTCCTTTCTCTCTGCTAGAACAGTCTCCTGTCTCTTCTCTCTGCTGGAACGGTCTCCTATCTGGTGCCTGACACACAGAAAGACATTCAGTAAATATTAGCTGAATCCTTGCTGAATGAATGTTGACCGTCATAGAATAATTTATTTGATGCCCTATGGAGACTCATTTAATTCTCTGATAGTCCATAAAACATGAATGAAAAAAAGAGCATTCCCATATT
Source organism: Cervus elaphus (assembly GCF_910594005.1). Classification (NCBI taxonomy): domain Eukaryota; kingdom Metazoa; phylum Chordata; class Mammalia; order Artiodactyla; family Cervidae; genus Cervus; species Cervus elaphus. Next base: position 13,084,709 of record NC_057835.1, read on the forward strand.
GATGTTGTTTAGTCACTCAATTGCATCTGACTCTTTGAACCCCATGAACTGTAGCCCACCAGGCTCTTCTGTCCATGGGATTTCCCAGGCAAGAATACTGGAGTGAGTTGCCATTTCTTTCTCCAGGGGATCTTCCCAACCCAGGGATCAAACCTGTGTCTCCTGCATTGGCAGGCGGATTCTTTACCACTAAGACACCAAGGAAGCCCATACCATATAAAGCTACAAAACCCAAAGTCAGCCATGAAAAATGGAGTAAATAGAGTCCATACCATGGGCCCACTGAAGAATTTTAGAGATAGAGAATCATTAAAGAATCTGGAACATGCTTAGTCACTCAGTCATGTCTGACTCTTTGAGCCAGGCTCCTCTGTCCACGGGAATTCTCCAGGCAAGAATACTGGAGTGGGTTGCCATGCCCTCCTCCAGGGGATCTTCCCAACCCAGGGATCGAACCCAGGTCTCCCACATTGCAGGCAGATTCTATACTGTCTGAGCCACCAGGGAAACCCCTAAAGAACCCGGAAGACATGATCAAATTTTTTAGAAAGACTCCTCTGGCAGCAGTGTGAAGGATGGAATTGAAGGGTGCAGGACTGAGAGTGGGTTGGTTACCAAGGCCCACCGGTCTCTGACCATCAGAACCTCCCATGACATTGTAAAGCAATGGTCCTAGGCACCCCTCCAAACTGACTGGATAGACTGGTGGGAGCCTAGAGATCCGTACTGTGTGTGAAGCTCCCCAGATGACTCATATCATCCCAGTCTCTGAGCCGTTGAATCTGATCACTGCAGCATTCCTGGTGGTGGGTAAGGTGGGCCTATTCCAGTGCCGTGGCACTAATTTCTCCAACTTGGCTCAGATAGGCTTTCTCTCAGACACATTTTTTTATTCAAAGCTAAGAAAATAATATATTGAAAAAAAAAAAACACACAAGGTATTTCAGGGGCAGAGTTCAGGATGAGACTCAGATGTCCATTATTGGTCTTTATGTGTCCTGTGTTTGTCCCTAGCCCATCTTCTGAAGAGAGTAAAGACTATATCCAGGCACCAGAAATACAAGAAGGGCAATGTAAGGAAAAGAAATTAGATGACAGAGAAGATGACCTGGAATTCTGGAATAAGCCCTCTTTGTACACTCCTGAATCTAGATTGGAAACTCTGAGACATATGGAAAAACAACGGAGAGACCAAGAAAGATTAAGGTATTCCATTTTTTCCTATCATCAAGAGTGATAGAATATATTTTCGATTGCACATTGTTTTATCCATCATCTGTGTTAAATCTGTGCTAGCTGTCACACACAGACTTTGCTTTTCTTAATTTCAGCTTTTTGTTGACATGTATCTACTAACATTTATTAATAGTAGACTACCTAAAGAAGGTTGTTGTGAATCATGGCATTTTAGGTAGAGTTTTTTTTTTTTTTTTTCTGCTCAAACTTACTTTATTTATTTTTTTTTTATTAGTTGGAGGCTAATTACTTCACAACATTTCAGTGGGTTTTGTCATACATTGATATGAATCAGCCATAGATTTACATGTATTCCCCATCCCGATACCCCCTCCCACCTCCCTCTCCACCCGATTCCTCTGGGTCTTCCCAGTGCACCAGGCCCGAGCACTTGTCTCATGCATCCCACCTGGGCTGGTGATCTGTTTCACCATAGATAGTATACATGCTGTTCTTTTGAAATATCCCACCCTCACATTCTCCCACAGAGTTCAAAAGTCTGTTCTGTATTTCTGTGTCTCTTTTTCTGTTTTGCATATAGGGTTATCGTTACCATCTTTCTAAATTCCATATATATGTGTTAGTATGCTGTAATGTTCTTTATCTTTCTGGCTTACTTCACTCTGTATAAGGGGCTCCAGTTTCATCCATCTCATTAGGACTGATTCAAATGAATTCTTTTTAATGGCTGAGTAATATTCCATGGTGTATATGTACCACAGCTTCCTTATCCATTCATCTGCTGATGGGCATCTAGGTTACTTCCATGTCCTGGCTATTATAAACAGTGCTGTGATGAACATTGGGGTGCACATGTCTCTTTCAGATCTGGTTTCCTCAGTGTGTATGCCCAGAAGTGGGATTGCTGGGTCATATGGCAGTTCTGTTTGTATGTCCCTTGCTTTTTAACAACTTTAAACGTGTCAAATAGTATGGTCTGGTTTAGAGATACCAGTCCTCCAAGTCATTCAGTTCAGGTGCTGTGTCTACCCCATCTAATGACTTTCTGAGATGTTTGCCCTTAATAGTCGGAGAAGGCAATGGCACCCCACTCCAGTACTCTTGCCTGGAAAATCCCATGGACGGAGGAGCCTGGTGGGCTGCAGTCCATGGGGTCGCTAAGAGTCGGAGACGACGGAGCGACTTCCCTTTCACTTTTCACTTTCATGCATTGGAGAAAGAAATGGCAACCCACTCCAGTGTTCTTGCCTGGAGAATCCCAGGGACGGGGCAGCCTGGTGGGCTGCCGTCTATGGGGTCGCACAGAGTCGGACACGACTGAGGCAACTTAGCAGCAGCAGCAGCAGCAGCCCTTAATTGTCCCGGGTCATGGAGAACAAGGGCTTCCCTGATAGCTCAGTTGGTAAAGAATCCGCCTGCAATGCAGGAGACCTGGGTTCGATCCCTAGGTTGGGAAGATCTCCTGGAGAAGGGAAGGGCTACCCACTCCAGTATTCTGGCCTGGAGAATTCAATGGACTACATACAGTCCATGGGGTCACAAGGATTCACAGACATGACATGGGGTCACAGACACGACTGAGCAACTTTCACTTCACTATGGAGAACAATGTAGTTCATGTAAACATGAACTTAATTGGACCTGGCAACCCAGTTACAGATGCAGAAAAATGTGAATAAATTTCTATTACAAAATAAAGTTAACTGACACAAAATCTATATTAAAAGAACAATAGAAGTATAAGACAAAGAATTGCCTGTAGTTCTGTCATTTTAACACATCTGTCCATCTGATCTTCTAGAACTTGTCCATATATGCCTTTTTAAAGTTTTTATGTATTTTTTGCAAGTGTTTTAAATAAATATAATTTGCATCCTACATTTTCTTTCATGTTATTCCATGAGTTTTTCCTCTTTACTCCATTCACCTTCCTCCTGTCTCTACCCTTCATGGTAATGAGAGTTAGTTAGCAGGCTTGGGTCCAGCCCACCTCTACAATCATATGAATGATTTCTGCAAATGTGGGATTGGGGATCTTTTTTAAGAACAAAAATGGACTTATATTTTATATGTTTGTTCTCACTAAATCATCATCAACACTTTTCTGTAACTTTTTAGACTGGTAGTAAAGAGTGAACACATTTTTTTTTTTAATAGATGCAAAATGTCTCATAATGTGAATGTACCACAGTCAGTCCAATTATTCCTCCATTGATGGACATTCACAATGGTTCCAGCGTCTTGCCATTGCAGATGATGCTGTGATAGGCATCCTTTCACATAGATCTTTATGTACTGGTATTTTTATTTCTATAAAATAGATTCTGTTTGGCATTTTAAAAACTGTAATTTTAGCTAAAGTAGAAGCTGTATATACAAATGGAGAATTGATAGTTAGCTGAGTAAATCATGCATAAAATAGACTCATTTAAACATTCATGGCTATTTCATGAAAAGGAGTTTTCTCCCCCATTCGAATGATCTGGCAAATTGTCTTGGTCACATTTTCGCTTTACAGATATGGGTATAATCACACAGAAATCTGGCTCAATTGTCAGCTCCCAGCCATGGACCTCATCACAGTGAATTGATGTATTCACAAATACGCCATTAATTTTTCTGAAACTGTCTCACACATTAATTGCTTGTATATTATCTTTGTGTATTTTTTTTCCTCTCCTCTGCCCCTTGTTCCCACCCACCCCCAATACTAAGTGAAAAGAAGAAGAAAGTGAAGCCGCCAAGGATGTTGGTCACTGAGGACGGGAGAGCCCTGAACGTGAATGAACCCAAGTAAGTGGGATCAGGTGGAGACTTGAAGACTCAAAACGTGTGGCGTTGGTCATACCATGGCTTCAAGGACACGTTTGCCCAGATATCCGAACACTCTTAGCAAACCAGAAGGGCCTAATGAGAATGTCATTTTGTACGTATTTAAATGCAGAGCGTCGTTATGTTTTCAAGTACATAATGTTACGTTTCATTCTCTTGGCATACAAAAAGTGATCTAGACATAAGGAAATCTTAGTTATTTCTATATCCCCTGAAACTTTGGACCACATACAGTTTTTTTCCCCGAAAATTTCAAGTGCTCCATTGTTGTGTTTCTTAATTTTTTTTTTTTCTTAATTTTTAAAACTCTGCCATGAACAAGCTAGCTGAGAATATTGATCACCTGTATACCTACTTCATACTCTGGAACTCATCTCCAGAACTTTTTAGAGCTAAGACAAGAAATTAAATTGCTCAACAGAGTTGATGAGAGGGAAAAATATTTCAACTAGAAATCTTCATGTATAATAGCATCTTTTGTTGTTGTTTAGTCACTCAGTCATGTCCATGTCTTTGTGACCCCATAGACTATAGCCCGCCAAGCTCCTCTGTCCTCCACTGTCTCCCAGAGTTTGCTGAAATTCACCTCCCTTGCGTAGGTGATGCTGTCTAACCATCTCATCTTCTGCCGCCCCCTTCTCCTTTTGCCTTCAATCTTTCCCGGCATTAGGGTCTTTCCTAATGAGTGGACTCTTCGCGTCAGGTGGCCAAAATATTGGAGAAGCCCATAGCAGTATCTAACTATTTTAAAATTAAAACTAGAAAGCAGGCAGAGAAGGCCTTTTGTAGTCAAAATAGATCAACAAGCCTGTGAACTCAATCTTGCTGGCTTCATTTCATTACTCAAAATGTCTACTTTGACCATTTCATTGTTGTGCCATTACCATGATAGAGGTGGTACGGTCCTGATCACTCTTGGGTGTCGTTAACTCATCTTCACAGCAGTCATATGTGACAGGTGATATTTCTTCTTCATAGGTCCAAAAGCTGAACTGAGAGGTGGATGACTCACACAAGGTCACATAGCTCATTGGTGGTGTGTCTGACTTGCCTGTGCTTGCCTAATTCTAGTGGTGTTTATGATCAACTTTGTAATCTCACCCCAACCCCACCACACACACACACACACACACACACACACACACACACACACACACATCTTCTTTATCCAGCAGGCATGAATACATGATACTAAGCCCTGGGGATGCAGAAGTGAATATGACAGATTTCTGCCTACAAGGAACTTAAAAATCTAGTGGGGAGACGGTCCCTCTTCAACCTACAGCAGGGCTTGAAGGAAACCCTTTGGGCTCAGTGTGCCCCTCGTAAGACCACTGAAACTTCTTCAGTCCCATCATTTTTATATTCTGCATTTACAACATTTCTATATTCAGTCACATCTTTTCAAATCTCAGCCATGTGCTCGATGTAACACATTTGACCCAAGTGATCATTACTTTGCTTCTCGAAGCACCGTCTTCCCCTTGCTCCTGATTCTTTGACCCTCCTACCTTCTCATTGTCCTCTGCTTTGCGGGCTCCTTTCTGTCTTGTCTCCTAAATGCTCTGGGGTCAACTCCTCAGCTGTCTTCTCTTTCCACATCCACCCTCTAGAGATCTCACCAAACTCCATGGCTGGAAAGACTTTTTCCTTCCTCACAAGCAGAGCTGATCTCTTTCCTGAGCTCGGGACTTGTGTATTCAGTTCGATGCTTGAGACCCTGTGTGGACGTGAGCTGGTCCTGACTAGAGCAGACGTCCTCGCTTCCACGCCCACGACCACTTCCCATCAGCCTGCAAGCCCGTCGGCGTCCTCTGACTTAGGAGTGAGCATCCACTGGGTGTCAAGAGCAATACCTCAGGTTCATCCTCCATCCTTTCTCCCTCATGTTATCAGGGAGCCCACGCGCTCTTCCTCCAGAATTGCCAGGATCCCACCCCTTCTCATTCACCCCCTCGCCGCCTGCTTGGAGGACATCAGCCTCCTCTTCCCTGGACAGTTGCAGTATGTCGTTGAGTGCTCTCCATGGTCATCTCTTGGCCACCTCCCACCTCTTCTACTCAGCGGAAGAGAGCGGGGAAAAGCGGGGATAGGGCACTCAGTGCCCCTCTTAAGGAAAGCTCCTAGAAAGATGAACGTTTTCCTTCAGAACTGAAGCACATGCTCTCACCCAGCAGCCAGGGAGGCTGGAGAATGTGGTCTTCACCCTGCAGAGGCGTATTCATCACTCAAATCAGGGGTCCTGTTACCATGAGTAAAGTGGGAGCAGACAGTGGGGAGTGTGTATACAGTTTCTGCCGTAGAAAAAGTGAAAGTCGCTCAGTCGTGTCTGACTCTGTGACTGACCCCATGGGCTATACAGAAAACCTCTCTGAAATTACCTTCCGAGAGATACATGAAGGGAGAGTTTAAGTTGGCGGCTGGAAAATGGAGCAATAAGCAATCAAGGCAGACGGGAAAACACCTATAATAAAAGTCCCAGAGAGAAGTTCAGAAATGCATGGGTCATCTGTGCACCGAAGGAGTCCCGCCCCCGTCAGGGCTGCTGGAAGTAGTGAGAGCGACCGCCAGGAGCAGACCCCTGCCGGCAGCAAGTCTAGGGCTAGTGGTACATCTTCCCAAACAATTTACCTTGCATTCTTTAACATCGGTGAGTTATGTACTTTAGAGAATATTACGATAAGTGGATAAGTGCAGTACTCAGAATGAAATTGACCAGGTAGTTCTGAACAGTGCATTGGCGGTATGGAAATTACACCTAGGACTCAACCTTGTGTCCAGCTAAAAGACTTGGGGCTTTGAGATCCTGCCTCCCAGACTCATGTGACCTCTTTCCCGGTTATGTCAGCCCTCGCTGAGCCTTTGTTTCTTCTTCTATAAAATGGAGGTGATGGGTCACAGGCAGCATTTCTGGGGCAATGGAAGGGTCGCCGATGAAAGAAGAAAAAAGAAGACAAGATTGTTTAAAAACGGAGGAATCATGTGCTGGATAATGGCAAGCAAATGCAACATGTGGTCCTCCAGCAATAATTCTGCATTTCAGTTTGCTTCTAGCAAACCCGAATGAAGAGGGGAAAAGAAAACTTTAACCACCAGATGTCTCTGTCTCTGCACTGATGCTAATTTTTTGTATCTAGTTTAAGATTCTCATATGGAAACCATGTAAACAGAAATAATTTTTAAATATGTTGTAGGTTTCTATTGAAATTGCTAAACTCTCAGATGTTTTATTGACCAGTCACCAAAATAAGTGTGTCATTGAAGATGAGGATATAGTTATTAGTAAATTTCTTTTTAATATTGGGATGGGGTTATCTATCAAGTATTGCTAAAGACATCCTTTTTTTCCCCCTAAATGGATTGTTCCTTAGACTTGACTTCACTTTGAAAGACGATGAAAAGCGTAACCAGATCATCCTGGACTTGGCCGTGTATAGGTAAAGACATTTTATCATGTGTTTATTGGATGGCGTTTCTTTCTGTTTTCCTTCTCAGTCACAGGCTCTTGAATTCTGAAACGTGAACAGCAGCCTCTTTATCGCGTCCTGAGTCCTGGCTGGTTTCACCCACCCCACTCCCTTCCCGCCCCTCGTCCCTGCATCCTGACTGCTGCTGTCCCCCCGCCCACCCCACCCCAGCTCTCCCTGGCTGTGACACTCGCTCCACCAGCGCGGGTCACCTTCCACCCCTCCTTGCTACAGTCACTTAAAGACGTGTGCCTCAGTCCTCGAAGACGCCAGGAGGTTCTGGCTCACTCCCTCTATCCAGCTGCTTATTTCAGGATCCACACGCGTGGTGTTTCTGCTTCTCCAGCCCTTTAGACCCATTGACGCCCCAGGACCTTTGCCCAGACGCCTGCCTCTGTCTTTGTTACTCTCACCCCAGGTCTGACAGCCCAGGACCTTTGCCCACACACCTCTCTCCCACTGCTTATATCACTGTCACCTTAGGTGTCCTCATGCCTTCAGACCTCCTTTCAGATGTCACCTTATCAGAGGCCTTTCTGTGTACGCCGACCATCCAGTCTAGACCAGCATCTGCCCTGTCCCAGCACTTCCTTCCACCTTGTCCTGCTTCTTGATTTCCACCTGACAAGCTCTAAATTTCCTTATATTTTAAAAAATGTGCAGTTGAGGCAGCAACTTGTGTTTGTTCCTCCGTGTTTATATCTCCAGCACCTAAAACAGTGCCTGACACCTGTTAGGAGCTCAGTAATAACAGAACTGAATGAATGAATGATTGCTGATGATGCAGTCAGTGAACGTTTACACTGTAATAAAGGCACTTCCCTTTTTGAGGGATTTTTCTACATGCTCTGTCTTATTTAACCTCTCAGTAATCCAGTGACCTGGGAGGGATTGTTATCCTGGAATTACCCAAGGTGGGTTGGGGGGTGAGTCTTGTCAAAGTGGACACAGTAATTGCAGAAGTCAGAATGTGACCCCTTAGGCCCAGGCCCAACATTGCATTTTTTAACTGTGATAAAATACACGTAGCAATCTTAGGAAACAGGTGCTATTTGTATCCTCATTTTACAGGTGAGACTACAGAGGCTTAGAAAGATTAAGGCATGTGCTCCAAGATAGTCTAGCAGGAGGAGGAAGGGGTGTCAGACCTCACAAGTCTGTGTGGTCAGAGTCTGAGCCTGTCACCCTGTATTTGTCCTACCTGCCTTACTTAACGTTTGTGATTTTTGAGTTATTGCCATGTTATCAAACATTCACAATCAGTATTTTGACTTGTATAAAAGTAATCATTTGGCCAGACTTCTCATTTGAATGAGCGGTGTGGAATCTAAACCTTTCCCCGGCTTGTGGAGTCGAAAACGATGGCCCCTCGATCCTGGGGTCACTGTCATGGTTGGGGGGAGGTGGGGTGCTGGGCTTTCTGGGAAGGACACAGCTCACGGGGGAGAAGGTGAACCGGCCTTCCAGGATGGTTGTACAAGGGCAGCGGCACAACTGCTGGGGAAACAGAACAGAACAGAGCCCCGAGGAACAGGAGCTTAGCGGATTCAGCATCCCTGGCTATTCACATCAGTCTTAGGGGCTTAAAATAAAATATTCATGAAAGAGCATGGCAAGCCATTTTCTGCGAACCTCTGGTATTTCAGGCCACAGATATTTTGGGGTGAGGGCAATCAATGCCAAGTGTACTTGTGGGTCTAAAAATGAAATTGCTGATATATTGGATTTCCCATGAGATTTGGGGATTGATTTAAGATGGATATTCTAAGACCTGTGTATCATGGAAACTGTGAACTTTCTTCAGTTAAAATGGCCCCATAAGTGCAACTTTGTATTTGCTGTTCTTTAAACTTAATGTCTTTGAAAAATTACAAGACTTGGTTGTTGAATTTTGAAGGTATATGGACACCTCTTTAATCGATGTTGACGTACAGCCAACTTACGTGCGAGTGATGGTCAAGGGAAAGGTAAGTGTGACCCTATAGGCTGTTACTATTGCAGAACTCAGCCTGAGACCAAACTAACTTGCCTCAAAAAAAATTTTTAAGCCGTTTTAAAATAGAAAAAGAGAAACTCAGTCAGTGCTATTTTTTTTTTAGACACACGATTTTACAACAGGAGGGTATTTAGCAGAAACGGTTGCTGACCATGGTGTACCTTGATAAAATTAGTATTTTTAACCTGTATCTATTTAGTTAGAGTTTTCCCAGACCTGATAAGATGGTCTATATGGGTAGCCTGTGCTTAAAATTATATTTCAATATTATATGCATTTAAAATTGTTAATGATTTCATTCATGAAAGTGAAAGTCACTCAGTCGTGTCCAGCTCTTTGCAACCCCACGGACTATACAGTTCATGGAATTCTCCAGGCCACAATACTGAAGTGGGTAGCCTTTCCTACTGTAATTTTATCATTTTTGAAATAGTATGTTTTGCTGATTCTAAGTATTCATGTGAGTTAGCCTAAAGACTTTAAAAATGGAAATATGTTGATATTTTATGATAGGAAGTTTTATCTATAAATGCTTTATCAGCCATGTTATCATAATTGGACCAATCATGATTTGTGACTGATAATTGTTCTTTAGACCTCTCATTAAAATTGATAAAATAATTTGTGCCTATGGAGTATAGCCCCATATATTATTTTTTTCCTAATAAGTCTAATCAGATTTTTTTTTAACGATTGGTGAATTTTAAGTCTGTAACAAAAACGCCTCTTAAAGGAACTCCCTGATGTAACATGCACTCACTGCCCACGCCTCCTGTCTACTCCCAGCCGTTTCAGCTCGTCCTCCCTGCAGAAGTCAAACCTGACAGCAGTTTTGCTAAAAGGTCTCAGACCACAGGGCACCTGGTCGTCTGCATGCCCAAGGTAGGCAGCATCATATTGATCCATCTCACGTCTGGAGATGTTTGTCCCTGAAGGAACCTGACCTACTAGGGCTCCTGATGACTTCTGCTCAAGGTCCTTTTGGCTGAGATAGCCAGAAAATCTTCTCACTCCAGGTCAGGTAGGAGAACAAAGGTCTGTGAGAACAAAGAGCTGAAACCGGCTGACTCCTCCTGCCAGCGGTTCTTATCTCTGCAGCCTTCAGTCTAGAATGGGGATAGAGTTGGGGGGTGTAAATCACAGGAGCCACTGACCATGTCTGTCACACGGTACTTTCCTTACAAATAAGTAAGGATCAGTACTTTCCTTACAAATAACTTTGAGAGGATATGTATTGGCCTACCTGACATAGGCCTTGGGTCCCTAAAAATTAAAAAAAAAAAGTGACCGAATTCCAGATATTGAGCTTACTGGTTTTGTGACTTTGGGCCACTTAGTAACCTAACTCTGGGCCTCTATTTCCTAACATTGCTCTTAAGAAAGATAATGATGCTAGGAAAGATTGAAGGCAAAAGGAGAAGGGGGCGTCAGAGAATGAGATGGTTAGAGAGCATCACTAACTCAATGGACATGAATTTGTGCAAACTCTGGGAGACAGTGGAGGACAGAGGAGCCTGGCATGCTGCAGTCATTGTATCACAAAGAGTCAGACATGCCTTAGTGACTGAATAACAACAACAAAGAAAGATAACACACATAAAATTCATAGCACTGTGAGCACTCAGGGAATATTAGTGTCATCATTATTATTTTTTTGTATTATTTTTATGAAACAGACTAGATAGTGTTTTAACTAAAACTCTTTTTTTTGTCTTTTGTTTGAAAGGAGAAGTGTTGTATATGTGTTTTTTCCAATTTTTTTAATTTGAAGTATAGTTGATTTATAATATTGCACTAGTTTCAGGTATAGAGCATTGATTCAGGTTTTTTCTTTTTTTTGAAAATTACTTTCTATTATAGGTTTTACAAAATGCTGAATATGACTCTCTGCTTTATAGTAAATCCCTGTTGCTTGTCTATTTTATGTATAGTAGTTTGTATCTGTTAATGATATCCTCCTAATTTGTCCCTCCTCCTCCCTCTTCTGCTAAATGGCAGTTAGAGAGAAACAAACACTATATGATATCACTTACATATATAGAGTCTTGAAAAAAAACACAAAGGAATCTATATACAAAACAGGAACAGACTCACAGACATAGAGAACAGAAGTATGTGTCCTTTAGATATGGCTGACTTCTGAAGACTGACAGCTTCCCCTCACCTGGCTTTCAGACTCCTTAACCTTGATCTCAGAGCTGAATATCTGAGACAGAAGCTCTTTAGAAGCTAGAACAGGTTCAACAGGGACAGATGACAACCCTGAAAGAACTTAAGGAAATTAAACTTAAAATCATTTGTCTGTACAGAAAATTTTGATTCCTCAATACAGACTCTGTGAATGAGTTAGGATGTTTCATGCTGCAAGCTGCAGGAAACCCCAAACAAAACTGGCTTTCATCATAAAGAAGCATTCCTACATATGGAAGATAGAGAGGGTTCAGGCAAGGGAAGGTTAAGACCGTTTCTGATGTAGCTTTGTCCTCAAGCCAGCTTCCTTCCTGACCTAAGCACTAGCAGTAACTAAGGTGACTTGATTTCTTGTTCTTACCTTGCCTGAAGATAGAGAATCAGAGAAAGACACAGAGAAAGGCCCTCTCCTATCACCATGGAATAAAAACTCCACTGATTTGGTCAACTTAGCTGAAGAGTCCAACAAATCTTGATGAGCTTGACTGTGGACAGTGGAACATCTCTGGTCAAAGAGATGGTCATCCTTTCTTCATTCCTATTATTTTATGTTTGGTTACTATTATCTCATGCCATGGGCTTCCCTGGTGGCTCAGTGGTAAAGAATCCACCTGCCAACGCAGGAGACATGGGTTTGATCCCTGGGTCGGGAAGATCCCCTGGAAAAAAAATGGCAGCCCACTCCAATATTCTTGCTTGGGAAACCCCATGGACAGAGGAGCCTGGCAGGCTACAGTCCATGGGGTCACAAAAGGGTTAGACACTACTTAGCTACTTAACAACAAAGACAGTCTCCTGCCTTGAGCTGAGGGTGGGGACAGCTTTGCTCCAGTCACTCAAGTTTCACAGGGGGAAGAGGAGGTTCTTTTGAGGAAGAAAAGGGACCTGGGGGGCACGGAGATTATAAACTTGATTAATCAATAAGGTTTCTATAATGATTTACTAATCCTTCATTATCCCAAAGCCAGTTTTGTAACAGATTGATCCTGAGTAATCAATTACATATTTTTACTCTGAGGCCATAAAACAGCAAATACAATTTGTTGTCAAGCAATAAGACAACAAACACGACTGTAAGAATCTCATTGTCCTTGTTGACAACAACAAATGAAGGAAACGCTTCTGTGCTGATTAGAATATCCTGTAGGGAAATCTAAGAGATAACTCAATTACTTTGGTGTTTCGACAGAGACATTTGAATGACACTGTGATCAGCACTGTTCTTTCTTTTTTGTTTTTTTTTTTTTTGGAAATTTCCATTGTGAGGAGCCACAGATTAAAAGGTAATCGTTGGTTTCCTAAAAGGAAATCAAGATGTGCAATTTGTGTACCTTTTACAGGGTGCCAGGCCATTGATCAGAAGACCTCTGCTCTCTTTTCCCATCAATCTTTTAAATAAATACAGCATTCTATTTCCATTATCCTTTCTGTTTTTATATCTGTTTAAAATTTTCAGGTTAAATATGTATGCAAAGCATAAAAAATGGCTTATTAGAGAAAAGCATTTTAGAAGTGCTTAGTTGAAGATGGATAATTTACACAGAAAGAATCAGAAGGCTTCTTTTTTTCTCAGTGATAAACTGAGTAGCATTTTTTCCTTTGAGATATATACTTTTTAAGATTTTAGGAACTTCCCCAGTGGTCTAGTTGTTGAGACTTGGCCTTCCAATGCGGGGAGTGTGGGTATGATCCCTGGTTGGGGAGCTAAGATCTCACATGCCTCTTGGCCAAAAATTCAAAACAAAAAAAGAAAAAAGAAAACAAACAAAAAACAGAAGCAGTGTTGTAACAAATTCAGTAAAGACTTTTAAAAAAAAATTTTAGACTACTGTGTTAAAGTAACATTGATGTCAAGCTGTCCCTATCGTTCAGTTCAGTTCAGTCGCTCAGTCGTGTCCGACTCTTTGCGACCCATGAATTGCAGCACACCAGGCCTCCCTGTCCATCGCCAACTCTCGGAGTTTACTCAAACTCATGTCCATCTAGTTGGTGATGCCATCCAGCCGCCTCATCCTCTGTCATCCCGTTCTCCTCCTGCCCCCAATCCCTCCCAGCATCAGGGTCTTCTCCATGAGTCAGCTCTTCACATGAGGTGGCCAAAATATTGGAGTTTCAGCTTCAGCATCAGTCCTTCCAACGAACACCCAGAACTGATCTCCTTTAGAATGGACTGGTTGGATCTCCTTGCAGTCCAAGGGACTCTCAAGAGTCTTCTCCAACACCACAGTTCAAAAACATCAATTTTTCAGCGCTCAGCTTTCTTCACAGTCCAACTCTCACATCCATACATGACCACTGGAAAAACCATAGCCTTGACTAGATGGACCTTTGTTGGCAAAGTAATGTCTCTGCTTTTTAATATACTGTCTGGGTTGGTCATAACTTTCCTTCCAAGGAGCAAGCGTCTTTTAATTTCATGGCTGCAATCACCATCTGCAGTGATTTGGGACCCCAAAAAAATAAAGTCTGACACTGTTTCCCCATCTATTTGCATTGAAGTGATGGGACCAGATGCCATGATCTTAGTTTTCTGAATGTTGAGCTTTAAGCCAACTTTTTCACATTAGTCCTCTGAAATTGTTATTAAATTATTAACTAATAATTATTACCTTTTATAATTTATTTTATATACTTCTGTCATTATTCCTCCTAAAAGGTAGCTAGTCAAAAATCAACCTTTGGAGAATACTTACTTGCCCAGAATTAGTTGTTTTTCATTTATGAGTTCGGCATTTGCAAGGGCTATAAAACTCAAAGAATGAAAGCTTTTTTCTTAAAAAATCATCAAAATTTAAAAATAAAAATTCTAACTTCACTTGTGGTTACTATTGAAAATAAGTATTACTAAAAATTAGCATCTTTATAGTTCCTGTTGATTTAAACAGTTGATGTACTGAAGTTTGTGTGTCTAGGCTTACTGTGGAATTGTCGGTCTGACCCACATTACAATGACTGAGGCATCTTCTTAGAGTTTTAAAGCATAAAACTCAAGTAGACAATTAGGTATACTTTTGATTCATTCATAGGAAACAGTGTTGTCAATATGTTAAGTGATAAGTCAGTGCTTTAGGAAATATCTAAAATTGTCCTTGGTAGTTTATAATACTTGGATACTGTAAATTGATGAAAAGAAGATCAAATTTGCTGTTTAGTCATTCCTTCTTTGTGATAGTATTTGTAAAGATTATTTGTGAAGAGCTAATCTATTTGATGATATCTGTGCTGTGATGACTCCAACTGTGTTTGTGGAAATTCAGCGACAAACTTTGTATACACTTTTTCCAAGATGCAAAATTTTTAATGGAACCCACAAACTGTTCAACTATTTCTTATTAGCCACTTCACTCATCATTTTGTCATAGATGTCAAATGGATCTTTTTCCCTTTCCTGCTCCTGAATGAGGCTGGGTCTGTACAGACTGGGTGCTGATAAGCAGACAAGTTTCACGTCTGTTCTTTGTCACAGGGGTCGTGGCTGAATATTCCCTTGCTAACCTGCTGGTGGGTTGTCCCAGCTCAGCTCCACACCCAAATGTTCTTATCTCACGCTAGCTCCACCATACGAGATGCTTCCCAACATCTGGGAACATCTGTATCTGTGGGTTGGTATAATACCCAGACATCACAATCCCTACCATTCCCTGTCGAATTCCCGTCTCCACTGGCCATCATTGTAACTTAACTTGTGGGTCCTGCGTCTCCCAGAAGGCCATCTCCTCCACTATGATTTCAAGGGTTGATGCCTCAGCTGGAAGAGCTGGGTAGGGTTGTGGATGGAAAAGTACTCTGGCTTTCTCAGAAAGTGACATTAGGTGACTTCCCTGGTGGTCCAATGGTTAGGAATCTGCCTGCCAGGACAAGAGACATGGCTCCGATCCCTGGTCAGGGAAGATTCCACATGCTGCGGGGCCGCTAAACCCGTGGGCCACAGCTGAACCCATACTCTCCAGCCCAAGAGCTACAACTACTGAAGCCTGATTACCTAGAGCCCATGCTCCAAAACAAGAGAAGCCGCCGCGATGAGAAGCGCACGCACCGCAACAAAGAGTAGCCCCCGCTCACCGCAACTAGAGAGAGCCTGGGCCGCAGTGAAGACCCAGCACAGCCAAAGATGAGTAAAATTTAAACAAAAAAAAAGAAGGAAAGTGACTTTAGGGAGTGGTAGGTCAACTGCCCAGGTAATAGGGCGGAGGAAACACTCTGCGCCTCGTGAGGTTTCTCTCAGTCCTGCTCCACACGCCAGTGGCATTTCCCACTCGTTTCCAGAACTGTTTTACTCCTTAGTCTTAGTTTTGGGTTCCATGTAGAGTCTCCATCTCCAGTGCCTGTTGCCGTTTATGCCATTAGGCATATCCATTCAGGAAACGTGGACCCACGGTGTCATCCGTCTACCAGAAATTCACTCTTCTTCTTTGGGGAAGAGTCGTTAATCCTTTTCTCAACACAGCAGCCAAATGATCATTTTACAGTGTGTGTAAATCAGACCAAGTCATGTTTTCTAGTCAGAGTTAAAAGCAAGCTCCCCGCAAGAATCTTCTCCTGCCACGATCCCTCTGACGTTATCTTCTGTCACTTTACCCTCTCATCATTCCAGCCACCTTGGCTTCCTTGCCACTTCACAAATATGACAAGCATCCTCCTGCCCCGGTCCTTAGTACTTGCTGTCCTCTCTGCTAGAATGCCATTCTCCCAGGTATCCTCATGGTCTGCTCTCCCCCTTCTTTTGGGTTTTGTTTTTTTTTTTTCAAGTGTTATTTCACCATGAGTTCTTTCCTGATCCCAAGATTTAGAAAGCTTACCCTTCCCTACTTCTATTTCTGCTGTATTTTTCTTCAGAAGAATGTATCACCACTGGACAGTCATGAATTTAATTGTTTCTTTCTTTGTCTGTCTCCATCAACAAAAATTTAAGCTTCATGAGAATAGGGACTTTGGTCTGCTCTTATTACTACTATGTCACTGGTACCTAGAACTGAGCCAGACAAAGAGTAGGTGGTCAATAAACTTTTGTTGGGCAAGTAAATACATTAAATGCAACTTTAAAATACATTTTAATATTTACAACAAGAATCTCCCGTAATTACTCTTCTCCCTCCACAGTCATTTCCGCATCATTTTTCCATGCATGTTATTCCAGGTTAACTTTCAAATAATTTCATCCAATTCTGCCTCCAGGAATGCCATTTGAATTTTTATTGCTGTTACCATTTAGAGACAGTGAAAAGAGATGGTCTCTGGAGCTACAGAACCTGGGTTAAATCTTGATACTTCTACTCAACAGCTGCATGACCTTGAGCAAATTATTCATCCCTCTGTGCCTTAGACTCCTTGTCCATACAGTGATATTAATGATCAGTCACACCTCAAAAAGTTGTATTGAGGATTATATAAATGAATATGTAAAGCATCTAGGTGACCACTTGGGGCATAATACACTCTTGCGCTCATGTTACTGTTAATTAATATTATCCATTACCATGATAGCTCAGCTGGTGAAGAATCTGCCTGCAACGCAGGAGATCCCATTCGATTCCTGGGTCGGGAAGATCCGCTGGAGAAGGGATAGGCTACCCACTCCAGTATTCTTTGGCTTCCCTGATGGCTCAGCTGGTAAAGAATCTGCCTGCAATGCGGGAGACCTGGGTTCGATCTCTGAGTGGGGAAGATCCCCTGGAAAAGGGAAAGGCTACCCACTCCAGTATTCCGGCCTGGAGAGTTCCATGAACTGTATAGTCCATGGGGTGGCAAAGAGTTGGACATGACTGAGTAACTTTCATTTTCACTGTGTGTATGATTTTAGTCCCTATTCTGAGTAGAATTACTCCCCGTCAGATTTTCTGAGAGCTTATGCTTGTCCTTCAATATATTTTCTTAAATGTGTGGTCAGACTCACTGGTATGTCCATGAACAGTCTTATCATCATCAGCCTGGGAGTATCTGGCACATGATCTCATCACAGTCCAACTTAACAAGATTTAGCTGAGACTTTGCATTCACAGGGAAACTTGCATCGTCATTCAATTAAACTCCCGTCTAGATTCTCGACTGACAAGTTCCAGGAGCACTCCAAGAATATGCTTCCTGATTTCCTTTGGGTGTTCTTTCAGAATAATTAACTGAGATTAAAGAAGGTGCCATTCGAACTGAACAGCAAGATATATTTACAGCTTCACTCAGTGAATATCCTGCTTGATTTTGCTTTATTGAGCACAGGAGACGAAGGTCACATATTAAAGGTCAATATTACAGACCATGATTCTAGAAAACAGTCTCAGATGCCCTTTCCCTTATTATTTTAACACATTTCTCAGTGCTTTATCTCTACTCAAATGTGCTTATGATATGCCCAACATAAACTCAGTTTTACTCTCTGAATGTTAATTTCAAGATGGTCTAGAGTTAGGGCCACCTGGTCATCTTGCTGGGTTTTTCTGTTCCACTCATACTTCTCTTATAGGACATTCTCTCTCTTCCTCAGCTCATTCCTAAAAGCTTGCAGTGCTGAAAAAATAGAAGCATCAAAGGATGATTTCCACATACCCCAAATATCATATCTTTTCCCACTTGGCCTCCCTGGCCATCCTTATCCTATGAATGAACTGTCTGTGATCTCTCTGAACTCTCCAGATATGTGTTAGCTCCTATTTCCACTTGCCTATGAAAGGCTATTTTCCCCCTCTTACAATTCTCTCTTCTACATCTTCACTGAATTTTCTCCACACACAACTTATATTAGGAAAACATGCTAAAACGTCTCCCTTCTCCAAAATAAAACAATACAAAATAAAAACATTCCCCTCTACTTAACTGATCTGACTTGCTTCACAGCAAAACTCTGAATGCAGACATCTATATTTTCTGTTCCAATTCTTTTTTCACAATTTCTAGAACTAACCCCAATGAGGTATTCATCTCTTCTCCAGTGTCCCCACCCATATCCATGAAACATCTCTTTTTGAGGTCTCCAGTCCTCTCAATGTGACTAGATCCAGCAGTCAGCCCCCTTCCTCCTCTTCTCTGACCTTTCAAGAGGTTTTTATGCCACTAATCAACCCCTCCATTTTAAACAGCTGTCACTTGGCCTTAGACACACCACTTTGATTTGCTTCTTTTCTTACATCCTGCTCACTCGATGGTCTGCCACTGGATGCTTCTTTGCTGCTTCTTTCTCCTGCCCAGGCCTCTGAAAGTTGGCATGTCCATCCTTCAATCCTGGAATCTCGTTTCTCTTCTCTACACTCACTCTCTACATAGGCTCATGACTTTCAGTAACATCTCTAGAGCTCCACCATCAGCTAGTTGCCAAGTAGGTCATTAAGAGTGACAGTCACATGAAGAAAATTTAGGAATATGGACTACATATTTTAAAAACATCTTGACAGTGATGAGATGATGAGCAATTACTGCCTGCTGATCAAGGAAAGACTGAGAGAATAAACCATGCTTTCAGTGACCACACAGGGGTGAGAGGAAAAAAGCCAAAGTCCAGAGCCTAGCATGGAAGCCACTCTCAGTGGGCTCTAGGAAGCCATGCCCACTTTGAGATGTGACTCCAAAGGACTGTAACCCAGAGGAACGTGAGTGAGAAGACAGCCAGGCCTGAGAAAGTCTCATCGCCTGTCTAAACGGCTATCAGCATGGCCCCCAAACTGGGCCGTGAACTTGAGTGAAAGTAGTGAATACCATCCACACATGCCTGGCAAAACCCAGGCATCTAGACATTAACATCATCTGTGGACTCAAATTATAGGTAGATAGGTAGTAGGTAGGTAGATTTTTTTTTTCAAGTAAGTATTCAGCCCACAGTGAAAATTACATGAGGTGTCCACAGAGACTTGAGTGGGATCCCAGTAGTAAGTTAGTCGGTGTTTTGGAATCTGACTACACCGGTTTGCTACTCTTCCTCCTTAAGGGAAACCTTAAGAGTTTGGGAGTCCTTTGAGAGTCCCAGAGTTAATTGTTGTTGCTGTTCAGTCGCTCAGTCGTGTCCACTCGTTGCAGCCCCGTGGACTGCAGCACACCAGGCTTCCCTGTCCTTCACCATCTCCCGGAGTTTGCTCAGACCCTTGTCCATTGAGTCGGTGATGCCATCCTACCATCTCATCCTCTGTCATCCCCTTCTCCTCCTGCCTTCAATCTTTCCCAGCATCAGGGTCTTTCCCAATGAGACAGCTGTTCGCATCAGGTGGCCAAAGTATTGGAGCTTCAGTTTCAGCCATCAGTTCTTCCAGTGAATATTCAGGGTTGATATCAGGATTGACTGATTTGATCTCCTTGCTGTCTATTAAATTGAGGGACACAGATTCACATCTGACCTGTAAAACACTTTTTAAATTTGTGGCCTCCCTGGAAGTGGAAGGTGAGAAGGTACAGCGGTTTATTTGAGAAGTTAGAGGGTGCTGATCAGAGAGTAGGGGAGGGAGGCAACCAGGAGAAGTGCCACAACCCCAGCGGGGAAGCTCGGGGAGACTGTGCAGAACACATCGCTCTTGATGAGTCTCTTGAGCTGTGTCCGACTCTTTGCAGCCCTGTGTCCTGTAGCCCACCATGCTCCTCTGTCCTTGGGACTTCCCAGGCAAGAATTCTGGAGTGGGTTGCCGTTTCCTTTTCCAAAAGATCTTCCTAACCCGGGGAGTGAACCCTTGTCTCCTGCGTCTCCTGCATTGGCAGGGGGATTCTTTACCACTGAGCCACCAAGGAAGCCCATCTGCTCTGTGAAAGTGTAAGTGTTAGGTGCTCAGTCATGTCTGACTCTTTATGACCCCATGGACTGTAACCCACCAGGCTCCTCTTTCCGTGAATTTCCCAGGCAAGAAAGCTGGAGTGAGTTGCCATTTCCTTCTCCAGGGGATCTTCCCGACCCAGGGATCGAACCTGAATCTCCTGTGTTGGCAGGTGGGTTCTTTCACCACTGAGCCCCCCGGGAAGACCGAGAAACACATACTTCAGAATAACTCTACCTAAGGGGTGATGGAACTGGGACAGTAGTAACCAACCCCTGAGAATATTTGGTTGATGACTGTTCCCTGTTGTGGGAGGTGGGGAGTGGGATGATGTAAACTTGCCAGCACTTCTGAACTATCACTGGCCCAGAACAAACAAGAATAATCGTGAACTTGTCCAAGTAAATGTAGGATATTTCCCACTGAGACGATGTCTAGTAACATTACAAAAGGATATTTTCTTTTCTTTTAAAACATCGTTATCATTCTTGATGTTTGTCCTAACCTAATAAAATACCATTTTCAATTTTAGGTTGTGTGTGTGGATGATCCTCCATGGGGAACTGTCAGATAAGATTGCACTTTTCAAGTATGAAAGAATTTTGAAGGAACTGTTTGATATTTAGATTTGTTCACCTTTTATTTCAAAGCCATGAAACTGTGTGCAACTGTCAGTATTGATTGTACATATAAATATCAGTAATTACACCTTTAAAATTTTTCCTCAGATAGCTTGGGTATTTTTGGAATCAAAGTCAATATTCTTATTCTTCCTATTTTTCTGATCAGTTTTTCAAAAATCTAAATTTTCTTTGCTGCCAGTTGTTTTTATTTGAGATAGAAGGTACTTCAAAATATCTGACTTATACAGGTATTTTTATCTGTTCAAAGATTTTTAAATAATGTACCAATGGTAATTTATATATTTTCTAATTAGAATTAATGACCTTTTTAAAGAGAAAAAAAAAGTAGCTTGTTTTCTTTAAAGGAATCTTTTTTTAACAGGCTCAGTGAATTATGTGCCTTTCTTAGTGAAGTCAATCAGAACACAGTTAACAAATCATGAAGTTGTTAAAATGTCAACAATAAATCTGGGTACATATATTATCTTCCTCTAATGCCAGAGGAGAATAAAAAAGTCTTATTGATCCTGAAGTATTAAGAATATTCCTTGCTAGGAATTTGAACTTTGCATATTTAAATGTTCAACGCCAATATTATGGATAATTGATTAACATAAATGCCAGAAATATGTAAGAAAATGAACAATATACAAGCATCCATTTCTTCTAAAGTTGAGATAAGCTTTGCTAGATAATAATCTGTTTCAGTTGTGAGGGACCTCACCCAGTAACTGGCTCAACCCCCCAAATCAAACAACTGGCTTATGTCAAGGCAGGTTGGTATCTAATGGGCTTAGACGGTTTGGAAGTTTTATAAAGAAAAAAAAGTAGAGACATTTTTAGAAACTACTTATGTGGCATGGGTGAAGATGTTAAATGTGTGTACTGAAGCAAAATGATAGTGGAGGAAAAACATACTGCACCCATAAATAAATTATATGGAAGTTATTAATATCAGATGAGGGAATTATTTAGCATGTTTGGCTTGCCACAATGTGGAAATAAGGTGCTAGAACTCAGAAATGGAAAACGTTCTGCAAAATTCTGAAAAACTTTAGACAATGAATTTTTAATGAATCAATTAAAATATTTATTCAATGTATCAAAGATTTATTAAGCACTTAGTATGAAGCCAGGCCACCAGGCTCCTCTGTCCGTAGGATTTCCCAGGCAAGGATACTGGAGTGGGTTGCTATTTCTTTCTCCAAGGGATCTTCCCGACCCAAGGATCAAAGTCCATGGGGTCACAAAGAGTCGGACACAACTTAGTGACTAAAAAACAGCAAGATGAATCAAGTACGGTGTAAATTACTGTGGAGCAAAAAATAGATGAGAGGGCCTTCTTCCAGTCTCCTCCTTGTTGAAGCCACTGACCCAGACCGGCCCTTTGCCTCAGTTTCTAAGTCCCAGTTGCAAACAAGCTCAGATACTTGTTAAGTAACTTAGCTTCTCATTCTTCTGCTTAAACTTGAAATGATGTTACTAACTCAGAGACGACTGTCATAGTCATAACTCTTGGGGTCTTCTACGGTTCCATGAATCTCTCCTTCCCTTTTGGACCCAGCGCAACAGGAGCCAGCATGCAAGAAGCTGCAGCCCATGACACCCCTGCCTCTTCCTCATCTGTAGACGGAATAGGCAGGAATAAGCAGCTCCAGGGGTCTTTGCTCTTAGTTCTAACCTGTTGCCATTCGTTCATTCACTTATTCAAATATTCTGTACATGTTAATGAGTACCTACAGGTGGCCCAGTGGTAAAGAATCTGCCTGCCAATGCAGGAGACGCAGGGGACATTGTTTCGATCCCGGTTCGGGAGGATCCCCTGGAGAAGGAAATGGCAACCCACTCCAGTATTCTTGCCTGGAGAGTCCCACGGACAGAGGAGCATGACAGGCTAGAGCCCATGGAGTCGCAAAGAGCTGGACAAAACTGAGTGACCACACATGCACTGTGCGCTAGGCACCTAGGGTAGAGTCTTGGAAATGCAAAGAAGGGAGACGTGTGCTGAGTTAGATATGTCAGGGATATCTGGCGGAGTGAGGACCGGGGCTAGGGTATCTTCCTGCTGCGTCACGCTGAGCTGAGGACGTAGTGAGGGCACAGCGGAACCCGTTCCCCTGTACCCGTTACCTTCCCTCACCCACGGGTCAGTCCTGAGACACAGCCGTCTCTCTAAAGTATTATTCTCAAAGTCCATAATCTTATAGAAATAGCTTTAATTATTTTGAGTAATGTTTCAGAAGGATTCAAAAAGTCATTATTACCTTGAAAGAAGTGGTGTAGGTGATACAAAAAGGACAATTATTTGATTTATAAAGATTAGACTAAAACAAGAAAAGAGGAAAAGTGTGAGTGGGGAGAACCTACTAATAAATACTTTTTATTTCACAACCCCCAAATATATATATATATGTTAGTTTATTCATGTTGATATTTAATATAAAATGTTTTTAGGGAAGTTGAGTAGAATTAAATAAAATTATGTAAGTTACAAAGCATTGCGGAAGTTAAGTGCAAACAAAAGTCAATACAGTTACATGGAATCAGAAAGCATGAGGAAGGAAACATTAAATGCAGAAAATCTGTAGGGAAGTTAATGGTTGTAAAGTTGGTTCTTCTATCTTGTTTATAAGACTCTAAAAGACAGGAAATATAAAGAAAAGATTGAGTAAAGCTGTGTTAGCTGAATGTTAGCAAAATTAGAGTAGTTATGACAAAATTAATATTGGATATGAGAAAATTTAAAGCACAAAAGCATTTAATGGAACAAAGATTATTCTGTAGTAACAAAAAATAGTATAAAATAAAGATTTAACTATATTTATTAGACTATACATTATATAAAATACAAATTCTCCCTGGTGACTCAGTGGTAAAGAATTCACCTGCAATGCAGGAGATACAGTTTTGATCCCTAGGTTGGGAAGATCCCCTAGAGAAGAAAATGGCAACCCACTCCAGTATTCCTGCCTGTGAAATCCCATGGACAGAGGAGCCTGGCGGGCTACAGTCCATGGGGTCACAAAGAGTTGGATATGACTGAAGTGACTTAGCATGCACGCATGAGTTAAAATAGTATAACACTATTGGGACTTCCCTGTCCAGTGGTTAAGACTTTGCCTTCCAATGCAGGGGGTGAAAGTTTGATCCCTGGTTGGGAAGCTACGATGCCACATGCCTGGCAGCCAAAAAACCAAGACATTAAACAGAAGAAGTACTGTAACAAATTCATAAAGACTTTAAAAAATGGTCCATATCAAAAATCATTTTTTAAAAAAATATGTAACACTATTAAAATGTTAATCTGTACCTTTGTGCGTGTCCCACAATTGAATTTTCAAGCTGTTGATTACATTTCCCTCTGTGGATTCAGGAAGCCAGTTGGCCCACATTATGTAATTTATTAGACATATTTTGGTTCTTACAGCTTTTCCATTAGTCATCCCTAAACACACTTTGTACAAATGAGTAAGAAGCTTGAAGTTAATGAGCATCATTTTCTAGAGAAGAAGTAGCACTAGGGCTGCAGATGGAGAAACCACACAGCACTATTTCAGTACCTTGGACCTCTGAACCTATGGTCCTCTGCCGGGAAAAACTAGATCTCTTATCAGAAGAGTTTTTCCTGCATTCATATGAATATTGATGTTAAGATGAATGTTGGTATTAATATGAGTGTTGGTGTTGATATTTTTCTCACTGCTGATTTCTTAATTCCCCCTAATTTTTAAACTTAAAAGAACCTCTGAAACTAAATGAGCTGAAAATATCTTTTAAAAATAAGCAACACATTGAGATTCCTGTACACAGCAAACTCCCGTGAAGAAAAGTTCCAAATTTGTGATGCTATTTGCATTTCCATAAACACAGAGAATCTCTGTCTGAGCTTATTATTATGGGACAAATAACAGTGTTAGAAATGGGGTGCTTTAAGACTCTAATTATGCATATGCTCCCATTTTGATTAGTGCGTTTACAGCACAAAGCAATACAAAACCTGTGCTTTTGGCTCCAAAGCTTTTATTCTTAAAGTTGACATTTTCATGAATTTTAACTAACACTGGTTTCATTTGATGTAATTGAAAAAAAAAAAAGTTTTTTTAAGTGCTCAGATAGCACTGCTCCACAGGAAGCAGACCCTGAGACAGAGATTCTCATGCTAAATGTTTGTTAGGGAGCAGCCTAGGGATCCACACCTGTGGGAAGGGAGGAACCAGGATTGGGAAGAGGGAGAAGCTGAGGGGTGATGCTGGCCTGCCAGAGGCCCCAGCCGATGCCACAGTGAGCTCCGGGGCTCACGTGGTCCTTTGGAGTCGTCCTGAGTCAGGCTAAGGGAGCCACATTATACCCCACGTTGACCAGAGAGACTGAAACACAGGCTCCAGGCTCTCACACCCAGTGCCAGGAATGTCAAGGAAGGAGCAGGGAGTTCCAGAACTGAAAAGGCCATGTGGTCAAGGCCCGCAGATAAATGAGGGGTAACTGGTATGGGTGGATGCCCTTCACTCCTATAGAAGAGTCGAGCAGCCCACAGTTGGGTTTGGGGCTCACTCTGGTCACTTCCCTTCTCTCTGGCTTGGTCAGTAGAAATTAAACTTACTCTAAAGATGAAATAAAGTGAACACTTTAATGTCTCGGTTACACTCATCATATCTCAAGTACTCAAGCACTCCAGGGTCAGCCTGGAACATCCCCATTATTACAGGACGTTCTCCTGGGGAGCACTGCTCCCCCACACGCTTCCACCCTGCCTCTCAGAGGGAGGGTCTGCTGCACCCCCATCCCCAGGAAGAAGGTGCCGGTTCTCGTTACCCCAGCACCTACAGCCTCTCCTGTTCCCCTCAACTGGGAAGCATCTCTATTTAGTCTCCTCAACTCTTTCTTTGCCCTCTTACGTGACATTAATGTGACTCAATAAACCAGTGTATGTATGCTCAGTTGCCTCAGTCGTGTCCGACTCTTTACGACCCCATGGACTGTAGCCCACCAGGCTCCTCTGTCCATGGAGTTTTCCCAGGAGAGAACACTGAAGTGGGTTGCCATTTCCTTCTCCAGGGGCTCTTCCTGACCCAGGGGTTGCACTGCGAGTCTCCTGCATTGGCAGGTGGATTCCTTACCACAGGGCCACCTGGGAAGCCCCTTAATAAACCAGAACTGGCATCAATAGAAACTGAAAAGTATTTCCATTTCTTTAAGGATCGGCCAGGAACACAGGGGAAATGTTTGTATCCATTACACTAATTCAATCAGAGAAAAGGAAAAAAAAGTTTTCACATTAAGATAGTGTAAACATGTCTACTCTGCCACATGAACATCTGAAAATATATCATGGGCCAGCAAGAAATGAATGGAAAACAATGAAATTGGCATGAAATAGACTTTAAAACATAACAAACACACCATTTTAAGATTAGCTTCCTCCAAAACAAATCTCATTTGATGATAATAAAAACCTGCTGCATTGGGCAAACCTTTGCATGAGTCACCTCCTCTAATTATTCAGTGAACATTGCACTGGTGGCTTTTGTTGCTGGTTCTTCCATGGTTTTCTTCTACAGGTTTTTGCTATGCAGAATATACCTTTTTAAAAAAATCTTTCTGAACAAACTCTTCCAGCCTTGTAATTTCCTGTGTTTGGAACATGCAGCTCTTGTTATTGTTGTTCTTTTCCTCTCTTTTGAAGTCTCAGCAAAAGTCTGCCCATCACACAAACCATCGGTGATGCTTGAAGGTATATTTTCCCTAGTGGGATGTGCAATACATGTAATGAAAAGGTGGGGTTTAAGCAGATCTTTTATTTCTGCATTGCACATATGCCCTTCCATGAGGTCTATGGGAAGGGGGCCGAACTAAATCACACATACACAAATTGAGTTTTTATAAAATATGATAGAAAAATATACAACTGCACTATCAAAAAAAGACTGGTCTATATACCACCATGAAATTAAAAGACACTTGATCCTTGGAAGAAAAACTATGACCAACCTAGACAGCATATTAAAAAGCAGAAATACTACTTTGCCAACAAAGGTCCTTCTAGTCAAACCTATGGTTTTTCCAGTTGTTATGTATGGGTGTGAGAGTTGGACCATAAGCTGAGCACCGAAGAATTGATGCTTTTGAACATCAAAAAAAAAAAGAAGTGTTGGATAATACTCTTGAGAGTCCCTTGGACTGCAAGGAGATCAAACCAGTCCATCCTAAAGGAAATAAGTCCTGAATATTCATTGGAAGGACTGATGCTGAAGCTGAAACTCCAATACTTTGGTCACCTGATGCAAAGAGCCAACTCATTGGAAAAGACCCTGATGCTGGGCAAGATTGAAGGCAGGAGGAGAAGGGGACGGCAGAGGATGAGATGGTTGGGCGGCATCACCAACTCAATGGACATGAATTTGAGCAAGCTCTGGGAGTTAGCGATGGACAGGGAGGCCTGGAGTGCTGCAGTTCATGGGGTCGCAAAGAGTCGGACACGACTGAGAGATTGAACTGAACTGAACCGTTATGCCACCACAAGGAGACGGATTGCCATCAAGGACAATAAGAACACTCACCTCCCTGAGCTTGATGCTACAGCCCCCAGACTGGGACGCATTGCTTCATTTGTTCTTTCATCATCCATATATTGAAGCATACATATGATGAACAATGGGCTGGGCTTTCTGGGGTTCTGACCAATGGCTCATGCAGCCAAGAATCACTAGTCAGATGGGAAACACACGACCCTATCTGTCAGTTCGTTTCAGTGCTCAGCACACCAGTGCAAAGGTCTAGTAAGGATTGGATTGGAGAATCTGGTTGAGGGTTGAGGCTAACCCTGGGCTGCTAACTTCCTCCCCAAATACAGATAATTAGTCCAGCATGCCTGCCTGGCCAACAGATGGGGGCGGAGCTGGATCCTCAGAGTCCAAGCCTAGTGTTTTTCCTTCATCATCAGTTGCACGGATCTGATCACTGCTGTGTGGCAGGAAGTCTCAGGCAGGATGGAGAAAGGGTGGCTGGTGGCGCTCATCTTTCAGAGGAGTGACCCTGCCTGCCAGTGAGATGTGGCCAGTAAATGAAGCATCCCGTCATCTGAGAGAAGGAGCTGGTGAGGGTGGAGGAGAGAGGAATGTACACCCACTCCAGATCTCTCTATTCCTTGAAAAGAAAGAGCGGAAGTCCCCCACCTTGGTCAGTGGACCAAGGAGAGGAGTTTTGACTTGTTTCTTTTTTCCCTCTCTGCCTACCAGTAATCCCTGTCTCATAGGAAGATTGGCAGGTGGGGGCTAAATAAAACACATGCACACCCAGCTCAGGTGGGCATGGGCCCAGCAGGTAGCCTCCTCCTCTTCCCACCATCCCCCTACAACACTCTTCTGTCTCTGAGCTTCCTAAGGGAAGGTGCTGGGTCTGAATGCTCTCTGCTGGAAGTTTGTTGAATTAAGTCACTCAGTCATATTTATTGAGACCTTAACATGCTTAGCACTGAGCTTATTCAGTTTAAAAGATAATGGAACTACAGAATTTTTCAGATTGAGAAGAGGCCCTTGCGACTGATTTTAGCTAATCCCCTCACTTTACAGTGGAAGGAGGCGGGGTCCAGTGAGCTGGCAGTTTAGGGGCTTGAGCTTCCAGCTCAGACCATTTCCCCCTGCAGCACATTCACTGGGAACTCCTCAAAGGCAGTGTCTCTGTCACCCCTGTGTCCTCAACACCCCCAAAAGTGTCTGGCAGGTATCAGGTTCACTCTCAGAAAACATTTGTTAAGTGAATGAATTCACTCTGTCCCCCTGCTTGGCCTTGGACAAATGAAGTGTAGCCTGTAGCTTTGCAAGACTAACATGAATAGTTACAATTTGTGGTCTAAGTAATTCCCCCCTTTTCCAAGGTTTCCCTGTCCTTGGTTTCAGTTATGCGCGGTCAACCATCTGAAAATATTAAATGGAAAATTCCATAAATAAACAATTTATAAGTTTAAAATTGTGGGCCATTCTGAGCAGCATGATGAAATCTTGCACCTTCCTGCTCCGTCCCGCCCAGGATGTCAAAAATAATCCCACTCATTCCTGAGTCAGTATATGCCTTGGTTATCAGATCAGCTGTGCTTGGGGTCAGGCCACCCCTATTTTATGTAATAACGGTCTCAGAGTGCAAGACTAGTGAAGCTGGCAGCTCAGATATGCCAAAAGAAGCTTTCAAGTGCTTCCTTTAAGTGAAAAGGTAAAAGTTCCCGACTTAATAAGGAAAGGAAAAAAAGCCATATGCTGAGATTGCTAAGATGTAGGGTAAGAACGAGTCTTCTATCCATGAAATTGTGAAGAAGGAAGAAGAACTCTGTGCTAGTTTTGCTGTTGTACCTCAAACTGCAAAAAGTATGGCCACCATGCATGAGAGGTGCTTAGTTAAGATGGAAAAGGTGTTAAATTTCTACAATTGTGTAACATACAATATATCATTATAATTGTTCGATTTTATTACTGGTTATTGTTTTTAATATCTCACTGTGCCTAATTTATAAATTAAACTTCACCACAAGTATATCCATAAAGAAAGAAAAGAAGCATACTCTATGTAGGGTTCGGTGTGTGAGTATGTACGGGTGCATGCATGCTCTATCGTGTCTGACCCTTTGTGGACTGTAGCCCACCAGGCTCCTCCGTCCGTGGAATTCTCCAGGCAAGAATACTAGAGTGTGCTAGAGAGCGTTGCCATTTCCTCCGGCAGGGGATCTTACTATCTGTGCTCTCCGGCCTGCCCTGGGAGTCTTGTGATGTATCCCCAGGGGTGGGGGCACTAACGTACCTTTCTCATCCGCATGGAGGGGCTTAAAGTCAGACTCTTTCATGGGATCTGTAGTGAAAGTTAAAGTGTTTTAGCATTTGGGAAACATATAGTGTATACTTTTGAAGCTCTATCAGAAAGAATGTATCACGGACTGTGCTGTGCTTCTATTTTCAGGTGGGCGAAGTAATCATAGGCTGTCAACGAACGTCGAAGCCTGTGAAAAGCACGCCGGACAGCAGCAGAGGGCAGACAAGCCAGAGGTAGCATCCCCGCCCGCCCCCACCGCCCATCCTTAGCTTTGTTTAGAGTTCTCTCCATCATCTTTTGGTGGCTGGAATTCACCTGCCCACCTGGTACGGTGACTGAACCTTTAGAAAGGATTCATACCCTGAATATGTATTCCCCAAACTTCAACTCTTGATTTGTAGGGCTCAGACACAGATCTGTGCATGTCTAGGCCCCCATTTCCCAAGATACTAATAGAAGCGGCAACATCTACACCGCTGACAGCTACACTGACCAGGCACTTGCCTCCTATCAGGCCAGTCTGTGTGCTTTACCCATAGCAACACATTTAATCCTCACAAGTTTTATCCTCAGTTAAGCAGACAAGGAATATGAGGGAGGGGGGCAGTGGACTGTCGGGAGGCCATGCAGCTGTGATTTTTCTCGAGGACTCTGCTGAGCTCTGGTCAGCACTCTGCTCATGTCGCCTCTCTTTTATGACCCCCGTGTCCCATCATAGCGTCCAAAACTCTCAGGGCTGCAAAGACTTAGAGACCCCGTGTGTGCCCTCCTGTCAATCATAGACCATCTTCCTGCCTTGGCTTAAGCTTCCTTCCCTACAGGACCCCTCACCCTCTCAGGAGAATTTCTAGTAGTCAGGTGAGAGTTGGACCATAAAGAAGGTTGGGTGGCCAAGAACTGATGCTTTCGAACTGCCGTGTTGGAGAGTCCCTTGGAGAGCCAGGAGATCAAACCAGTCAGTCCTAAAGGAAATCAACCCTGAATATTCATTGGAAGGACTGATGCTGAAGCTGAAACTCCAAGGCTTGGGCCACCTGATGAGAAGAGCCAACTCATTGGAAAAGACCCTGATGCCAGGAACGATTGAGGTCAGGAGGAGAAGGGGATGACAGAGGATGAGATGGTTGGACAGCATTATCAACTCAATGGACATGAGTTTGAGCAAGCTCCAAGAGATGGTGAAGGACAGGGAAGCCTGGCGTGCTACAGTCCATGGGGTCTGTTCTAGCTCTGCCCCTAGAGACCCTCAGAACAATGCCCACCCCCCACAAGCGGTGACAATCCTTAGAGCATTTCGAACAAAGCTCTCATTCCTTCTCAATTCATCCTTGGAATGAACATCTCAGCTCTTTCAACTTTCCTTCTCCTTTTCAAGATTTCCAGACTTGTACCATCCAGATGGCAAAGTCTATTTTGGACCCAGGCAAACTATCTTTGTGATACAAATGTATATGCCAGAATTATCACTATAAAAATACCTGAGCAGGAGCTGTATTTATGCCTTGCATAATACAAGCAGTCAGGCATTCTTATATTCAAAGACAACTGTCAAAGTTTTGTAGAGGTTTTCAAACATGCGGTTTGTTTAAACAACAGGTATGGAGCTGAATTCCTTCTGAAAAGCGGGTTGCTGTTTTTAACCTTGGGAAGCCACTCTCATGTTTCCCGGCTTATTAATTTCTGTTTCAGATCGTTGTTGTTCAGTTGCTAAGTCATGTCTGACTCTTTGTGACCCCATGGACTGCAGCACTCCAGGTTCCACTGTCCTCCACCGTCTCCCGGAGTTTGCTCAAATTCATTTTGAATCAGTGATGCTCTCTAACCATCTCATCACTTAAAGAGATTCAAGGGTATTAGGACTCCTGTGAATCTTCATGGTCATAATTAAGCCCCAGCAGCATCCATACTTGTAAAAAATCTGAATCTAATTTGTGAGGAATCGCAGGGATTGGAAACCAAGTCATTGTCAGCAGTTTGGAGCTGGTTTTCAAGACTCCAGGCTAACTGTCATCACCGTGATTATACTTGATGATTAGAGACATCTTAGCACAATTATTTATAGAGGGAACCCCTGCAGTGTTTTCACAAAGCCTTTCTTTTTCATTGCTGTCACTGAGAAAGGATCACCTCATGTCTGCTCAGGATACATCTATGGGAAGGTTGTTTGTGGTGCTCTTGAATCATTGACAGAATTCATTATTCCCATTATATCAGCTTCTGACTAGGCAATCCATGACCCAAACAGCCGCCTATAAAGGCTGCATGTGGGCATGAGGTCAGACAGCTTGTTGGTTTGGGGGAAAGGCCTACAAAGGGCAGGACACTGGGGGCCGGGGGTCAGAACAGGCCCCTCAATCCCCTCTCAGCCTGGGTGGTCCCTTCCTCATGCGGTGGAGACAGAGTGAGTGGAGGGAGTAGATCAAGGGGAGGAGGGTTTTGTTCATTGGACCGGATAGGATCATGTCTGAGGAGAAGGTCACAGACTCAGTGAACCCTTGTGGTCCTGTGACAACTTCCTCAAAGATGGGTTTATTGAGTACTGAGCGCCTGCCTGTGCTATATGATGCTGAGCGTTATCTTTAATCTCCAAAATATAAATAAATCCTTCTATTCCCAACATACCGAGGTTCATAGAGATGGGGTCATTTGCCCAAGATCGCAAAATTGGTAAGTGACTGGTGGATCTAGGATTATAAAATGTGGCCCATTCTCGGGCTTGCCTTCTTACTCTCCTCATGGTGTCTTTTTTTTTTTTTAATGGACTTTTAGCCCAGTCATAGATTCACAGCAAAATCGAGTAAAAGGCACAGAGATTTCCCAAATACCCCCTTCCCCTACAGGTGCATAG
Organism: Cervus elaphus; assembly: GCF_910594005.1. Lineage (NCBI taxonomy): Eukaryota > Metazoa > Chordata > Mammalia > Artiodactyla > Cervidae > Cervus > Cervus elaphus. Next base: position 13,117,381 of record NC_057835.1, read on the forward strand.
CCTCCTTCATTATCCACACCCTCTGCCAGAGGAGGTTTGTTACAATTGATGAAGCTGCCTTCCTGCATCATTATCACCCACATCCAGAATTTGCATAGGAGCTCAGTCTTGGTGCTGTGTGTTCTTTGGATTTCGACAAATGTGTAACAGCTTTCCAGGTGGCTCAGCAGTAGAGAATCCACCTGCCAGAGCAAGAGACACAGGAGACGTGGGCTCAGCCCGTGGGCTGAGGCGCTCCCCTGGAGAAGGAAGTAGCATCCCACTCCAGTGTTCCTGCCTGGGAAATGCCATGGACAGAGGAGCCTGGAGGGCTGCAGTCTAGAGGGTCACAAAGAGTCAAACACGACTGAGCAACTGAACAACCACAGCAAATAATGACAGGCATCCGCTACTATAGTGTCACGCAGAGGAGTTTCACTGCCCTGAAAATCCTTTGTATTCTTTAATAGAGGAATCAATCTTCGATATATTTTACGCCTACTGATTTTAGACATTTTCTTTTTTTCTTGCATTCTCCCATAATTATAAATTTACTCATGCCGTCTTCCACCTGTTCTTATTAGGTGCCAGAGGTTCTGGTCTGACAGCCAGGTGACGGGTAAAACCTGCAGCGGGCATCTGTCTCTTCAGGCCTCGGATGTGAGGCAGGAAGCAGCAGGGGAAAAAAACTCCCTCTCCTCTTTATTTTGGGGATGAATGTGGTCCTCGAGTGCCCCAGGCCTAGCTGTTCACTGCTTATTACCCTCAGGGATTCGTGACTAATTAAAACCCTGCACACAAACTGTTCCTCAGAACATCTGAAGTTGGGGCGCTGCAGATAACTGAATACTGAGTTCACTGTTTATTACTGAGATCCAGAAACTATAGCCCAAGAGATATGCCCTGAATAGAGATGGGCTGCTTTTCTTCAAAGTCAAGGACACATAATTATCATAGATGAATTTAGATATTTACTTAATTAAGCCATAGATATCACAGCCTGTTAAGTAAGAACAGAATAATTAAGAAGTAGAGCTATAGTTAATAACGACTGTGATGTAAGTTTTTGAAAACTGAAACTCCCTGCATAGTTTATAGTGTATATTCTGGGACTTCAGAAAGTGCCATTTTTAAATCCAAATTTGTGTTTTTCTTCAGCAGGTCCAGGTATATTAGTCAAAATATTTCTGACCCAGGGATTAAACCCAGGTCTCCTGCATTGCAGGCAGATTCTTTACTGTCTGAGCTACCAGGGAAGCCCAGTCAAAATACAAAGGAATCAAAAAGTCAGATCCTTTCAAGGGCTGAGCAGACTATAGACATGAGGGGGAATGGTTGCAAGAGCAAAAGAATTTACACTTTCCAAAGAAAATGGAACCTCCCTTCTCCACCAGATTGTGTCTGCTGCAGGAATTTGGCCGGAGGACATGGGTTTGGAACTCCTGGAGTAGATCGTGATTTTCCTTAACTGAAAGGGTTAGTTGCTCAGTCACGTCTGACTCTTCACAACCTCATGGACTGTAGTTGCCAGGCTCCTCTGTCCATGGAATTTTCTAGGCAAGAATACTGGAATGGGTAGTCATTCCCTTCCTCCAGGGGATCTTCCTGACCCAGGGATCAAACCTGGGTCTCCTGCATTGCAGACAGATTCTTTACAGTCTGAACCACATAGATCAGAGCTAATTGCCTATTTAATTTCAGTATTGCACAGTAGTGAACTTTTTCTATTTATTCAACAGCAATTTATTCAGTGAAGCTGTATGCCAAAGATATAAGGTGAAAGAGACAGAATCTTTGCTTCGAAGATGCCAGTCTGACGGGGGAACAGATGGACAGTGAGACAGTTACATGATGGCGAGATAATTTTTCTATTGAGCACTCCCCTGTGCCCCGAGATGGGCCCAGGAACCTTGTCTGTCTGCACAGACCATGGTATTGCTAGTGTCTAGCACAGCTAGGGTGCAGTAGGCTCTTAATGTGTATCTGTCAAATAACTGAGTGAATGAATGATTGGTACTGTGATTCCAAAATTATTTCAAAATCATCCACATCCTGGGGAAAACTTTACATAACTACAGCTTACTGGGTCCAACTCCAAGTCTATGGAATGGAAATGGCCAGAAAAACAGCCCGGGGACTGTATCATTTAGAGTTTTCTATGTGACTGTGATCACGGGATTCCTTGGCCGGCAGAGGGGCTTCCTGGTTCCGTTTCACCCCAGCTATTGCCGCGAGCACTGGGTGCGGTTTCCCACAGGAGGGAAGGAACCGTGGGCTAAGCTTGGCATGCACCTGAACTTGTAGCATGAGTGTCCCTGCCGAACCACGGGCTTCCCCGACGGCTCAGCAGTAAAGAACCCGCCTGCACCCAAAGCTGCTGCGCTGGGGCAACCCTGAGGGGTGGGGCGGGGAGGAAGGTGGGAGGGCAGTTCAGGACAGGGGACACATGTACTCTCATGGCTGGGTCATGTCAGTGTATAGCAAAAACCACTACAGTATTGTAATTAGCCTTCAATTAAATTGAAAAAAAAAAAAAAAAAAAAGAACCACCTGAAATGCAGGAGATGTGGGAGACATGGGTTCAATCGCTGGATCCGGAAGATCCCCTGGAGGAGGAAATGGCAATCTACTCCAGTATTCTTGCCTGAAAAATCCCATGGACAGAGGAGCCTGGTGGGCTACAGTCCAAAGGGTTGCAAAGAGTCGGACACGACTGAGCACGCCAACCTCAGCAGGCTGGATTATCTCAAGCAGCAGGGTCTTAGGCGCCTGATTAGCTCCATTCAGGAGTGAAACCTGCCGGGTGTGATTCTATTATTGCTCCTGGCTGTGGGACTTGACCTGCTGTATCATTTCAGTTATCAAAAAAAGTCTTAGGTAAGCAGAGTCTGCCGACTGTCCTGTCCTCTGCCTGCCTGTGTGTTAGCATGGCCCTGCAGCACCCTTTAACTCTTTATTTCTCCGAAGGTCGACTCCTGCTTCTACAAGGCTCTAAGCCACTTGAATCCAGGACAGTCTCCTTTTTCTGCCCCCATGCTCCAGGGATGGTACTTGCCAATGTTTGCCAAACAAACGAATGAATGAATGGAATCTGCTTGAAATTTACTTCAAGATGATATCTCCATTTCCTTTGCCTTTTTTGTTGTTCTAGAAGCCAGCAAATGGAAAGACTAGAAGTGGATCCCAGCAAGCGTTCCATCCCTGATGTGGCCAACATAGTTCAGGAGAGAAAACACACGCCCAGAAGAGTGCGCGCTGAGCCCAAAATTATACCAAGTGAGGAAGAGCCCGACTTTGAAGATAATCCTGAAGTGCCTCCTTTGATTTGAAATCTCAGGCCACACTGCCTGTGACCTGCCAGACCCAGATTTGCTCCATACAGAGAGTGTATTATTTACGGGGTAGACACAGTTATTTTCAGTATTACTACTCCAGTGCGTTAGCTTCTACTTTGTACATTAATATTCTCAAACCAGTTTAAAATTAAAGCGTGTACCTTCAAAATGCTGTATCATTTGTTTGTAATAAAGCATTGGTTAGTTAAAATGTTTAGTAAATCGTAGAACGATTACAGAAACACGCTGATTGTAAATCCCAGAACCACCTGCTTGTGCAGATAGATGAAATCATGGATTAAAGCACTCATCATTAAACCACTACCTCTGGTTTATCTAGAACATTATTAACTCAGTATTCCAGATACAGTATAGGAAAACTATCATTACTCTGATCATGACTTACTAGCATTTAAACCAGACTCCTCCCCCAACCCCTCCCCCACATGCACGCACACACAAATCAACAAATACATAAGCAGCTACTGAGTCCCAGACCTGCTCTGTTCCTCATGGAGTCAGTGGTAACAAGGCAGTAAAATATGCACACATGGACCATGTCAGGTGGTGACAGAGCCCGCAGTCAAAAAGCACGTCTGTTTGTTCTCCAGTGGAAGTGCTCTTGCCTCCAGAACCAGTGCCTCTAGTTGCAGAAACAGGAGTAAAACTGGCCTGTTAATCATTAGGGGTGTTAGTGAAAGGAACCTCTCCCATTTCAATCCCTTGATCCCAGATCCATGCTCCTTGGCCCTGGGAGAAACAGCACCACATGTTGGATAGGAATTCAGAGTCTATACTTCATCCTTGGGAACATTATCTCACCCACACAAAGTGTTATCACCCGGTTGGCACTGTAGGGGAGTCTGCAAAAGGCCCCTTCAGTGTTCTAGCAGGCCAGCTGCTCCAGAGTGATGATGAACATGGTGAGTCCAGTCAGTTCCATAGACACGGCTCCGTGGGCATGGTTCATTGGCTGTAATGAGCCCCCTGGTCAGAGGCGGTGCTCCATGAAGTACTGCGGCAGCGAATATGGCTGCCATTACGTAAACCCACAGATGGTGGTTTTGGCAGAAGCACTATAGGGAAGGAAGGCAGATTCATATTCAGAGTAAGTGTATATTCCGGTGAGAACAAGGTACCGCTTCTTCCACGATGGATGGAAATGTTCCAGTGTAATCAACCTGCCAGCCAGCAGGTGATGGACGGTCCCCTGGGGTATAGTGCCATACATGGAGTTCGCTGTTGGTTTCTGCTACTGTCGGATTGGCCGCTGTGGATGTCTGCAAATTATATGACACTCCTCCCATCAAGAGGTGGGTTCTCTGATCTCTCGTCTTGAATATGGGCCAAGCTTAGTGACTTGCTTGCGACCTGTAGCATAATAATAAAATGATGTTACATGGTTGTCAAGGGTCTCCCAGGAGGCTCAGTGATAAAGAATCCACCTGCAAGGCAGGAGACATGGGTTTGATCCCTAGGTTGGGAAGATCCCCTGGAGAAGGAGATGGCAACCCACTCCAGTGTTCTTGCCTGGGAAATCCCATGGACAGAGGATTCTGGTGGGCTACAGTCCATGGGGTCACAAAGAGTTGGACACGACTTAGCGGCTAAACAATAGCAACGTGATTGTCAGGGCTGAATCAGAAAAGGCCATATCACTGCCGTTTGATTCTCGGGACATTCCCTCTGGGGGAATCCAGATGCCATGTAAGAAGTCCAACTTCCCTGAAGCTGCCATGCTGGAGATGCCACAGTAGGCGTTCCTGCCCACAGCCCGAGAAGCACTCTCAGCTGATGGCGTCATCTACGAGACCTGTGAGTGCGCCATCTTTGACGTCCAGTCCTGGCCACCGTCTGGCTGTAACTGTGTGAGTCAAGCCAAAATAAGAACGGCCCAGATGTGCCTTCTTAATCTCTGACCCACAGCACTGTGAGCAAAATAAAATGGTTTTTGTCATCCTATAGACATAGGGAGAGTTTGTCCTGCAGCAATAGCTACCAGAACCAGATTTGGCACCTAGAAGTGTCGCGTTACTAACCAAAACCAAAGACGTGCAGTCATTGCTTGGGGCGGTCAGAAGCTAGAAGGGCCCTGAGGAGGTTTGTGACAGTTGGCTCCCTCCAGGAAGCAGACAGGAGAGAGTTAGAAGTGCGAGAGATTTATTGGGGGTAATGGCTTAGAATGATGAAGAGAGGGAGCTGGAGTAGGAGAGGCATTAGACTTTAGGTTTCAGATACAGGCTTGACATCCATAAAACGAGGAAGGATGAGGATGGAGGAGGATTGGCTAAACGGAGCCTCGGACTGCAGTGCAGCACTGAGAACGTCTCAGCCAACCCAGCTGGCAGCTCCAGGACAAGAGGGCCCGTGGAAGGAAGACAGGCATGTTGGACAGAAATGGCTGTGCCCAGCAGCCCCTGCCAAGTTTGGTGCTTGCAGGGAAGCCAGGGAGAGGGAGAGGGCCAGAGCTGGAGAACTGGAGTGGGTCCCGAAGGTGCTGCAGCTGGAGGCTGCAAGCTCTTCCGCTCCCTGCGTCTGGTTCTCTCTAGGAAGAGCTGAGCAGCGCCCCTCTGTGGCCGATGACAGAAACTCACCTCCAGGTGGCTGTCAGTGGAAACAGGAAAATGCGCTTTAGTGCTGGAACAAAGACCTTCCTTCCGTAGAAAAAGTTTAGCAAAACTGTTGCCTGGGGGTAACATGGAAAAATGTCCCTGATGACTTATTGGGGTTAGTGAAAGATTTCCAAGTAGAATGCCGGAAGTATCATCAACTCGTACCTGTTAGCTGCAAAAGCTAAAGTCATACAAAGTCCGTTTTCAAGCAGAATTTAGAGGAAATATGAAGGAACTATACAGGCTTTGTTCAAAAATAACGAAACCTCGTATAAACCAAAGTGGTGTAAGGCGAAGAAGCAATGGCCTGACGTCGAGATAAAGCACAGATGCTCGCAGACCCGGTTCACAGCCCTGGCGGCTGGATGCAGAGATGCTGAGTGTGGGAAGAAGCTTGGCAGAGCTCCTCTCACTGCCACTCTATACGGCAGATCTCTGGAAAAGAAACGCTGAACAGAGTGGTTGCTCTTCGCCTTTTCTCGTAAAAGCCAAAATCATCCTGATTTCTCTCATTTAGAGAGAACATACTACCATAGGGCTTTCATAAAAGCAAACTGGCGTAAAAGCGAGGGACATCTGTGTACTAGGAGACTGAATGAACACCTCGGCACTCACTCTCACGTTTTACAGTATTTTTAATTAATTAATTTATTTATTTTGGTTGCACTGGATCTTTGTTGCTGTGTGCAGGCTTCCTCTAGTTGCAGAGAGTGGGGGCTACTCCTGGTTGCAGTACGTGGGCTTCTAGGGGGTGACTTCTCACGGGTGGCTTCTCTTGTTGTGGGGCACAGGCTCTCGGGCGCATGGACTTCAGTAGTCATGGCCCATAGAGCTGGGGCTTGGAGTTATGGTGCATCGGCTTCGCTGCTTCCCAGCATGTGGAATCTTCCCAGACCAGGAATCGAACCTGTGTCTCCTGCAATGGCAGGCAGACTCTCACCCACTGCGCCACCAGGGAAGTCCCCATTTTACAGTTTTAACAACTGAGACTCCCAAAGGTCAAGGCCCTAAAACAGTGTAGCAAGTTGTTAAAATATGATTTTTTAAAAATCATTTTTGACCAAATTTCCAATATGAGTTTGTTTTTTTTTTTTCCCTACCAAAGTGAATGAAACAATTCACATGACAATATTTTCCAAGGAAATAGTCACAAACCTACTTTCTCCAGTCTTAAAACTGGTCCCTCCCTTTGGGAATGTTGAAAAGGGATCTCAGACTAGAGGGGGTTTGTGGAGGGTTAAAGCTTTGGGGATAAAGCTGGAAGGTTCTTGGGGTGGTGGTGTGTTCTCACTTCAGTCCTCCTGGGTGGGGGACTTTCAAGGGACTTCGAAGGTGATGGTAGATGAACACATGTCTTTGGAGAGCGCCGTTACCTCTTACATCCACTTTAGGGTCCTTTCTTGTAGTCCAGGCTCAGTGAGAAGTTCTCCAGGGAACCTCACTGGAGAGCTCCCAGGAGGGTTTCCCGAAGTTGGGGGCACACGGTTGCTACCTGACTCATGACTGAGAAACCCGAGGTTGGGGGCGGTGCTGTGGGAGACTTTCCTAAGGACCTGAGGTGGGAGATAACGGCAGCTCAGACTGCTGTCCGTCGGGGCTCCCTGGAGGGGTGAGAAGCCCCACGGCAGAGGCTCAGGCTATGCTGTTGCGTGCCGGGGGCTGAGGAGGAGGACCCCAAGGCCAGGGCTGGGCATGCAGGGGATGGACGAACTGGGAACCTCTCCGGAGTCGATGAAAAGGCCTCCAGGGGTAGAAAAGTCAGTTTCAACCCTCCGCCCGGCCGACAGAGCAGGAAGCCTGATGGAGCTGTAAGGACTTATCTTATCCGCAGCCGTCAAGGTCCTGGCCACTTGGAGTTTGGGGCTCGAGTGGGAAGAGGAGGGAATGGTCACCAGGACCAGAGAGGGTGGCAGACAAGTGACAGGAGCCCCACCTTCTTCCCAGGATGCCCCACCTCCCTTCCCAGGGAGGGAGCAGGGAGTAAACATCTGGACCTTCCTTACTCCCCGGCTACAACTCCCCAGCGGCCAAGCTCAACTGAGGGCCAGGGCTCGGGGAGCCCGCTGGTGGATACACAGCGCGGTGGAGGGGCCGCGCTCCCCTCTGCCTGTCGTCCCTCACCCTGCCCCCCCAACCCCTCCAGGATGGGGCTAGAGCTCCTGGTGTCTGGGGTCGGGTCGGGGCGGGAGCCGGGGAGCAGGATGAGAGCACAGCCTTCCTGCCAGCTGCTGGTCTCCACCCTGATCAGCCTGAGAAGGCGGCAGGGGCGGGGTGGGGTGGGGGGAGAAGAGCTGATGTCATACTAGCATTTGGACCTTGATGGGGACAATCTCATTACTGAATGGAGACTGAAGATAAGATTCAAATGGCTGAAGGGTCACCTAGAAATACAAGGAAATATCACTCAGTTCAGTTCAGTTCAGTTCAGTCGCTCAATCGTGTCTGACTCTCTGCGACCCCATGAATCGCAGCACACCAGGCCTCCCTGTCCATCACAAACTCCTGGAGTCTACTCAAACTCATGCCCATCGAGTCGGTGATGCCATCCAGCCATCTCATCCTCTGTCATCCCCTTCTCCTCCTGCCCCCAATCCCTCCCAGCATCAGGGTCTTTTCTAACGAGTCAACTCTTTGCATGAGATGGCCAAAGTATTGTAGTTTCAGCTTCAGCATCAGTCCTTCCAATGAACACCCAGGACTTATCTCCTTCAGGTTGGACTGGTTGGATCTCCTTGCAGTCCACGGGACTCTCAAGAGTCTTCTCCACACCACAATTCAAAAGCATCAATTTTTCAGCACTCAGCTTTCTTCACAGTCCAACTCTCACATCCATACATGACCACTGGAAAAACCATAGCCTTGACCAGATGGACATTTGTTGGCAAAGTAATGTCTCTGCTTTTTAATATGCTGTCTAGGTTGGTCATAACTTTCCTTCCAAGGAGTAAGCGTCTTTTAATTTCATGGCTGCAGTCACCATCTGCAGTGATTAGTCACTGGGTCCGCTTAAATTTTCATCCAGAGGCAGGGAAAAACCACCCACATTGAGGAAAGGAGAACCTATAGCATGTATTAATCACAGCTGCAAGGTGAGCACTCAGTGTTAAGTGTATACTAATTGGGGACTTCCTTGGTGGTCCAGTGGTCAAGAATCCACCTTCCAATGCATAGGAACTAAGATCCCACATGCCCCAGCGTAGCTAAACCCTCATGCCATAACCAAGACCCAGTATACTCCCAAAAAAAAAGTGTATACTGACAGTAACCCGTAATGCCAGAATCGCTGCCCTGGCCATTTTTCCAAATTCCCTTTTCATCACCCTCCTCGCCCTCTGCCTTGGCTCATCTCTCTCTTCGAGAAGGCTCACTGCTTCAGCCTTGCATCAGCTCCCCCAGGGACAGCAGAGGCTGGCTGTTTTTCCTCCTCAGTCCCCAGGAGAAAGGACACTGCATGGCATGTAATGTCATCTTCTGTCCCCAGGACCCAAACACACCAGTCCCTGCATTTTTTTTCTCCCACTTTTTTTTCTCTTGAGCAGCACAAACCAGCCCTTCTGTATCCCTGGCCGTGACGTCCCACCGGCGCCAGCGCAGCGCAGTGATGTCTCTGCATCCCGCGCCCAGCTACCATGACAAGCGCTGAGGCAGGAGCCCCCTGCATGTGAAAAGCCTGCCAACGTCAAGAGGAGGCCAGCAACCGTGACTCTGATGGGAGGTGTGTGAGCCGTGCAAGGCCCAGGTATGGTGCCCTGGTGCTCGCCCCTTCCCGGAAGCCTGCCCTCTGCCTGGCAGCTGGGGCTCCACACACAGCGAGCACCGGCCACCTTTCACGGTCTGTCGCAGCTTGCCTGACACATCGGAGGGAAAGTGTCACTGCGTCTCCTGTTGACACACATCAGGCTGACGTGTCTACGCTCTCACAGCCGACCTCGGCTCAACGACACGCCTGTTTCCTGTTGTTGCTCCTTCCCTTGGGTCTGGTGCCTTTTTTGAGCCTCAGTTGGATATGCTCATGGGTCTCTTCATGTACGCACGTTTCCTGAGCACCTACTAAGTGCAGGGAACACATCAGGTGCCAGAGAAGGTTCTCCCGGTTCTCGCTCCCCTCCTGCTAGTGACCCCTCGCTCCCCCTGCTTCATCGCGTCAGGCCGGTACCCATGTGACCCCTTGGAAGGTCATCTCCACGAGCACACCCTGCCTCTCCAGGACACGTGGGCACATCCCTGTGGCTTGTGCTGCCAGTGCTCTGCCCCTGGCATCCCCATCTCAGGCCTCAGGTACAGTCCTCAAATTCAGCGACTCGTCTGGGCTAGCCAGAGTCTTCTCTCTCATCGTCTCCTCTCATCTTTCCTGCCACTTTACTCATTCTGCTTCTTGTCTTCTGGCTTTTGTTTCATGGATTTACTCTCCAATCACCCAGCTGAGAAAACACCATCGCTGCTTCCTATGTTCAACCTTCTTGAGAGTCCCTTGGACTGCAAGGAGATCCAACCAGTCCATCCTCAAGGAAATCAGTCCTGATTCTTCATTGGAAGGACTGATGCTGAAGCTGAAACTCCAATACTTTGGCCACGTGATGTGAAGAACTGACTCACTGGAAAGACCCTGATGATGGAAAAGATTGAAGGCAGGAGGAGAAGGGGATGACAGAGGATGAGATAGTTGGATGGCATCACCGACTCAATGGACATGAGTCTGAGCAAGCTCTGGGAGTTGGTGATGGACAGGGAAGCCTGGCGTGCTGCAGTCCATGGGGTCACAAAGAGTTGGACACAACTGAATAACTGAATGGAACTGATGTTCAACCTTCAGTTGGTAACTCAATCCCATCAATTCTCCTTCAAAAAGAGCTCCTCTAGTCTCCAAAACCACTGTCAGCATCTGTATGCCATCTCTCGTCATCTACTGTGTTGGTGTGACCACCACCCACCACCCCCACCCCCACCCCCGCCAACCGCCCGTAACTGTTGCCTAGAGAACAAGTCTGAGCCCATCAGATGCAGGCCCCCACCTGCTACCCACATCTCCCACCACGTCCCCCCAGGCATCCAATCTGCCCTCCACACTGAAGTTGTCACCATTCCTGAGAGTTACATGCATGCTAAATCCCTTCAGTCCTGTCTAACTCTGCAACCTCAGAACTGTAGCCCACCAGGCTCCTCTGTCCATGGGATTCTCCAGGCAAGAATACTGGAGTGGGTTGCCATGACGTCTCCAGGGAATCTTTCCAACCCAAGGATCGAACCTGTATCTCCGGTGACTCCTGCATTGGCAGGCAGGTTCTCTACCACTAGCGCCACCTGGGAAGCCTCCTGAGAGTCACATGGGGCTTATATGCACACTGACCATCTGCCCGTGTCATCCCTGACCTGAGGTGGTGGGTGATGCGCTGGGTCCCAGGGCCCAGGTGAGCCCTCTCAGGGTTGGATGGGAGCAGGGTGGTGTTACCAAGGCCCAGAGACAGAGTGGAGGCCCTCCTGTGAAGGAGGAAGCAGGATCGAGTGCACAAGGCCCCTATTCCTGGCTAAGGCCATCAGGTGTTGGGATCATTATAAGCACATAGAGACTCTTCAGAGGGAAGTTAAATCCAACATGAAGGGCCATCATTTTGCATCATCTGTGCTGGGAAAGTGGATCAGTCCATGGTCCTGCAGGGACCACTGACCGCGGTGAGCGGCTCAGCTCTCTGGGTGGTGGAACACTGTTACTGAGTCTGCTGACTTCCACCATCAAAGGGAAAAAGAATGCCCGCTCTAGTTACCCTACACAATATAACCAATCATGCTTGGTGCCGTGGGACAACCATTTTAGCGTGCTCACAGTTTCTGTAGGTCAGAAATACACACCAACACGTTGGGCACAGCGTGTCTTTACTCCTTTGTGTCTGGAGCCTCAACTTAAACCCCAAAACTGTGGATAACTTGAGATCCAGAGGCTGGATGAACCCGGAGATGACTTCACTCACATCTTTGGCAGCTGAGGCTGGCTCTTGGCCAGGACCTGAGCTGGCTGAAAGCCAGCCCCCCCACCCCCGCGTGGGTCTATGAGGTCTCTGGCTTCCTCAGAGCATGGCTGTGAGGGTCCAAGATTGAGCTTCTAGGGATAAGGGTAACAAAGAGCCTGGTATTTCCATGGCCTAGTTTCAGAAGTGACTCAGCTCTCTTCTGCCACATGCTACTACTGATCAGGGCCATCCCAGAGGCCTGGCTAAGTCCAAGAAGAGAGGATTTGGTCTCACCATCTCATTGGAGGAGTCGCTGGCTTCTACACGAGTGTGTGAAATGACACATCTTGTTAGGAGACCTTGGGAAAATACGGTCTACCAACTGCCCTTCCTCCTCCATGAAACTCAAGTTCTTTTAGGCAACATTTCCTGCCCCTGAAGGAAAGAGGAGGTGATTCTCCTCCTGTTGTATGAATAAAAGATGTGGGCAATGGTGGGGGGCAGAGAGGCATACTTAATTTTACCTCAGGATCATTTTTATAACATATACCACTGCCTGCCTCTTCTCCTCTCCTTTTCTTGGAGGTTTCTATAAATAAAAATATTTACAAATCGATACAAGGCCAAATAAAGATCGTTGGAGGTGATCTAAGAGGCCTGTTCAGAGTTATGAATTGAATTCTACTTAATGTTCCTTAGGTTATGCAGATAAAAATAGAAGAGAATATTTTTTTAATTTCCTTTGGCCGTATTTTTTTGAGACCAGCACTGACATTGTACTTGCCTATCCACGAGTTAATGTTTTTTCTGGTGTTATCTCTGCATTCTATCTCATGTTGCCCAGGTTTCCCTGGGTCTCAGTAGGTGGGTTCACGGGCTGAAATCGCTGGCTATTGCTCCACCTACTGAGGACGGAGCTGCAGCTTTTGTTCCAGGCATTTCTGGGAATCATTCATGGTGCCAGGGCTCCTTTTCCCAGTGAGATAGAACCTTCTGGGGACCTCCTCTCTGCTGAGCTCCCATCTCTGCTGCTTTCCTGGGGTCACCACCCATGCCCCAGGGCCCTGACTCCACCAGCACCCCCAATAGCTGCATGTGACCCTTTACTAGAAGGGGACCCAGAGCCCTTCCTACTGGACTCCAGGACTGTACAGTCTTTTATTTTATTTTTCATTGGAGGATAATTACTTTGCAGTGTTGTGTTAGTTTCTGCCATACATCAACATGAATCAACCATAGGTATACATAGATCCCCTCCCTCTTAAAACTCCCTCCCATCCCCCCCACCCCACCCATCTAGGTTGTCACAGAACACCGGCTTTGGCTGAACCCCAAGACTTTAGATAATAAACTCTAGGCACTTTCTGTCTTATTGTACTTTATTTTATTGTACTTTGCAGATATTGCCTTTCTTTCTTTTTTTATTTTTATTTTTTTTACAAATTCAGGTTGGTGACAACTCTGCATCAAGAACGCTCATTTATCAGCAGCATTTTTCCAACCGCATTTGCTCATTTAGTGTCCCTCTGTCACATTTTAGTGATTCTTGCACTATTTCAAGTGTTTTCATTACTGTCATGTTTGTTACAGTGATCTGTGATCAGTGATCTTTGATGTTGCTATTGTGATTGTTGTGGGATACCATGGACTGTGCCCATATAAACAACCTTAATTGGTAAATAGTGCATGTTCTGATTGTGCCCTTTCCCTCTCTTCAGGCCTCCCTATTCCCTAAGACACATGATATTGAAATTAGGCCAGTTAATAACCCGACAGTGGCCTCTAAGTATTTAAGTGAAAGGGAGCATCTTCTATCTCTTTCTTTAAATCAAAAGCTAAAAGTGATTAAGTTTAGTGAGGAAGGCATGTTGAAAGTCAGGGTGGGTTGAAGACCAGATGTCTTGAGCCAATCAACCAAGTTATGAATGCAAAGGTACAGTTCATGAAGGTCATTCAAAGAGCTGCTCCAGTGAACACAGGAATGACAAGAAAGCAAAACCACCTTATTGCTGGTCCGTGTGTGCTAAGTCGCTTCAGTCATGTCCAACTCTGTGTGACCCTATGGACTGCAGCCCGCCAGACTCCTCTGTCCATGGGATTCTCCAGGCAAGAATGCTGGAGTGGGTTGCCATGTCTTCTTCCAGGGGATCTTCCCTACCCAGGGATCGGACGCAAATCTCTTAAGTCTCCTTAATTGGTGGGCAGGTTCTTTACCTCTAGCGCCACCTGGGAAGCCTTTATTGCTGATAAGAAGATTTGAGTGTCTGTAGATAGAACACCATGGGCTTCCCTGATGCCTCAGAGGTTAAAGTGTCTGCCTGCAGTGCAGGAGACCCAGGTTCGATCCCTGAGTTGGGAAGATCCCCTGGAGAAGGAAATAGCAACCCACTCCAGTATTCTTGCCTGGAGAATCTCATGGAGGGAGGAGACTGGTAGGCTACAGTCCATGGGGTCGCAAAGAGTCGGACACGACCAAAGCAGTCACAACATTCCCCTAAGCCAAAGTCTAAGCCAGAGCAAGCCTTTCACTCGCTTCAGTTCTCTGAGAGAGGTGAGGAAGTGGCTGAAGAAATGTTTGAAATCAGAAGGGACTCGTTCCTGAAGTTGAAAGGAAGAAGCCATTTCTGTAAGGTAAAAGTACAAGGTGAAGCAGCAAGTGCTTTCACAGAAGCTGCAGAAAATTATCCAGGAAGTCTGGTATAAGGTAAATAATGAAGGTGGTTATGCCAAACAACAGAGTTTTCAACGTAGACAAAAGGGCCTTCTATTGGAAGAAAATATCATCTAGGACTTCCATAGCTAGAGAAAAGAAGTCAATGCCTGACTTCAAAGCTTCAAAGGACAAGCTGACTTTCTTGTTATGGGCTAATGCAGCTGGCGACTTTAAGTTGCAGCAAATGCTCACTGACCACTCTGAAATCCTAGGGCCCTTCAGAGTTACGCTACAGCTACTCTGCTTGAGCTCTATAAATGGAACAACACAGCTGGATGGCAGCACATCTGTTTACAACATGGTCCAGTGAATGTATTATGTTGAGACTCACTGCTCAGACAAAGGGCTTTCCAGGTGGCGCTAGTGGTAAAGAACCCACCTGCCAATGCAGGAGACACAAGAGACTCAGTTTCAACCCCTGGGTCAGGAAGATCCCCTGGAGGAGGGCACAACAACCCACTCCAGCATCCTTGCCTGGGAAATCCCATGTGATAGGGCCCACATGGGGTCTCATTGATAAGATGGCTCATTATGTCAACCTCGCAAATAAAGAATAAATCACAGTGATCTGTGAGACTGACCAAATTGCCCAAATGGCATCCTGTTATCTCACTGGTGCCTATCTTCTCAAAGCTGTGAGACCACCAGATTCCAGACCTCCGGCTACATGACCATCCCTTCAGAGAATTTTTCATTGGTGGGGTATAAGAAGGACTCTGTCAGAAAGGGAGGACGCTGGTTCTCCTTAAGAGCATCACCCTCTCTTTTCCCTCTAATAAATTTCCTTTATCTTGCCTGACTGCCCGGCCTGCTCTCTTTTTCTCTGCACTCGCCTCACACCATGTACAGAGGAGCCTGGCGGGCTCCAGTCCACAGGGTCACAAAGAGTCGGACACAGCTGAGGCGACTTAGCACAGCATAGAAAGTCAAATGTTTCTCTGAGTTCTGTAAGCTGCTCTAGCAAATTTATTGAACCTAAGGCGGGGACCATTGGAAATTCCAGTTTATAGCCAGTTGGAAGTGGA
The DNA here is from genome assembly GCF_910594005.1 of Cervus elaphus. Lineage (NCBI taxonomy): Eukaryota > Metazoa > Chordata > Mammalia > Artiodactyla > Cervidae > Cervus > Cervus elaphus. The sequence goes on from NC_057835.1 coordinate 13,132,990, forward strand.
GTGGCAGAGTTGAGAAGGTAGGCATTGTTGCAAGACTGAGCCCTTAACTTATGGAATATGACGCTCTCTCCAGGTAGACAGTATCAGAAGTGGGTTGATGTGAAGGCCACCCAGCTGGTGCCAGAGAACTGCTTGGTCATGTGGGGACAAACCTCTCCACATGTTGTCAGTGCTGGCCAGAACCATTTTATCCAGCATGGCCCCAACTGCCCATTTCCTTAGAAGTACCAGACCTCTCTCTATTGAAATGATCAAATTCCAAACCTCTTCTATCTTAATTGTGTTACCTCCACTGACCAGGGAGCCTTGGAGGAAAGGGCAAGCTCCGTATCACTGTAAAATGATTCTGTGAGGCTTGATTGGCGATCCCTAAGAGGAAGCTCCACCTCTTAGGCCAAGGCAGGGGGTCGTCTTCCACTTCCACTTCCACTTGTCCACTCAGACATGCAAAACGAAACTCACCATGAGAAGTCTTCCCCCAAACCCTCATTTGGACTCCTTTCGATGATCATACTCTTTCTGGTAACATAACTCTGGCCTCATTTCTTGTAAACAACTCTGGTCTTCTTTTGTTTAAAGATTATTGACTGAAAAGAAAATGCACAACCTAAATGTTGAGAATCATGCTTTGTTTTATTTAGCTGACTTTCTGAGGACCTCAAGCCTGGAAGATAGCTTCTCATTTAGCTCTGGGAGACTACTCTGAAGAGGTCGGGGTGGAGCCAGGATAGATAAGGTGTTTTGCAACAAAAACCAGGTAGTCGGAACATCAAAAGACTACCATTAAAGAAAAGTAGCAATCTCTAGTTAATGGGAATATGTAAGAGCCTGGGCTCATTGAAACCATTCCTTTGATGTGTGTCTTAGCTGTCTGGGGCCAGTACCCTGTTCTTTTCCATCCTGAGTCCCCTCAGGGTGCCTTGTTGGCATGGCTGCAGTGACTGAGGGTTTTAGCAGTCTCAGGGGCGGCTGTAGTGGCCTGACGGCCATAGCATCCTTGTTTACGGATATGGCAGCAACATTTTTCATTCATAAGACTGTTCACATAATCTTGCCTCTGGTAACCAACAGAGCTGCCCGCCCTCATCAGGCAACACTCTGCCCAAACCTCTTCTGAATTCCCGCTGCTGCTGCTAAGTCGCTTCAGTCATTTCCGATTCTGTGCGACCCCATAGACAGCAGCCCACCAGGCTCCTCTGTCCCTGGGATTCTCCAGGCAAGTACTGGAGTGGGTTGCCATTTCCTTCTCCAATGCATGCATGCATGCTAAATCACTTCAGTTCAGTACAGTTCAGTCACTCAGTCGTGTCCGACTCTTTGTGACCCCATGAATCGCAGCATGCCAGGCCTCCCTGTCCATCACCAACTCCCGGAGTCCACTCAAACTCATGCCCATTGAGTCGGTGATGCCATCGAGCCATCTCACCCTCTGTTGTCCCCTTCTCCTCCTGCCCCCAATCCCTCCCAGCATCAGGGTCTTTTCCAATGAGTCAACTCTTTGCATGAGGTGGCCAAAGGACTGGAGTTTCAACTTCAGCATCAGTCCTTCCAGTGAACACCCAGGACTGATCTCCTTTAGAATGGGCTGGTTGGATCTCCTTGCAGTCCATGGGACTCTCAAGAGTCTTCTCCAACACCACAGTTCAAAAGCATCAATTCTTTGGCTCTCAGCTTTCTTCACAGTCCAACTCTCACACCCATACATGACCACTGGAAAAACCATATCCTTGACTAGATGGACCTTTGTTGGCAAAGTGATGTCTCTGCTTTTTAATATGCTATTAAGTTTGGTCATAACTTTCCTTCCAAGGAGTAAGCGTCTTTTAATTTCATGGCTGCAGTCACCATCTGCAGTGATTTTGGAGCCCCAAAAAATAAAGTCTGACACTGTTTCCACTGTCTCCCCATCTATTTCCCATGAGGTGATGGGACCAGATGCCATGATCTTAGTTCCAGAAATCACTTCAGTTGTGTCGTACTCTGTGAGACCCTGTGGACAGCAACCCACCAGGCTCCTCTGTCCGTGGGATTCTCTAGGCAAGAATCCTGGAGTGGGCTGCCATTTCCTTCTCCCCTGAATTCCTAGGCTTTTTATTTAAGTAGGCTGCCTTGTATAAAGCCCTCTCTCTCCTTAGAACTATTCTGGTTTCCCCAGGCTCTGCTAAAGACAGAATTGGCAATAGTCACCATGCTAGACTCTGAACCCACCCTCCCTCCTCGAAAGGTTAGTCTATTTCTGGGACAGCCCATCAAGCAAATCCCTCCTACTATAAGGCCAAGTTCCCTCCCAAGAGGCTCCTTGTGAGAGAAGAGTTAACACAGCAGACCTGAGACTGCCATCCCTAGATTATAAGATTGGCTGTTGCCTGGCGTCTGGGTCCTTGGATTTTCAGAGGGTTCCCACCATCCCCTAACTGATAAGAGAGCTCCTGGAGCTTAAATGGTTCATGCAGACCATGTGGTGGGTACTGAATACTGCTTTCCTTCAGGGAGTCTGGAATTTTTGTATATGCCAGGCAGAGACAGACGAGAAAACCTTGAGTCCCGTCTCTAATGAACATCCCTGGTGGACAACATTGCATAACCTGTCACAGCTTGCTGCTGGGGAGTTAAGTGTATCCTGTGTGGTCCCACTGGGAGAGGTTCTGGAGCTGCAGCTGATCTCCTCCAGGCTCTGCCCCATGTGCCTTTTCCCTTTGCTAACTTTGTTTTCTATCCTTTGGCTGTAATAAATCACAGCCGTGACTGTGACCATATGCCAAGTCTTGCAAGACTTCCAAAGTGTGTTACTCTTTGCAACCCCATGAACTGTAGCTCCCAGGCTCCTCTGTCCATGGGATTCTCCAGGAAAGAATAGTGAAGAGGGTTGTCATTCCCTTCTCCAGGGGATCTTCCCAACTCAGAGATTGAACCTGGGTCCCCTGCATTGCAGGCAGTTTCTTTATTGATCTGAGCCACAAGCAAGTTGCCAAACTTGGTGGCTTATAGGGATGGCCGACATACTGCTCCATTCTCTTTTCTTCCCCACCCCATGATAAGGCCTTTTTAAACCCCTAACCACATTCCTAAACATGCCCAGATATGTTGGGACCACAGAGACAAATATAGCTGCAGTGCATTCATCTAAATACAAACCTAAATATACACCAAGACCTGTTTTATAATGTGTTTTCCCATAATCTAAGTCTCCATTTACATATTTATATTGTATTATACTTCATATGCCCTTATACTGTTTAATTTTATATAAATATAATAAAATTACATATGTACAATAAAATTCTCTCAAATTCAGCAATGTTGAATTTTACAAATGTTGACCGAGCCCCTGTGAAACTAAACTAGGTCCTTCCACACTGAGCATCTGTTTATTCCTCATAACAGCATTTAATGAGGTAGAAATAATATACAATCTCTGTTCCACAGATGAATGAACTGAGGCTCAGGGCGGGTGGGACGCTCGCACAAAGCCACGTAGCTAACATGAGCTCGGCCAGCCGCGGGATTCAGGTTTGACTCCCAGACAGGGCTTCCCCCGTGGCTCAGTGAGTAGAGAACCTTCTTACAGTGCCAGAGACACAGGAGACGTGAGTTCAATCTCTGGGTCAGGGAGATCCCCTGGAGAAGGAAATAGCAACTCACTCCAGTATTCTTGCCTGAAAAATCCCACAGACAGAGGATCCTGGGGGGCTACAGTCCATGGCGTCGCAGAGTCAGACAAGACTGAGCAAATAAGTGTGCACACACAGTGCCTGATAAGGATTCTGGAGCTCCAGCCATTACATCCATGGTCTAGCTGGACAAAGGAAAAAAGTACGTTGTCATAATTAGCTGTCTTTCAGAAACATTCTTGGAGTTCCTACCTGCACCAACTTCTCATTGGCCAAGACTTAGTTAATGGTGGCTCTGAGATCCAAGGCAGACTGGAAATGGAGTCTTTGTTCTGCATGACAATATGCCAGATAAATCAGAGTCCTGCTATAAAATAAAGACTAGCTGTCTCCACCAAATCTGGGAGATGGCACCAATCCCTAGGAGACCAAGCTGAGCCACAACTGGCTAGCTTTTTCCACAGCCGTAGTCCAGCCGCTTGAACTCAGGTCAGTTATTAGGGACTCTGAACCCTGGTTTCCTTCTTTAAAAAATGCAGATAACTCCATCTTTTTCATTCAGGCGTCCTGAGGGTAAAATGAGTTAATAGCCACAAAGGGTCATCTTTGTTCAGCCACATTCTTGGGCAAGCTGCCCCATCTTGCTGTACAGACGTGGTCTGCCCAGGTCCAGGGGGCACGTCACATGTGGAATTTTCCTCTGCCAGGTTAGCTCTCTTTAAGGAGCCTTGTAGGTTTGTAGGAGTTCCTATATACTTCTACTTACTTCGTGGCCCCATTTTACAGAGAAAGAAATTGAGTCTGGGTTGGTTAAAGAATGCACTCAAGGACATGACAGTAAGTGACATAGCTTGGGTTTGAATCACTACATTCTGTCCTTCACATTCCTCAAAGGATTGAATGTGTTCAAAGGTTTTCATTCTTTCAGATTCCATGAAGTCTCAAATACTCTCTCTTCCAGTCAGGTCATCTGTCCAAACTTGTGTCCCCACCTGTGTTTTGAAAATGGTCATTGCCTCTGAGTCCCTTTTGGAACTCAGATCTAACTTATTTCAAACCCATGCACTTGTCACTACACATGTTCCTTTTATACTATGCCACACTGATTTATAATGAAAATAGATGAAATTCTGTGTGCGTATAATGACAAGCTCATAGCTTTACTTCCATTGACATAAAAACAATCCCAAACCCTCTCCTTGTATCAAAACATTTGCAGTGAGCACTGTTTCATTACCATGTCTCTTTAAATCATCCCCTTATGCTTTTTTTTCCCTGTTAATTAGCCAGGTTGCTAAGCTGGCACAATGAAATGGTGTGAAAGTGTCCCCAAATTAATAGTGCCTCATCAGCGCCCAGGCAGGGCGTGAAATTACCTTCGGAAGTGTTACCTGAATGCAGTTAGCACCCCCTTGGCTCCTGACTTCAGACAAGAATGGGAACTCAGCAGAAATACCAGCAGGGCTGCATTAGGCATCAGCAGAATCCGGGGGTCGGGGAAGGTGAAGTCCCCCTGGCCCCCAGTGCCCTTCCGTCACTCTGCTCCTCTCAGCTCTCAGGGATCCAGGCTTCCGGAGCCAGTTGGTCCTAACTGGAATTGCTCTGTCTCCAGGTCTCCCCTTACACAGAGCACGTGGCATCTCTAGGAACTGAATAGATCAACTGTGAGTTCTGCTAATGGGATAGGATCGAGGTAACTCCCTGGCATCATGGAAACACTGCCCTGTGTAAAATGTTGAGTCTAACCTGCCAGAAACCCACCCCATCCCCCATGTTGGATGGGAGAGGAACAGGGGGTGGGGCAGAAAACAGGGAAGCTCAGTGAGAACCTCTATATGGAGCTTCTATATAGGTCTTCAAGCAGCTCAATCATTGGTTATCCTCACCTGGATTGTGAACTCCTTCCCCAGGCCAATCTGTCTTTGGAAAGGCATGACAAACCTAGACAGTGTATTAAAAATCAAAGACATCACTTGGCCAACAAAGGTTCAAAGAGTCAAAGGTATGGTTTTTCCAGTAGTCATGTACAGATGTGAGAGTTGGACCATAAATAAGGCTGAGCATGGAAAAACAGGTGCTTTTGAATTGTGGTGTTGGAGAAGACTCTTGAGAGTTCCTTGGACAGCAAGGAGATCAAACCAGTCAGTCCTAAAGGAGATCAACCCTCAATATTCATTGGAAGACCTGAGGCTGAAGCTCCAATATTTTGGCCATCTAATGCAAAGAGCCAACTCATTGGAAAAAACACTGGTGGGTGCTGGGAAAGATGGAAGGCAAAAGGAGAAGGGGACGACAGAGGATGAGATGGTTGGATAGTGTCACCAACTCAATGGATATGAATTTGAGCCAGCTCCAGGAGATAATGGAGGACAGAGGAGTCTGGCATTCTGCAGTCCATGGGGTTGCTAAGAGCTGGACATGACTTAGAGGCTGAACAACAAAAATTCTGTAAGAGTTTAAAACCCCATTTGAGATGAAATTGACTTATTCAGCTGTTAATCAATTGGAGCAAACTCAGGTCAGTTCCATCTGTCCCATGACCTGAAACAGCCATCTATAGGCTACAGAGGAGGCATATAATTGCTAGAAAGATTGTATCAATAGCTGAGGGAAGCACTCTGGGGAAATAGAGAGCCCTGGTAGACCAGGGTTCCCATGAAGATGGGACCAATTCTTGCTCAGAGACTTACTAGACCTGAGATGTTGGGAATGGTACCCACCCATTTCAAACCTCCATTTCTTCATCTGTAAAATAAGGTTTATAATCATGCAGATCACATAGAGCTGGTGTGAGGATTAAATGCATGTGAAGCTATGGCACGTAGTAAGCATTCCAGTAACGTTAGTGATCAAGATGATGAAAATGATGATGATGGCAATGGTAATTGTGTTGATGATGTTAATGATGATGGTGATGTTGGTGGTGGGATAATGGAGGTGGTGATTATCTTGATGACAGAGAAGAGCAATGTATGTGAAATATTTAATAATTAAAACAGTGCAGTATTGGAACTGAATAGAGTCCAGGGACAGGGCCACCCCATATGGACACTTGATCTACAACAAAAGAAGAGACTAAGAGAGCAATAGAAAAGGGATGGCTTCTTCAATAAATGGTGCTGGATCAAGCAGACATCTGTATGGAAAAAAGTGAGACGGACTCCCACTTCACACAAAACTCAACACCTAAGGTTATTTTTATATCAAAATGTGAAAAGTAATAGAAAAAGTCTTCTAAAACCGTGTCACCTTGCTTGGAACTTCCTGACTGATTAATCAATCAGGCTGAGCAGGCCATTCACTGAGACACATTTTAATAGTGAACCAGCTAGTTCTTCCCCTTTTATTTCCCTCAATCCATGCAGCAGAAACCTGCTTTTCTGTTGTCACAGACAGGAGTTGGCCTGAGCAAAGTTTGGGATGAGTCTGGACAGGAAAACCTTTCTCTCTGTCCCATCTGTGGCCAGGTCTGCTCGGCAGGCCTGTGATCTGAGTCCTTGCCTCCAGGAGGGTGAAGAGTTTTTAATCTGTCCTTCAGGACCATTCACATCCCTCCAGACACCACCAACATCCCGGTCTCAGAGTCTAGATTCCCAGCACAGTCCTTTTCGAGATGGTCCTGCTTTGAGAGACGAGAAATTTGCAGACAGAGATGGAGCTGATTCTTATCTCCTATATGGTGCCATCCACCCCTCGTAGCACAGAGGATGAATGAGGGACTCTGGTGGTCCAAAAGTCTGTTTGAGTTGTTGTTTAGTTCCTAAGTCGTGTCTGATTCTTTGTGACCCCATGGACGGTAGCCCACCAGGCTACTCTGTCCATGGAATTTCCCAGGCCAGAATATAGGAGTGGGTTTCCATTTCCTTCTCCAGGGGATCTTCCCAGATCAGGGATGGAACCCACGTCTCCTGCTTTGCAGGTGGATTCTTTACTACTGAGACTCTTGGGAAGCCCCCCAAAAGCTTGTGGCTAACAATCTCCCAAGGGCCAGCTACCCACTAGGCATTGGCAAGGAGTATTCAAATCTCGCCTTTAATCTGTGGATCGATTCTATGAGGTCCTTATTCTACAGATAAACAAACTGGGCATAGAGTCACGTTACATAACCAGGATCCCACAGCTAATGGGCAGAAGAGCCAGAATTCAGACTCAGGCCTGGACACCTCCTCAGTACACAGGCTGCGTCATGAACACAGTTAGAGAGAAGGTCAACCATCACAGCACAGACAGGAACACTGCCAGCTCCTGCCTGTTTCGAAAGGGAGAAATGAGACTTTTCAAAGGTCAGTGAGCAGTGCTCTCTCAACTTGTCTTCCTCATTATTCTGTCCCTCCATAAGATTTTGCTGGAACTCCAGAGAGGAGAGAGACAGAGTTATGCTTGTGGACAGGGTTGCCCCTGTTTGTTCATCAGAACTGATGGAGGCCATCTATCAGTTATGGGTGGGTTTTTTTTTAATTTTTTGAAAACTTTTATACTTTGTGTTGGGGTATAGCTGATTAACAAACAAGTGTTAGGATAGTTTCAGGTGAACAAAGGGACTCAACCTGACATATACATGTATCCATAATCTTTTTATTTTGTATTATAATATGGCTGATTAACAAGGTTGTGGTAGTTTCAGGCATGGCAGTGATTCAGTTCTACGTATACATGTGTTTACTCTTTTTCAAATTCTTTTTCCATGTAAGTCACTACAGAATGCGGAGTAGAGTTCCCTGTGCTATACAACAGGTTTTGGTTGGTTACTTATTTTATGCATAGTAGTATGTATATGTTAATCCTCAGCCTCCTAATTTATCCCTTCCCTCCCCCCCAATTTGTCCCCTTTGGTAATGATAAATATATTGTCTATGTCTGTGAGTCTGTTTCTGTTTTGTAAATAAGTTCATCTGTATCACTTTTTTTAGATTCCACATATAAGTGATATCATATATTTGTCTTTGTCTGACTTCATTTAGTCAGACAAATTAGGATGGACCTAATCAGAGATTAGGATGGACCTAATCTCTAGATGCATCCATGTTTCTGCAAATAGCATTGTTTCATTCTTCTCTATGGCAGAGTAAAGCTTTGAGTGTTAAGTAAGCAAGTAAGAGCCATTTTAATCAATCCTTGCTTTTAGGAAAAGATTATTCTTAAAAATGCAATGTAAAATGTACTGTTTCATCAAAAATGACTTAATTCACAATAAACCAGAAAATAAGCTCACCAGCACATCCTTTTCAAGACATATTTGGCTAAGTGAGGCTAACCTGATACGGTAAAGATGAAAATAATAATAAATAACATTTATGAATCATCTTCTATGCCTTTCATTTTATTGTAGCAAATATCAGTTGAGCACTTGCTACATTCCAGGTTGAGGATACAGTAATAAACAAAAGGGACAGAAATTTCCATCCTTATAGAGTTTACATTCTACTGAAGGGAAATAGAAAAAAATTAACAAGCAAACAAATAAGTGAGGAGGCCAAAAATATGGTATAAGAGGCATGGAGAAAAACAAACGAGAGAGAAGGACAGAGAACCGCACGGACTGTGATGTTAAATGATGAGATCATTTAAGCAAATCGCTCACTGAGTTGTCAGACTCAGAATGGACTTCCTGAGTCCATAGGGGAAGAGGATATCAAGCCGATTTAGCAAAAAACATGGAGGCCCCATGGTGGGAATGAGCTGCGCTCCTTGGAAGGATGGCCTGGAGGTGTCTGGAAAGAGTGATGGACACGCAGGCAGGGGTCAGTGGAACCGGATGACAGAGCAGCCCCGGGGCTCCGTCCACTCTGTTTTCGTCCCCGGTGAGACCAGGGTGGGTGGCAAGAACACAGAACGGTGGGTGCTCTGTGTCAGATCTTCCAGAGCCCCACTCTGGCTGCTTGTCAGGGCAACAGGTAAAGCCAGGGACCTGCTGGAAGCGGTGACAAGGCTGAGAGAGACCGTGCCGGCTGGGATTAGGGGCTGGTGTGAAAGCTGGGAGAAGGCAATGGGCGCAGCATCTCTGTCGAGGAGGAACACAGCAGGGCTTGAAGGAGTGTGTGCTTTTTGAAAGAGAGGAGAGTCAAGGGTGGTTCTGAAGCGTTTGAGAAATTGCAAGGACGAGTGGACTTACACAGAGGTCTGGCAGAGTGGGAGGAAGTTGTCCTCATCTGGGGGCGGTGCAGGGCGGGGAGTCAGCCTTGAATGTGCTAAGCTGCAAACGCCTATTGGATACCCAAGGCAGGGGTGTTGCGTAGGCAGATGGGGTCTGGAACTTGGGGAGGGGGGGAAGAATTGGGTAGAAAATATTGTTACTAAAGTTTTGGCAACACCTAGAGGTGGGTGCTATTTACCTCACTGTACAAGGAAGGAAGGGGCTTCCCAGGTGGCCCAGTGGTAAAAATTTGCCTGCCAACACAGGAGACATAAGACACTTGGGTTTGATCCCTGGGTCGGGAAGATCCCCAGAGGAGAGCATGACAACTCTCTCCAGTATTCTTGCCTGGAAAACTCCATGGACAGAGGACCCTGGTGGGCTATAGTCCATGGGATTGCAAACAGTTGGACACGACTGAGTGACTGAACACACACACACACAGACACACGCACACACAGACACACACACACACACAAGGAAGGAAACAATCACAGAAGTGAAATAACATTCTGGATCATCCAGCTAACGAGTCAGGATATGAATTCAGTTCAGAAACCACTCTTAGTGCTATTAATAAATGCATTCCTGGTTTGATTGAAGATTTTAGATGTAAAGAGAAAACCCTCTTGTGTCTCTCTCATTTCTTTTTTTTTAAATTTTTTGTAGCTTTGTAGCTCAGCACAAGCTTTCCTCCATCTAAGCTCAGATCCAGAGCCAGCTGGCCTCCCACTCACTTGAAAAAAATGTAAAATCCCACTTTCGGAGAGCTTTTTGTTGGCTTAGAAAGCAGTCACGATTCACAGTCCATCCAACAGTGGCTTGTTTTTGGCAGAGACCCGGAGGGATGATGTCATTCTCCCAGGACAGGGAAAGCCCGGCACGCCTTTGATTTCCCCTTCAAAACCCATCACTGCACTGCTTCCCTGCTGCCAGCAGCCGTGTAAACATGTTTGGAGGGGACATTTTCAAGATGTGCAAGAATATGAATGTGTTTCTGCCCTATGACCTCAAGGTTCTAATTCTGACCATTTAATCACCCTAGGAAATAATCAGAAGTACATAAAGACATCTCAGACAGCACATAAAGATGTCCATCACAGCCCTATTTATAACACTGGCATTTTTTTTAAGGCATCTCACATCCAAGGGAGAAATGATAATAAATTATAGATGTCAAACTTAGTTTTAGAAAGAATTTGAAAAGTCATGGAAAATATTCTGTTTAAACGTTAGGGTTTAAAGGCAGGATGCAACACTGTACAGTCTTCATCTATATTGAAGTGATTTTTAAAAAGCAATGGATGGGGTCTTCCCTGGTGGTCCAGTGGCTATGACTCCATGCTCCCAATGCCGGGGGTCCAAGTTCGATCCCTGGTTGGGGAAGTAAGTCCCATAGTGCCCAAGTGCTCAGCTGTGTCAGGCTCTTGGCAGCCCCATGGACTCTAGTTCAGCAGGCTCCTCTGTCTATTGGATTTTCCAGGCAAGAATACTAGAGAGGATTGTGATTTCCTGCTCCAGAAGATCCTTCCAACCCAGGGTTTGAACCAGCATCTCCTGGGTCTCCTATATTGGCAAGGGGATTCTTTACACCTAGCGCCACCTGGGAAGCCTGATGAAAGACATTAAACTAGAGATTTAAGAATCCTTACAAACCTCAAGCAGGATAAATAAAAGGAAAATTACACCTAAGCACATCACAGTAAAACTACCAAAAACCAAAGAGAAAAAAACAACCCTCTTAAAAACAAGTAGAGGAGGGATTCTGTGGCTGCCCAGCTGTTAAGACTTTGCCTTCCAGCATAGGGGTGTAAGTTTAATCCCTGTTCAGGGAGCTAAAATCCTACGTACCTGGTGGCCAAAAAATCAAAACATAAAAACAGAAGCGATATTTTTAAAAATTTGATAAAGACGTAAAAATGATCCATATAAAAAAATCTTTTAAAAAAAGTAGAAACAACAGATAGGAAGGGGAGTTACTCTAAGAAGGGCAAAGAGTCAGGGAAGAATTTGATTTCACCTAGGTGATGATCCTGAAGTTGAACCCTGAAAAATGGTATCATTTTAGGGACAGCATCTTCAAGATAGAGGGAATGATCAACAAGGCTCAGGCACTTGAAAGTTTAGGACGTGCTGTTTTGTATAGAGGTAGTGTGTTTGATCCTGTATAGAGGTAGTGCATTTGATCCTGGGATAGTAGCTTGGGAGCAGATCAGAAATCACCGTAAATTCCTCCTCAGAGTTTGAACTCCTCCTGAAGACAGTGGGGGCCATTGACAGTTGAAAATCAGGACACTGACTACAGAAGCCACATCTTTTCCAAAGTAAGAGGTAGACACTGGGGAAAAGAGAGCCAGGTCGCCTTACACAACAAGTATATAGAGAATGTAAAAATATTCCTCATCTTTGACCTAAAAAAATAGCATAGGGTTGCACATGGGAAGAGACACATGGGAACAATCATTTGTCTGCACTTGCTTTGTGCCATCAATAAAAAAATAAGTGCTTCTAATAAGACATCACAGTGCTATCTTTCACCCTCATCTCTTGGGGAGGCCATTTGTTTACTCCATCTCTTTGTCATTTTAAGCTTTTATCCTGCTTCCTAACCTTTCACATGCTCCTCCAAACAGTCTACTCCTATTTTTTAGCCTGGATTATATTTATTCATCCTTCCAGTATCAGTTTAAATGTAACTTTTCCCGTGAACTTTTCAGACAAATGTAGGGTCTTAGTCCCACCTACTTACATTCGTTTTAAAATATTTTCATGATGGAGATGGTTTCATTTTTGTCATAGTAACCTATATCCTAGTCCTACTAATGCGCTAACACCAGCACTAGTAATTTTGCACTAGCCCATTAGTATTGCAGTATTTTCAGAGGGATTCCCAGGTGGCTTTAGTGATTAAACAGCCCACCTGCCAATTCAGGAGACATAAGAGATGCAGATTTGATCCCTCAGTCGGGAAGATCCTCTGGAGGAGAGCATGGCAACCCACTCCAATTTTCTTGTCTGGAGAATCCCATGGACAGAGGAGCCTGGCGGGCTACAGTCCATGGGATTGCAAAGAGTCGGACACGACTGAAGTGACTTAACACACACTAGTATCAGGAAGGCTGAACCAACTCTTACCAGTCTTGTAGCATCAACACCTAGCAGGGAATCCAGGTTTTATGGGACTTCCCTGGTGGTCCAGTGGTTAAGACTCTGTGCTCCGCAGGGGGTAAGAGTTCATTACATCCTGAATGCCACTCAGTGTGGCCAAATAAATAAATAAGTCCTAGGCTGTTAGAGTAGCTACAACTTCAAATATCATCATTTGTTACAGTAAAGAGAAAAAGAGTGTGGCAAGCTGAATCCTGGTTTTTCAAGCTTTAGCTCAGAAATCACGTCTCAGTTTTGCTTTCTTGGCCATAGCAAGTCACATGGTTGCACTGAACGCCACAAGGGCAGGGAAGTCCAGCGATATTATGGCCAAGAGGAGAAGTGGGAGTTTTGAAAGGATAATACTCGTGACTGTCACTGTGAATAAGTCTTGCAACAACTAATAAAATAATGTCATAAGCTGTAAGGATTAAATAATGTGTGTGTAAAGTGCTTACAAAACTGTGAAATCCTGCACAAATATTATTTCTTAGTTACTATAGATGCCTAATGTTATGGATGTCATTTAAAGGAACTACTTAACCCCAACATGGGAGACAGGTGAAGACTTCATGGGGATAACAACAGTCATAATTAGAGTTAGACCTAGGGCTTCCCAGGTGGCACAGTGGTAAAGAATCCACCTGACAATGCAGGAGACGCAAGAGACCTGGTTTCGATCTCTATGTTGGGAAGATCCCCTGGAGAAGGAAATAGCAACCGACTCAAGTATTCTTGATTGGGAAATCCCATGGACAGAGGAACCTGGTGGGCTACAGTCCATGGGGCTGCAAAGAGTCGGACACGACTGAGTACACACATAGAATTTGCATATGTAGAAATGGGCATTCCAGGTGAAGGGAAGAGTTAAAAGTCTAAGGGACAGTGGAGTGAAGGGCACATTTGAGGGATGACAGATCTAGTGGAGCTTAAGACGAAGGCATCTACTCAAATAGCTTACCACAGGGAGGAGCTTCTAATGGCCAGCTGGAAAATAAAATGCCAGTTGTGCCATTTTCAGAAGCAAAGGTGTCCGTATGCAAGAACCCAGATGCTGTGGAGACACAGAAGGTAGCCCAAGCCCAAGACCCCAGTCATGCTAGCAATCTGATGAGCTCATCGTCCTCTTGAGAGCTCATTACACATCCTGGCATGGGCAACATCTCTGCCACTCATACCCACCCAGACAGAACCACCACGATGAGATCATCATCTTTTTTTTTTTTTTTAAATCACCATTTTAACAGCAGACATGCTTGGCCTCATGCTGTCAGGAAAGCTGTCACCATGGAAAAGAAAAAGAGAAAGTCCCCAAATTAGTGTTGAATCTCTTCCAAGAACTGTCAATATTTTTGGAAGCCCCCGGAGAACAAATGCTTTCTGGAGGCTGGCAGAATCTGCAGTGTTGAAAAGAGAGTGACTCCAGGCTGACTGATGGTGGCCGGTCGGTGCCACGTTCAGTGGATGACATCTAAGACAGGCAGTCAGCAGCTTGGAGTGAGAACAAAATGCCCCATCTATGGGCTGATGAAGACATGCAAAAATCCCCCAGAAAACTCCAAGCAGGATCCATATTACGTGTCTGTGTTTGTGTTTGTAATCTGAGTATTACTGGTTTTACACTGACTTGTTAAATAGGGCAGAACCTTCAAATGTGCCTGCTGCCCCCAAATGGTTTGTTTAGGGGTGTCTCCAGGGGTATGGGCTTCCCAGGTGGTGCAGTGGTGAAGAATCTGTCTGCCGATGCAAGAGATGCAAGAGACGCGGGTTCGATCCTTGTATCGGGAAGAACCCCTGGCATAAGAATGGCAACCTGCTCCAGTATTTTTGCCTGGGAGATCCCATGGACAGAGGAGCCTGGCGGGCTACAGTCCATGGGTTCACAAACAGTCTGACACAATTGGGCACACACACATGCCAGGGGTGGTCCCGTGTTGTTGATCACTGGGCAAGTAGAGTCAAGTCTCAGCTTAAGATAATACAAGGAGGTTTTCTTAAGGGGACTGTGAAGGTGTGGGGAAGCTTTAGAGGAATCACAAGGACTGGTAATAGTGGGATTGGTTCCTTCACACTTGGTCACTACCTGCCCCAGGAAAAGTGAGACATCTCAGTCAAATATTGTGTGCTAAGTCATTTCAGTCATGTCCAACTCTTTGCTACCTTATGGACTGTAGCCCGCCAGGCTCTTCTGTCCATGGGATTTCCCAGGCAAGAACACTGGAATGGGTTGCCATGCCTCCTCCAGGGGATCTTCCCGACTCAGATCTCTTATGTCTCCTGCACTGGCAGGTGGGTTCTTTACCACTAGAGCCACCTGTGAATACTACAGGAGCAAATACTGGGGTTGTATGCTAGCCACACTCCCCGTAACTGACAGCAAGTTCCTCCCGGGAAAGGCACCTGGGCACCGTGTCTGCGTGTCTACTGCAGCCCCTCCTTGCCCTGTTCAGATCCACTTCTCCATGTGTGTTTGGGGAAATCGATCCTCCAGGATCCTGGTGGGCTTCTCATCCTTGAGGGCCACCAGAAGGAGGAAGTCAGTAGGACAAACTCCCCATCCTCAGGCACCATGATGGTGGTCACTCATCCTTGATTTCTTCTGCTGGTACCAGCTGAGTATCACCCTCATCCCCTACTCATCTGCTTTGCCTGTAAGGATGCTGTGTTGAATTAAGCATCTCCATAGTTCCCTGTGTGTCAGCCTGACAGCCATAGTACTTGCAACCCCCTGGTTTCTGGCAGTTAAGTTCTTCCCCCTGTTTCCATTGGTGTAGGGTCCTACAACCCCCATTGCTATACCTGCAAGCCAAGCTCTTTCTTTGCCTCTTCTGCATGAGCCCTGGCCCACAGGGGAGATCCAACGCTTTACATGGTGCTGCTGCTGACTCAACAGAGCATCCCTTATGTCTGCAGTAAATGGTTTGTCCTCTGAGCCTTCCTGAGAATCGTTTGATGGCTCTGCTCCTGTGTAGAAATGGTAAATCAGTTGTAGCCCGCCCACTTCCCTGAACCTTTCTCTCCCTCCTTTTACCACCTGTCAAGGCAAGTGTAGTATTTCAACTCCGCTCACATTGGGTGCCTGTGTGCTAAGTCACTTCAGCCACGTTCACCTCTGTGTGACCCCATGGACTGCAGCTTGCTAGGCTCCTCTGTCCATGGGATTCTCTAGGCCAGAATGCTGGAGTGGGTTGCCACGCCCACCTCTGGGGGATCTTCCTGACCCGGAGATGGAATCCATATCTCTTTTGTCTCCTGCATTGGCAGGCAGGTTCTTTACCACTAGCGCCACCTGGGAAGGCCCCTGCTCAGCTTAAGACACTGCTTTTCCTATGCTTCCAGGATCACAAAATCACACCATCTCCTTGAATCTATGGCGGAATGTTAACTTCTGTAGCTCAAGGGAGTGAATCAGAGTCATTCAACCCTATCCGGTTTTATGTATTGTCCCCCTTGAAACACTCTTACATTCAAGCACCCTTAGAATCTGCTTTCATGTGTCCACCTGAGCTTCAGGAGGGAAATAATGGCTCCGTGTACACCCTGTCTTCAAATCGTACGGGAACCCGTCAAGGTCTCTAGTCATATTTTGTTATACTGACTGTTACAAAGCTATTAATATTATTGCTACTAATAAAATAAATGATCTTAGGATAAGACAGGATTTTGTATGATATTAGAGATTTCTCTTTCCTGAGAAGCAGAAAAGGTCCAAGGGACCCTTACCTGTGGGCATGATCACAGGAGGGTAATTCAGGGAGAACCTATAGGACAGAGAGCAGGGTGGGGCTTAAACCAGGGAACACTGAAGAAAGACCAGCTTCCTGCAGAAGGTGACCAATCACTTGAAAGTGACCGCGTAGATGAGAATCAGGAAAGGCTCAGGGGTGGGGCAGGGAGGAGGTTGGTGGTAGCCTGAACAAGAGCTGATGGAACAAGCAGGACAGTGGGGACAGCTTGAGGTCTTCCTACTGGTAAACCTGTGTTTTTCTCCTTCTTGTTCCATTGGAACTGAGCACAGTTGGGGTTAATGTCGGTCAAAGATGATTAGGACAATTGGGTGATGACCTGGAAGCAATCTCTCCCTTTCTCTGAACACCATGTGCCTTTTTTCTATCTCTCTGGATCATTTTCAATATTAGATTGTGGCTGTTTGCCTACAGGTTATAATTTCTCTCCTTTCCTAAAGTGTAAGCTTCATTAAAATGCAATCTTTTATTTAGCCTAAGAGCCCAGCGCAGAGTCTCCCTGTGTTCTATCAGTTCATTTCAGCTCAGTTCAGTCACTCAGTCATGTCCAACTCCTTGCGACCCCATGCAGCATGCCAGGCCTCCCTGTCCATCACCAACTCCTGGAGTTTACCCAAACCCATGCCCATCTAGTCGGTTATGCCATCCAGCCATCTCATCCTCTGTCGTCCCCTTCTCCTCCTGCCCCCAAGCCCTCCCAGCATCAGGGTCTTTTCCAATGAGTCAACTCTTTGCATGAGGTGGCCAAAGGACTGGAGTTTCAGCTTCAGTGTCAGTCCTTCCAATGAACACCCAGGACTGATCTCCTATAGGATGGACTGATTAATCTTCTTGCAGTCCAAGGGACTCTCAAGAGTCTTCTCCAACACCACAGTTCAAAAACATCAATTTTTCTGTGCTCAGCTTTCTTCACAGTCCAACTCTCACATCCATACATGACCACTGGAAAAACCATAGCCTTGACTAGATGGACCTTTGTTGGCAAAGTAATGTCTCTGCTTTTTAATATGCTATCTGGATTAGTCATAATTTTCTTTCTGAGAACTAAGTGTCTTTTAATTTCATGGCTGCAGTCACCATCTGCAATGATTTTGGAGCCCAAAAAAAATAAAGTCTGACACTGTTTCCACTGTTTCCCCATCTATTTCCCATGAGGTGATGGGACCAGATGCCATGATCTTAGTTTTCTGAATGTTAAGCTTTAAGCCAACTTTTTCACTCTCCTCTTTCACTGTCATCAAGAGGCTTTTTAGTTCCTCTTCACTTTCTGCCATAAGGGTGGTGTCATCTGCATATCTGAGGTTATTGATATTTCTCCCAGCAATCTTGATTCCAGCTGTGCTTCTTCCAGCCCAGCGTTTCTCATGATGTACTCTACATATAAGTTAAATAAGCAGGGTGACAATATACAGCCTTGATGTACTCCTTTTTCTATTTGGAACCAGTCTGTTGTTCCATGTCCAGTTCTAACTGTTGCTTCCTGACCTGCATACAGGTTTCTCAAGAGGCAGGTCAGGTGGTCTGGTATTCCCACCTCTTTCAGAATTTTCCACAGCTTATTGTGATCCACACAGTCGAAGGCTTTGGCATAGCCAATAAAGCAGAAATAGATGTTTTTCTGGAACTCTCTTGCTTTTTCGATGATCCAGCAGATGTTGGAAATTTGATCTCTGGTTCCTCTGCCTTTTCTAAAACCAGCTTGAACATCTGGAAGTTCACAGTTCACGTATTGCTGAAGCCTGGCTTGGAGAATTTTGAGCATTACTTTACTAGCGTGTGAGATGAGTGCAATTGTGCGGTAGTTTGAGCATGCTTTGGGATTGCCTTTCTTAGGGACTGGAATGAAAACGGACCTTTTCCAGTCCTGTGGCCACTGCTGAGTTTTCCAAATTTGCTGGCATATTGAGTGCAGCACTTTCACAGCATCATCTTTCAGGATTTGAAATAGCTCAACTGGAATTCCATCACATCCACTAGCTTTGTTCGTAGTGATGCTTTCTAAGGCCCACTTGACTTCACTTTCCAGGATGTCTGGCTCTAGGTGAGTGATCACACCATAGTGATTATCTGGGTCATGAAGATCTTTTTTGTACAGTTCTTCTGTGTATTCTTGCCACCTCTTCTTAAAATCTTCTGCTTCTGTTAGGTCCATACAATTCCTGTCCCTTATCAAACCCATCTTTTCGTGAAATGTTCCCTTGATGTCTCTAATTTTCTTGAAGAGATCTCTAGTCTTTCCCATTCTGTTGTTTTCCTTTATTTATTTGCATTGATTGCTGAGGAAGGCTTTCTTATCTCTCCTGGCTATTCTTTGGAACTCTGCATTCAAATGGGAATATCTTTCCTTTTTTCCTTCGCTTTTTGCTTCTCTTCTTTTCACAGCTATTTGTAAGGCCTCCTCAGACAACCATTTTGCCTTTTTGCTTTTCTTATCCATGGGGATGGTCTTGATCCCTGTCTCCTGTACAATGTCACGAACCTCCGTCCATAGTTCATCAGGTTCTCTGTCTATCAGATCTATTCCCTTAAACCTATTTCTCACTTCCACTGTGTAGTCATAAGGGATTTGATTTAGGTCATACTTGAATGGTCTAGTGGTTTTCCCTACTTTCTTCAGTTTAAGTCTGAATTTGGCAATAAGGAGTTCATGATCTGAGCCACAGTCAGCTCCAGGTCTTGTTTTTGCTGACTGTATAGAGCTTCTCCATCTTTGGCTGCAAAGAATATAATCAATCTGATTTCAGTGTTGACCATCTGGTGATGTCCATCTGTAGAGTCTTCTCTTGTGTTGTTGGAAGAGGGTGTTTGCTATGACCAGTGCATTCTCTTGGCAAAACTCTATTAACCTTTGCCCTGCTTCATTCTGTACTCCAAGGCCAAATGTGCCTGTTACTCCAGATGTTTCTTGACTTCCTACTTTTGCATTCCAGTCCCCTATAATGAAAAGGACATCTTTTTTGGGTGTTAGTTCTAAAAGGTCTTGTAAGT
This sequence comes from Cervus elaphus, assembly GCF_910594005.1. Classification (NCBI taxonomy): domain Eukaryota; kingdom Metazoa; phylum Chordata; class Mammalia; order Artiodactyla; family Cervidae; genus Cervus; species Cervus elaphus. The sequence goes on from NC_057835.1 coordinate 13,152,615, forward strand.
CTTCATAGAACTTTTCAACTTCAGCTTCTTAGCATTTGTTTAATGAATGAATGAACTAGAGTAAATGAATGAATGAAAGGTCAATGATATTTCTTTATCTGATAGGCTTTTGTTTTAAGTATTTTTCTTTATGTGGATCATTTTTAAAATCTTTATTGAGTTTGTCACAATGTTGTTTTGGTTTTATGTTTTTGGTTTTCTGGCTGTGAGACATGTGGGATATTAATCATCTGATCAGGGATCGAACCCATGCTCCCTGCTGTAGAAGGTGTAGTCTTAACCGCGGACTGCCAGGGAAGTCCCTGATAGGCTCTTTACTAAATATGCTTTATTGAATATATATTTACATCAACATGAATGTATGTAGGGAGTTAAAAGGACATTCTTCATATTAAATATCAAGAACAAGCTCTGCAAATGGATTTCTTAAGAAATGGATTTTTTTTATGGTGGTAGCCTGAGAAAGATTGGAAAAGGAAGCCCAGAAAAGGAAAACTTCTTTTCCACCTCTATTTCTCATTTATTCATTAATTACCCCAAATTTCTGTTTAAATGCTATTAATGTGTCTGCCAAAATTATCTAGTGATTGACATAATAAGGTAACATCTCAGACCTCATGCTGCCAAACCAGCAAGTGAGCTTCTTTCACACTTCACAGCTAATTTCAGAGGTGAGACTAAGTACCCAGGCCTGTGAATGTTTGAGGTTTTAAAATTATCCCCGATTCTCAGACAGCATTCACCCAGTAGTTCACACAGAATCCACGTGGATATGGGCTTAGGTGGCGTATCTTGTATCCACGTGGCGTGGTCTTCCCAAGACCTGATGAGCTACTCTTTCTGTTTTTTCTTGGACATCCAAGCCCTTACTATTTCACTTTGTTAAATAAGGAATATTCGTTATATCCGAGAAATTCTGGAGCCACTAGATCAACCAACACAGCTTTTGTCCTGTGACGATACTAGAAGGAAAATGGTGCTCACTTGCAGAATGGTTGTGAATATGGGAAGTACTCAAAAAATATTAGTTATCCTTTTTCTTTAAAACTGGAAATTTTTCTCCAGTGGTATTTTTGGTGCTCCCCTCAGATACCCTGGGAAGCCCCATCCTATTACTAGGAGCGCACCCCTTGATTCCTGCTTGCATTTTGCTTTTGCTTCTGGTGGCCTGCACCCACAGCTCACTGCCCTGGGGCTGCTGGAGCTCTTTGCCTGCAGGTATAGACCTGAGAATTGCATCTCCCTGGGGTGGGTGTTAGCCCAGGACTGACTGATACAAGACATCGAAGCCCGCTCCTTTAGTTGAGTTGGGACAAGCCTTATACTCCAGACTCCTGCAAGATCAGGTTGAAAACTTGGCCTGACTTGCACCCCTCTTGGCTTCTTTCCTGCTGCTCTTCTGTTTCCCTGGTTCCTTTACCAGTTTCTCCTGGGAACGCGTTCTTATAAGTTAATCTGCATGGGAATCCTCCTGTCAGTGTCTGCTTCTGGGGAAACCAATCTAAGTGGATTTCATCAGATGGAAGATGCGTTTAACAAAACAAAAGGGTTGGTCATTAAATAGCCCCTCCCTGGATACGACGAGGCCAGGGATGGTGCTGCCAAGGGCTGACGGAAGCCATGTGGACCTGAGCGAGAAGAGTACCAGAGGAGTAGCGGGGAGGGGCCGGGCCCAGAGAGGGACGCATTGTGGAATCCACAGAATCGGGGGGCTGCAGGCCACGCAGAAGGGAACCGGCAGGTAGGATCCAAGGATCGCCACACAGCCAGAGCTCGAGAAATTGGATGGACGATGAGCTTTGGGAAGCAAGTAGCAGGAGATGGAGAGGCAGGCGAGCTCGGGTGTGAGTTTGTCATGCTTGTGGGACATCCAGGTGGAAATCCTTGTCACGGACACGGAGCAGGGAAGCTCCAGGCAGAGGCAGTGTGTGAAGCTCAGGGTGCTAAGTATATGTATCTGGGCTACGGAACTGTTAAAGCAGCAAATATAAAACTCCAAGGGAAAGGAAACACAAGAACAGCAACATAAGACAAAAACTAGTCGTAACCAAAATAGAACTCTGGATCCCACAAACTAAATGTCCTTCTCAGTAATTTCTGATCCCCTCTACTCCACTCGTTAATTCGAAGTATGTTTCCCTAGTTCATCTGATGGTCTCTTTAACCTTATCATTATTTTCATTGTTCTATTTGCCTGGTGTTGTTGTTCAGTCTATACATAGTGGTGGACTCTTTGTGACCCTATGGGCTGCAGCCCACCCGGCTTCCTTGTCCAACATGATCTCCCAGAGTTTGTTCAGGCTCATGTCCACTGAGTCAGTGATGCCATCCAACCATCTCATCCTCTCGCCCCCTTCTCCTGCTCCTCAAACTTTCCCAGCATCAGGGTCTTTTCCAACGAGTCAGCTGTTCGCAACAGATGGCCAAAGTATTTAAGCTTTGGTTTCAGCATCAGTCCTTCCAGTGAATATTCAGGGTTGATCTCCTTGCAGTCCAAGGGACTCTCAAGAGTCTTTTCCAACACCGCAGATCAAAACTATCAATTCTGGTACGTACATTTTTCTTATTGCCATTTCACCTCTCTGAACCTCATTTCTCACATCTCCAAAATTAGGGAGCTACCTTATAGGGTTACTATGAGGATCCGTGCAATCCATCTTTTGAGTTTACTAGCATATCTGTACACAATACAAGCCCAGAAAATGTCGCTGGCTCATCTTCCCATCCACTGGTGCACTTGCTGTCACGTACTCACATACATACATGCTTTGTAATGAAAAAATATATACAGGACTTTTAGAGAAAAAAAAAACAAGGGTTATAACCATGATTCAAGTCTGAAAATTTAATTTAATCAAGCTGATTTTCACCCCACATGACTTTGCTGATGAAATATGGGATTGGCAAAGGATCAGGTGACTGGAGGAAGTAAAAGGAATTTCAGAAGATAGATCACCCCTCAGAAAGGGACACTGAAACACAATTAGACTATGAGGTTTTGTAAAAAGATGCTGAAAAGAAGGAGGGCCAGGAAGAAGCCACACATCACTTTTTCATAATTTTTAAACAGAAGGTCAAGACATTTTTTTTCACTTTCTATACACGTGAGACCATTTGTGTGGTTATTCTTTTAGGACAAGTTGACAATTACAACAATTTTTTTTTGGGGTTCCACTCTCTCCCTCTCCCCTTCCCTTCCATGTTTGTTGAAAGGAATAGTTCCCTGGCCTACATGTGGAAATCACGTGGTGGGGTTGGGGCGCCCTATTTATCTTTGCATCCTTGGTGCTTAGAAAGTGCCTGGTAAACAGACATTTTGAGTCAATAAATGTCTGTTGAATGGTTGGATGATTGATTGAATGAATGAATGAATAGACAATAGCATTCATTATCCTCCAGAAGATTACAATACATTGCATAGAAAAGAGTGCATCCTGGAGGGAGAGTTAGACAGACCAGGCAGATAGAGGACACAGGTTTTAGAAGAGCAACCTGTACTTCACGTGGGAATGATGCTGAGGTGGATTGTTAGTCTGCCAGGGCTTCACATACTGTGCTAAAAATGACATCTGCATTTCATATTTATTCTGGGGTGTGTTTTGCTTCCTAGACAATGCTGGCAATATCTGGAAAATTCTTAATATTAAAGTTGGACTCCAGCATGTTTGAGCTGGAAAGCACTGCATTTCTTGAAGATGTTGCAAATAGTCTCAGAAAGCACTTTCATCAAAGTGAATAACTTTGCAATTGAAGGGAATTTAGAGAGCTTTTCACTGATCCTCTGTATGAAAGATGAGGAAACTGAATCCCAGAAAGAGGAAATGATTTGTTCAAGGCCTGAGTGTATAGTCCTATACATGCAATCTAGACTTAGTTTTGAAGCCTCAGCTAGAGGCTGGTTAATTCTGCATCCTGAGCAATGAGTGGGTTAAGTCCATACCCCCAACCATCTTCTTTACAGGCATCCCACACTCTCCATCACTATATCCATCCTAATCGCCCCAGGGTCTGTTCCAACAATCAGGGACAGCCCCAATGCCCAAGAACCCACTGAAATGATTCAAATGAGCCAGTCCTAACCACATTCCCCCTGCCTCACCTGTTCTTTCCCAAGGAACTTACAGTCAAGGTTCTTGCCCACAGATCCCTCCATCTCTCTGGTGACTGACTCTACCTACAAGGATAATGCATTTATTATTATTGTGATAATGGAGGTGTTGCGTCTAGATGGGGAAGTCACAGGAAGCAGAGGGGAGCAACAGGGAAAGCTACACAAAGGAGGGTGCATGTCATCCGGAACAAAGGACTGACAAGTGAGAGAAAATGAGACAGAAAAGAAACCCTCCCTGTTGGGGGTAGGTTATGTGCTCCACATTACAAATTCAAGTCAAGCCCCACCAACTTTGCAACTGCAGACGTTTTCTTCCCTTTCTTTCCAGGGAGAAAAATAGCCCTTCTATTTTCATCTTTGGAATCGCCATTTATCATTCTCAAGGTGCCTCGGTGCCTTTGTCTCTGGCGTCAGTTGGCAGCAGTGTTGCTAAAAATAGCTGGCGGAGGGAACCGCTCTACACACTGAACATTAAAAATAGAAAGGGAAGCACTGGTGTGAATAATGCATGAGAGAGAATCCCGCTCGTGCTGGCCTCCAGGGTCTCCAGGGGACTGGTTGCTGGGCAGGGCACCATCCTGCAGGGGGGATCAAGGCATTTGTTTTGCTCCTGCTTCAGAGAACAGGCTGCCTGCAAATTACAGGTCGCCCCTCAGGCTGCCTAGGGGCAGGGAGGGATGAAAAGAGATGAAGGCTTGGACCAGCGTTCTGGAATGCAAATCTGGTGTCTAATTGGTAAGCACAAACTCAAATGCCATCCACAGCCAGGACAAAGGAGGGACGGGGGTCTGTGAGTGGCAGAGAGGGCATGCCCTATCTAAAGCCATGGAGTTCCTTTTAAAAATTCACCTCTAGGGACTTCCCTGGTGGTCCAGTTGTTAAGACTCTGCTCTCCCAGTGAAGGGGGCCTGGGTTTGATCCCTGGCGAGGAAGCTAGATTTCACATGCCACAATTAAGATCCAGTGCAGACAAATAAATTGAAAACATATACTGCTAGCCAACCAGAATTGGTCTGCAAGGGGAGTTTGTTTCTGAAATCCCCAGATTAGAATTTCTGCAAAAATCTAACAGCTGCTCAAAGTCAAGACCCTATTGTATCAGCCAGAAGGGAGCTCTCCCCACCCCCAAGAACATGGTAAATTCCTCATCAATATTGATGAATAACCAAATGCTCTTAGAACCACACGCAAAACCTCCCTTTCCTCCCTTTGCAGTGACTCATTTGCCACCACCAGATACTGGTTTTATTTCTGGCAGTCCCAGGTTGTCGGCGCGGAAATAACTCAGAGACTGGTCAGTCTAGGGCAGGCTGCTGAAGTCCAGAGACGAGAAGAGGGTATCTCAGGTCAGCTCAGGCTGACTTGTCCCCTAACCGCCTCTGATCTGCCATCCCCAGCAGCTTCCTGCAGGGTCTTTGGGGTCTTCAGATCCTTCTGCAATAGGAATTTTGTTCCCAAATGCCAAACAAGCTTTGATGCACGTAGCATTCATTGTGTCTGACCCAGCATATACCATGGGATGGTGAGCAGTCCCTTTGTGGCCCTGAGCTGTTGGGCAAGAGCAACCTGTGGACCCCCAGGGTAAAGGGTCTCTGTTGCATTGGTCCAGGAAGCTGGGTTTTGATTTGATCCAATGGAGTCTTCTTAGCTTTCCTAAAGAAAGGTCACCCTGCTATTAGAGAGATCACCTCTCCTTTCTCAGGACAGGGCCCTCATTCTCAAACCAGCATCCTCACTGAATGGGGAAGAACACAACGTTGGAACCAGCTTGGGCTCAGATCCGGTCTGCCCTTGATTGTCTGGTGTATCTAATATCTCTGGGCTCCTGTTTCCTGCTCCTGAAGTGGAACCAACAACACTGCTTGACCAGGGCTGTTAGAAAGACCAGACCACGAATGAGAAATGTTGACCACAGTGACCACACACAACTGGCGCTGTGCAGAAGTGCCTCCCTTCTCAGAGCTCCGCCTTCCCCTTTGCGAGGTAAGCCTCCCTGCCTCTGAGCTGAGAGCAGGCTTTGAATCCCAAGTCTGTGACGCACTGTCTCAGTGGCCCTGGGTACTGGGCATCCATTCACTCGTAAGTGAAGACGGTCAAAGCTCCCTTGGGAGTGGTGGAGCAGGTCAGTGAGATAACGGGATCAAGGACAGCTGTGGTTTCACTGATCCCTCAGGCCTCCAGGATGGGAAAACTGTTCTCCTTGTAGGGGACAGAGAACTGGCATGCAATATGCTAAATTTGGTGGCAAGTCATCTTTTATTGTCCTGTCCCTTCCCCACTGTTCACTTATTCAGGTGTTCTTTTACTCACTCACTCGTTCATTCTTGGATTTATTTATTAATTCATTTTCAAAGCCCGAAACTGATACCCTAGGCTGGTCCTGTGTAGCGCAGTGTATCACCAGAGTGGAATGGGACACACTCCTGACTTTGATGGGGACCCCTAGGAAGTAATGCCATGCTGGCAAGTGTTCATCAAGAACCTAGAAGATTCCATGGATGTCCCCTGTCCTTTTCCTGTTTAGATTTTCCCCCCACCATCCAGTAAAGTGACTGCAATAGATGGAATACTGCTTGCAAAGATGTGTGTGCATGCTCGCTCAGTTGTGTCCGACTCTTTGGAACACTATGGGCTGTAACCCACCAGGCTCCTCTGTCCATGGGATTCTCCAGGCAAGAATACTGGAGTGGGATGCCATGCCCTTCTCCAGGGGATCTTTCTGACCCAGGGATAGAACCCTGGTCTCCTGCATTGCGGGCAGATTTTTTTTTTACTGCTGAGCCACCAGAGAAATCCACTTGCAAAGATGACTGTGACCTGATCCTTGGAATATGTGGATGTCACCTTCTATAGCAAGAGGGGCTCTGTGGGTGAGATTAAGTTAAGCATCTCGATATAGGGAGATAACCCTGAATAATTGGGGTGGGCCTTCAGTGTAAGGACGAGAATGTTTATAAGAAGTCAGAGAAGGAGAAGGTGACATTGGAAGGCAGAGGTTGGAACAGATTGGAGCCATATGGCCAAGGAACGCTGGCAGCCTTAGAAACATGGAAGCATGTTTGTGTTGACTAAAACATGTAGTCACAACCTGAAAGTAGAGTTATTTTACTTGGTGGGAATATTTAAGACCTTGAGCCGAGGAGACAGCATCTCAGGAGCCCCGAGAAAACTCCTCTAAGGAGGCAGGGGGGGAAGTCAGGCTGTGTACAAGTTTGCAGCAAAGGGAGCGGGCAGTCTGAACATTGAAGAGCAGGTATCAGGGTAAGGAATTTCGCATTCTATGTGTGGGAAGCTGCAAGCCTCTGGGCTCACTGCATTCATTCCTTTCACACGCACTTCAGCTCTCTGGGGCCAATCCTGTTTCCTGTCCACCTTAAGGAGTGGCAGAGGGCGGCTTCTTGCCTTCTTCCTGTGCCTCAGTAATCACCATGGGGTTGGTGGGTGGTAACATCCACTGGATCTCAGTTTTGGGAGTCTTTACATTTGGAGGCCAGAAATTGTGGCTGGCTGTGATTTTTGTTTATTGGTGTGGCAGGAGATATTTTCATTTCACATTTGAAAGCAGAGAGAGGACACCAAACACCCCTTCCTTACTCTCACTGCACCTTAGAAGAAAAATTAACTGGATTCCGATACAGTGAGAAGAAACTCAGTGAGTCAGCCCCATAGGACTGGAGCAAATAGAACAACTGCCTGGAGCTACCTAGGCAGGGACCCGATGGAAATAAATGACACAGGATCTCGGATGGACTTAGCCTGCAACAGGTGGCGGGGCTTCGGTTCCCAGCCACAGACGGGCTGAGTGTAGGCTGTGAGAGCCCCAGATCCTAGCCACTAGACCAGCCGTCAGTGACAAGGGCCCTGGCCCTTTGGCTTTGCAGAAAAGAATTTCCACAAAGACAGAAACTAGTAAAGCAAGTAGAGTATTTATTAAGAGGAAAAAGAGTACAGTGGAAATACACACGGGTGAACTCAGGGAGACAGAGAGTCGCTGAGTCTCGCTAAGTTTGAATTACTTTTATGGGACATTCTTCCCGGTTCCCTTTGGCCAATCCTTTTGAATTGCCTGGTTCACAGTCCATGTTTGGTATATCTCAGGATCCTCCAATGTGTGCACATGCATGCCTCTCTTAGCCAAGATGGATTCTACCGCAAAGGCCTGTGGGTAGGCTGGCATTAGTTCGCATCACTCCCCTTTGACATCCAGGGAGCTTTTCCTGGAGGAAAAGCTTGTGGGGTCAGGGAGGTCTCCTGACTTCAGGAATGAGAGGTCTGTGGTCTGGGCAGGGCCCAGCCCCCTTCCTTAATTGTCCTGCTATTCTCATCTTGGAGTTTTGGTTCATAGGGAATGAATCTCCAGTCATTTTACCCTGATGGGCCTCACCCACCACCTGCCTCACAATGACTAAGCACAGTATAGAAGAGAAAAATACACTCATGAAACGAACACAGCATGCAGAATCAAAGAGCTTGACCTATGAGAAAACATAACTCAGAAAAGGGAAGGGAATGGGTCATCAGTGTTTCATGCTATAGAATTACTTGATAAGAACATGAATTTAAAATGTGAAAGTTCAAACAAAAAATAATAAAACAACAGCAGGAGATGAACAAAGAAAATTTAGACATAGGGTCCCAGTAGGAAACAGAAGCACTCTGATGGGATTTTGAAGAAAATTTAATCTAGGGTTCAATTACAGGGTGAGGGGTGTCACCCAAATGCTGGTGACGGTAGGGAGCTGTCCCCAGCCCCAGGCCCAAGAGGGCAGGGGGAAGAGCCGGTGTCATCAGGAGCATGAAGGAAGGCCCCCCCGGCTGCAGAGGACGCTGAGAAAGATGGATTGTGAGCTGGGTGCTGGTTGCATTGAATGAAACTGAGGTTTCACAGCTGAGAGTGAAGAGGAGGATGTGAATTGGATAAACACAATAATCTCTGCCACAAATAGACAACCTTTCTTCACTCTGCAAGTGCTGGGCACATTGTGAAGGATGAGGGGAAGGAGAAGAAAAGAAAGACAAAAGTGACGTAGATGCCAATATTCAAAGACTTGCAGTGTGACTTGGAGACAAATATGTAATCGATGGGTTTCTTAGGGTCTCTGCTGCCCTCAATTAAAGTGTGTCTAAGGATTGATGTACACACACTACTGAATTTACAGCAGATAACCAACAAAGACCTGCTGTAGAGCACAGGGAACTCTGCTCAATATTCTGTAATAACCTAAAGGGGAAAAGAATGCGAAAAAGAATAGATATATGTATATATAGATATGGATAGATATATGTATATATAGACATATATCTATATATAGATATATGTATGTGTGTATATATATATATATATATATATATAAAGACTGAATCACTTTACTGTACATCTGAAACTAACGCAACATTGTAAATCAACTATGCTCCAATATAAAATAAAAGTTGAGGAAGAAAATTATTTTGAGGTTAGTAAGCATAAAGAAAATGAATGATTGATAACTGGATATATATCAAGTTGTCTTGAAACCAAATATTGAATCCATTTTTAAATCAGGATAGGATACAATTTGGGGGGTATTTTTCACATGTTTTTATAGCCATTCTAGTCAATCATGTTGTATCTTTTTGCCTTTTCATGCTGTTCATGGGGTTCTCAAAGCAAGAATACTGAAGTGGTTTGCCATTCCCTTTGCCAGGGATTTTGATGCTTTTGACTGTGGTGTTGGAGAAGACTCTTGAGAGTCCCTTGGACTGCAAGATCAAACCAGTCAATCCTAAAGGAAATCAGTCCTGAATATTCACTGAAAGGACTGATGCTGAAACGCTAATACTTTGGTCACTGGATGCGAAGAACTGACTCATCTGAAAAGACCCTGATGCTGGGAAAGATTGAAGGCAGGAGGAGAAGGGGACGACAGAGGATGAGATGGTTGGATGGCACCACGGACTTGATGGACATGAGTTTGAGCAAGTTCCAAGAGTTGGTGATGGACAAGGAAGCCTGGCATGCAGCAGTCCATGGGGTCGGAAAAGTTGGACACAGCTGAGCAACTGAACTGAACTGAGTCAATCGCATACAAGTACATCTTATTAAACACAAACTGATTTAAGATTTTTAAAAAAAGCATGTCTAAGAAGACAGGGCTTGACAAAGAGGGCCATTGTCTGCTGAGCCTGGGGTTGGTGGACACACATGTGTTGAGGGGAGTGGCCTTGTAAACACAGATTTTCTCCAGGAAGCCTGGGGTGGTAGAGGGAATAATCAAGAAGGGGAGAGATGGTGTGCCATGTCTGAGCGGTGGCAGGTCTGGAGTTTGGCAGGAATAGAGGAGGGGAGATGGGATAGCAGAGGTGGGCGTGAAATGCCCATGAAGGGCTTGCAGGCTGCACTTTCGTTAAAGTCTCTAATAGATGGAAGGGGCCAGAGGAGCTGAGGCACTGTGGTCAGCCACTGTCACCTCCTGACCAGCAGGCACCCTCCTTCTCTCTAGAAATAGCACCAGGATTCCCCTTTAGGAAACACCTTTTGTTCTGTTTAAGTGGGTTAGGAGCCACGGCCTATCCCGTGGCTCGCCGGCAGTCACAAGGTTCAGGCCTGTTCGGCCAATATAGCCGTCTTTCCCCTGGTCACAGGGATGTGAGCTAAGTCAGCCCAACAGGATTCATTCTTCCAGCTTTATTGGGACTCAGTGTCGAGGGGGTGGGGGGATGACCTCTGCAGGGGTCGCCAGGCTGGGGGGAATAGAAGCCTGGCCAAGCTCAAGTGAAAGTCATCTCGAAAAAAGCTGAGGCGAGAGGAAGGAGGAGCCAGTGCTTGTTAACTCCTTGTGAGCCCTGGGTGCCGCTGGACCGGCACCCCTGAACTTGACAACCTTATGAACCCAGGACTCCTGAACTTGGCAGCCTTATGAACCCATAAAGCATTCTCTGCTTAAGACAGTTGAGGTGCAGTTTCTGTACTTGCCACAAGAGTTTTGATTGATATGGTTGTTGTGTAGAACAAGCCTTGTAGAGGAAAAAAATGAACAAAAGCAATCTATGCATCAGACAGCAGTATTAGGGACTTCCCTGGTGGTCCAGTGGTTGAGAACCCACCCTGCAATGCAGGGGATGCAGGTTCAATCCCTGGTTGGGGAACTAAGATCCTACAACTACTGAGCTCGTGCATTTTGGATCATGTACACCGCATCTAGAGAGCCTGCACGCCGCAAGGAAAGATTCTCTATGTGATGCAGTGAAGACCCTGCATGCCGCAACTAAGACACGACACAGTCAAATAAAGAAAGAAATTTTTTAAAAAAGAGAGAAAGAGCACTTTTAGCAAGCTCTGGGAAGTACGGTGTTCACACCAGTGTACCTGCTTTGCTTCGGTCTTAGCATCAAGAGTCCTATCTCCCAGGAGCCCCTCTGTCCCTGGCAAATCCAGGTGGTTAGTTTCCATGAGGTGGTAAGCTATCCATGTTTACTGTGGAAAAGGGACCTATTTCCAAATATCTGAAGGATTCTCACATGGGAGAGAAGAATAAATGGCTCTGTGTGGCTCCAAAGAGTGGAGACAGAACAACTTGGTAGAGGCGAGAACAGTAAAAGGCAGATTGCAGATTCTTTACCATCTGAGCCACCAGGGAAGCCCATTATAAAGACCACTGTTTCTAAATATCCAGATGGTCCTAGGGTGGAATGAGCTTGCCTTGGAAGGGGAATCCAGCGGAGCAGTCATGAGGTCTGGCCCTTCATGGGTCAAGCTGGGTGTGAACCTTGGCTCTGACCCTCAGCCACGGCGTGGTTTGGGGCAAGTTGGTTAATCTCTAAATCTGCTTCTGCAAATTGGTGGTAACCATAGTTTCTTTCCAGGTGATTCCCCTGGTGGTGCAGTGATAAAGAATCTGCCCGCCAATGCAGGAGACTCAAGAGACGAGGGTTCAATCCCTGGGTCAGGCAGATCCCCTGGAGGAGGAAATGGCAACCTGTTCCAGTATTCTTGCCTGGAAAATTCCATGGACAGAGGAGCCCAGTGGGCTGCAGTCCACCGGGTGGCAAAGAGTGAGACACCACGGAGCACGGCTGATTCTAATAGTGTCTGCTTCACTGGGCTGTTGCGAGGAGTCAGTGGTTTGAAGCCAAATGAGTCCCAGCAAGTTCTAGTTTTAAATACTGAGAAGTTAGGAGGACTCTTACCATTAACAAAGTCTGGACCACCCCTCAGTGGGGTGACCCAGGGCGAGTCAAGGACAACAGATGCCTGCAAATGAGAGGGTCTTTTAGGACTTCCTTGAAATTTTCTTTCTAGGCAGAAATTTTGTTTTGATTTGATTTCGTGTAAAAGATGTTGCTGATACGGCCACTTCAGAGATGGATGCTTGTGATAATTTTTGACAGACTTTCCTTGTAAGGCTCTTGAGGGCTTCCTTAAAATACATTTTGCTGAGATTGAAAATGAGTAGCATCTATCTGCTCCCAGCTGTCTGGACCTGGGGTTGTTTCTGCCTCAGTCTCTTTTATGAAATGACTGTTGGAGGGACAAAGTGTGTCGCTTACTGGCCGTGGCTTTGGAGGGGGAGGCTTGGGTCGGGGAGCCACTCCTCAGCAGGCAGTGGGGGCGTCCGGCTCCTTCACCTCCCACGGGAAGCAGCTCCTGGGTGGGGGTTGGAGGCAGTTCAGTTATCATAGTGTTTCAGGCCAACACCATGGCTGAGAAGATAAAGAACCATCCCTTCGTTTCTTTTCAAAGTTTGGTGTTTTAAAAAATTAGGTGTCAATTTCATACAGAAATGTGAGCACACCATTAATGTCCATCTTGATTTTTATAGATGGATGCCCCTGTGTAACCACTACTAAGATCAAGATGTAGACATTTCCATCACCTCAGAGATCCCCTCATCCTCTTCCCCAGTCCTGACATCCACCCAGCAGTTGTTGTTATTTAGTCGCTAAGTTGTATTCGACTCTTTGTGACCCCAAGGACTGTAGCCTGCTAGGCTCCTCTGTCCATGGGATTTCCCAGGCAAGAATACTGGAATCAGCTTCCGTCTGCTTCTCCAGGGGATATTCCCAACCCAGGGATCAAGCCCACATCTCCTGCATTGGCAGGTGGATTCTTTGCCCGGGGAAGCCCACCCTCCAGAGGTAAACACTATTCTGACCTCTGAAACCATCCATTAATTTTACCCATCGGTGTTCCCTGTATCAATGGATTTGTACCGTGTGTGGTCTTTTGCATTTGATTCTTCTAATGCACCTAAACAAATGGGATTCCCCTGTGTTTAATGTATATCTGTTGTTTGTTCTTTTACATCACTGTGTAATAGCCAACTCTACATCTGGACGATCATTTTCCAAGATTAAAATCTTAACTCTTACACAAATGTAAATTTGCCATTTATTCATTCAACTCATGAATTAATGAGCAAATCAGTACAACATTAAAAACATGTCCCAACGAGGATTTGATTTTCGGACATTTATATTCAATACCAGATAGAATTTGTTGGTATTGCTGTGAACAGGAATCATTTTAATTTCTATCAACAGGAAGCATTTGTATTGTCATCTGTTTTCCATAATCACTATCCTTTCAGAGTTGTCGAGTCACAGAGTTAATAGAAAAAAGTTACTAATATATTCCCTATACACTCAGAAAGCCTCTGGACCACATGCAGCACTGAGCCCGAAGGTTACCCAGGGCTCTCTTTGGCTCTTTTCCAAGTCTAAGAAAATATTTCCTGACAGTATGAACAGACTTTAGTATATTTATCCGTTTGCTCTTTGATGAGCATTTGAGTTATTTGCAGTTTGGCATTGTTATGAATAAAGCCACCATAAGCATTTTTTGAATGTGCTTTTTTTGTGGCCATATGCGTCACTTCTCTTGAGTACACCTAGGGGAGGAATTGCTGGTTCATAGGAAAATTGCACATTTATCTTTTCCAGATACTCTCAGTCTTCCAAACTCATTGTACTGTTTTAAACTCTCGCCTGCCTCCCAGATGTGTCTGATAATTCCTGTTGCTCTGCTTCCTTGACAGCCTTTGGTGGTGTCAGTATTTTTCATTTGAGCCATTCACGGGTTGTACAGACACCATGAGTTTTTACCACTTAAGTCAGGAGTTTTTCTACTTCCATGAGTATGAGAATCATGTGGTTGAAGGGAGAATGGATCCATGTATACGCGTGGCTAAATCCCTTCCCTGCTCACCTGAAATTATCACTCATTGTTAAATGGCTATACTCCAATACAAAGTGAAAAGTTTTTTAAAAAAGAGTTACCTGGGCTGTTCATTTAAAATGTAGATGCAGAGGTCCCAGCCCCTGTACACAAGTTTCAATCTAGTAGTTCTGGGTGTAGCTCGGAAATGTGCATTATTAATAAGTACTTTATTACTAAGGATATATTATGAGAAATACTGACTGTAGTGACGCGTTCCTGTTTAATTTGTGAGCTGCTGTTATTGTTTAGCATCTTTCAGAGTTCATCCTGCTGGGAGAGGGGCTGAGAACACAGGTTAGCTCACGGAGTTTTGAACGTGAAATAACGATAGCCACTACCATTTATCTCACTTTTCAAAACAATCTTCCAAAATGAAGCTCAGTTTTTCCATCTTGCAAATGGGAACACTGACATTTGAGGATGACTAAGGAAAGAGAGGTAAGGAAATTTGCCTAAGAATTCAACATAGAGAATCAAGGATTAGATTCAAGGATTGCCCTATCCCTTATCAGTAAATTTTCTAATTCTAATGATTTTGGCACCTTTTTGTTTATTTTTGCTAGCAGAGGATCTTTTTCTACAAGATAAAGTCTCTTTTTAAATTTTTTAAAATTTATTTAAAATTTTTATTTATATACCTATTGCATTCAAAAATTGTAGTTGATTATAGCATAGTGTTTCAGGTGTATAGAAAAGTGCTTTAGTTTAGTTAGAATTTAGTTAGTGCTTTAGTTAGTAAGAATACACATACATGTATTCTTTTTCAGAGTCTTTTCCATTATAAGCTATTATAAGATGTTGAACATAGGTCCCTGTGTTACACAGTAGGTCCTTGTTGTTTATCTATCTTACATGTAGTAGTGTATATCTGTTAATCTCAAATTCCTAATTTATCCCTCCCTCTCCACTCTTTCCCCTTTGATAGCCTTAAGATTGTTTTCTACGCCTGTGAGTCTATTTCTATTTTGCAAACAGTTTCATTCATATCATTTTTCTATATTCCACATATAAGTGATACAGTATGAGTCAAGAAAATGTCTGAAGCAAAATCCCAAAGTTTGAAACAGATCATAGTTCAGCTCCAAGAGTAGAAGCGAGGGCTAAGAGCTCAGCACTCTGCCTGTGTGTGACCTCTCTGAGCCCTGGTTTCTTATTTCTACCTGCTGTTGGTCTTCAACCTCCCCTGGGTCCCAGGAGAAGGGCTTGTGAACCACAGGCCCCCAGCACTGTCCCAAAGAGGCCTTGAGCACAGACATATCATTTATACAAGATTCCATTTTTATTTGTTTAAGAAAATATCCACCCCTGAAATCTGGATTTGCTTTTCCTTAAATGTAAATATAACCTGAGAGTAAAATGTAACTTGGGGGTGGGGTGAGGGAGGGCAAGTAGATGACCCAGGAGGTAGGAACTGGGAGTCACAGTGATAGTGAACCGAGGGCAGAAAAAGCAGCTGGCAAAGTGCAAAAGTATCCAGCAGGGTGTTACCTCCAAAGCCCAAATAAACCGATTTTGCATGCTGGTGTTGTCTTCCTCAGATGACAAGCTGAGTCAAGTCAGAGAACACTTTTAGCATCCTTCACCAGGCTCATGGCCGTTCACTGTCCAGCCATGAGAGCTTAGGCCCATCACGTCATCTCTCTCACCCTTGGTTTTAACATCTGTGCCACTGAATCAAGAGCGCCGATCCCAGCTGGAAGAACGAGGATCAGGGGTGGTGCACGGCACCCGTGAGTATTCTTGACCATGGGGGATGCCCAGTCCAAAACGTCTCCTGCCCGGGACCCCCACCACCCGCTGGGTCAGGTGAACGCCCTGCAGACCCACCAGCCCTTTCAAAGCTGTTCTGGTGACAGTGACCTTCGTCTCTGCTCTCCCACCGGGAGCGTGATGCGCCATCCCAGGCTCTGCACGGGCAGAGGGAGGGAGGGGGCAGGATGACATCAGTAGGAGGGCCTGGAGAGAAACACATGAGTGCGTGCAGCAAATTCTATAAACACGGGAGGATGAGATCATCGTAGCTTCTATTTCAGGAGCATAAGCGGCACTCCAGCCAGACACAGGGCAGGTACGTGGAAGGCTGCAGTTTCAGCCGACTTGTCACAAGGATGATCACTCAAATGCACTGATCTCTTAGTGAGTGTGAGCCAAGCACTGGGATAAGCAGCGTACACACATGGTCTCATTTATCCCCATGACAACCCTACAGTGTAGGTGTGTGCCCTGGTTATCTTCCAGGTGAGGGAATTGAGGCACCTGGGGCTTATGGACCTTCTCCAAGGTTACTCAGTTACCAAACAACGTGGTCGTACTCACCTGGCTTCACACGGCAATACCAGCTAGGGCGTAGGCTTGGATGTCACAGAGGTTCACAGGCAGTGGCCTAAACCAGTCAGAAGGGAATTTTTCACAGCCCTCTCTAGGGGTGTGGCCCCATGTGTGTGGTCCCTGAAAACTCACCATCACTCTTCCTCCCAGGTAACAGGAAAGGAGCAACGGGAGAGGCACTTTGCCTCCATCTCCTCTACCCTCACATCACTGGCCTATACCGGCCCAAGAGGTCTGATTGAGCACCGAGAGGGGCATGTGAATGTCTGTCTTAAGTTGAAATTGACTGTTGCTATTATTCATCTACCAGTAAAGCAGAATGCATTAACCCATGGCCACTCTGCTCCTCTCATATTCAGAGGTACTGGGCAGAATATGACCAGGACTTTCACATCTGGGACAGAACATAAGCTGCAGCATAAACATTTTGCAGGCAAACTAGAGAATTCCATGGACAGAGGAGCCTGGTAGGCTGCAGTCTATGGGGTTGCAAAGAGTCGGACACGACTGAGTGACTTCACTTTCACTTTTCACTTTCATGCATTGGAGAAGGAAATGGCAACCCAATCCAGCATTCTTGCCTGGAGAATCCCAGGGATAGGGAAGCCTGGTGGGCTGCCGTCTATGGGGTCGCACAGAGTCGGACACGACTGAAGTGACTTAGCGGCAGCAGCAGCAACCATGTACAAGAAAACATATGTCAAGCCCTGAATACAAGACTTAACAGCTGTAACCCTGCAGACAAGAGGACAGTGTTCATCGAGTACCTTCTGAGTACCTGGAACCAGTCTGGTCCAGGATGTCATGTCCTACAATTGTCTCAACGCAGCAGTTGTCAAGTGAGAGTCTTGAGGCTCAAAGAGAGAAAATGACTTGCTGAAGTTCATGAGTCTAGCAAGCAGTCAAGGTTCAAAATTCCACTGTTACCCTGGGCAGGTTACTTAACTTCTCTGTGCTTATGACTTCCTCATCTCTAAAGTGGAAAAAATGGTACCCACCCACAGGATTGCTACAGGTGGTGAATGCTCTAGTGTACTTCAGATGCTGGGTGGGAGGTATGGCTGGTTGCAAACTGTAGGCAAACAGTTAGATGATACTGTTGTTGTTATTAACATTATGGTTAATATTGTGCCTGCTGAGTTGCTTCAGTCCTGTTTGACCCTTTGTGACCATATGGACTGTAGCCAGCCAGGCTCCTCTGTCCATGGGATTCTCCAGGCAAGAATACTGGAGTGGGTTGCCATGTCCTCTTCCAGGGGGATCTTCCTGACCCAGGGATCAAACCCATGTTTCTTTTGTCTCCTGCATTGGCAGGCAGGCTCTTTACCACTAGTGCCACCTGGGAAGCCCATTGTTAATATTAGTACTAGTGTTAACTTTCCATTCTGCCCGGCCTGCATCCAGTCCTAATCCAAGTATGATAAATGCAATACTAGGCTGAGTATATCTACAATGATGGTAGAATTCTTTTGACTCTAAAACATGAAAAAGATTTATAAAGGAAAAAGAATTTGCGGGACTTTGAAAGAAGGGTAGGATTTTAACAAGCAGAGATGAAGAAGGCATTCCAGAGAAGGAGGTGAGCTTGGGGAAAGGCATTTAGAAAGGCATTGGCGAGGATGTCCCGGGATAGTGAAGCGGGATAGGTGAGACAGACGGGTGGGAGACAAGGCAGGATGGGGAGTGATGCTGAGGAATCACGGAGCTAATTTAAGGAGGTTGGCCTTTTACCTGAAGGCAGTGGGGAGCCCCAGAGGGTTTTGATCAGCTCCAGGCCAGAGGAAGATTGTCATGGCAACAGCTCTGGGGGAAGACGAGCGGGTGGAGAGGCCAGCTCAGTAACCAGCGCCATGGTTTAGGTAAGAGGTAATGAGGATCTGAGTTAGATCTACAGCTTTGGGAAAGACTAGGAGGGAACCAAATGAGGACAGTGCGTGGAGGGGGAGTTAAAGGATCACAGTGACTTTGTGTGTAGACGGTGAGGCCAGCGGAGCAGTGAAGCTGGAATGCCTAAGCCCACTATCTGAAGCACAGGGTCCAAATAACTTAAGCCTCATAGCATACGATGTGATCTGCCTTCTGGGACAAATGATAAAATTACTTCTTTTTATTTTTTTCTAGCTGCTTCTGGTTAGACCTGAAACTATTCATTCAACTTGTTCACTTGTTCATTGGTTAAGTCATGTGCTCAGGGTTTCTGTTAAGCAAATTCAATCAGTAAAGAGATCAAATGTGCTTTGGACAATGATTTCTATGAGCAAGGTGCAGGGTAGGCTCCTGTAACAAAAAAGTCCTGTTGGAAACCGGACATTGATGTTCCCCCCAAAGTCATATGTTGAAGTCTCTTCCCCCAATGGGATGGTATTAGGGGTGGGGCCATGATGTGGTTTAGGTCATGAGGGTGGAGCCCTCATGAATGAGATTTTCTGTTCAGTCGTTCAGAAAAAGGGAGGCCTCCTTTTCCCTTAAAGATCACGAGTCAGAGGGTGAACACGTCACTTACATTCACACCCCATAGCTGGAACTGTTCCCGTGACCACATAACTGGAAGGGAGGCCGACAAACGTGCTCTTGAGTTGGGTGTCCATGTACAGAGATACAAAACCTACCAGCATGGAAGAAGGGGAAGCTGGCAAACAGATACAGTCTCTGCTACTCTCCTATATCCTAAACGTAGGGAACTTAGAAGGGCTTAACCATTGGTATTGTAAGTTAATGAAAAGATCATGATAGATTCTGGGAATATCGAGATGAAATAATATACTTTCTGTTTTGAAGGTGTTGTTGGTCTATAGAGGGGGCCAGACAAATAAAGAAATAAAGACACTGAATTGTTGTATTGAGGGAGATTGCCACCTACTTGGGGCCTGGTTTAAAGAGTCACAAAGGAGAAAGACACATTCATTTGGGACAAGAGAGGTCAGAAGAGACTCCACAGAGAAGGTGATGCTCAGCTGAGTCTGGAAAGATGAGTCGATGTTTGTCTAGGGAGCCAGGTGAGAAGAGCTGTTCAAGGACACAAAAGTAGAACCTCAGCAAAGACAAAAGGATTTAGAAACAACCTGGTTTGTTCAGTGATGAGCAAGAAGGATGGGACGGAAATGGCAAGAGAAGAGGCTGGAGGAGGCAGGGAGAGGCCAGCTCTGGGAACCCTAGTCTTTATTCCATGGGAAAAAGTGGCCCATTGAAGAGTTTTAGGCACAGATGTTTAAGGTGTCAGGGTTGTGTGCATGTGTGTGTGTGTGCATGTGCACAATTACATTTACATTTTTGGAAAATTGTTTTGGATACACTTTGTGGGGGACGGACAAACAGTGAGGACAAGACTGGCAGAAGGGAGGAAAATTATTGCAGAAGCTTTGTTTTTCTCGGTAAACCTTAAAGCTTCATGCAAATCCAACCTTCAATAGTCTAATATACCTCATAATACTTTGTAAATAAAGCTATAAATATTTATTTGAAATCAATTAAAGTTGCAATTGACTATTTTAATACCAAGTCTAATTGATATATATATTTTTTCCTGTCATCAGTTTTGTTTCCAGGGCTCAAATTTTCACTTCATTTGTTTGTGTCTTCAGCACCTCCTTGCTGAAGACTGTAAAGATGATGAAGACATTTAGAGAGGAGTTGTATACCCTTGGGGAGGTCTCCTGCCTTCCACACATTAGCTGAACTAGAAGTGGGCTGGAAGAAAGGGATGAACCCCAAGGCTCCTTCTGTGCTCTAGGAAGAGCCTGTAGCATTCCAATCATGGAATCCCTGAGAAGCAAGGGATCCAAGGGATCATCCACCATCTCATTTAACTATGAAGAAGCCGAGCTCAGAGAGGTTCAGTGATATGTCCAACGTCACCCAGCTAATTGGCAGCCACAGAACCAGGGGCCAGGATGTGGGTCCTTCTCAAGTCTTTGCCCATGAGTGAGGATCAAAATACACAGCCTAGACAAGGACCTCCCTGGCACCAGCTGAAATCATGCCACCGCCACCAGCAAGGTTTCTTCCCTTCTAAATTTCCGTGAGTTACGGAGTTTACCGTGAGAGCATTTTGCGGATATTCTTCTACTAGTGCTTATCACACCATGCAGTAAATGCTCACCCGGTTATTCATGTGTTTATTTAACGAGAATTTTCTGGTCTCATTATAATCTTCACAAGGAGCACTTTCAAGGATAACACTAGACACTACGGTGCTCTCCAGTTTTTGACTTACAAATAACGCAGTGAAAAAGTTCACTGAATCTAGGTAGGCATATCTGGTCATTTCCTTAGAATAGATCCTAGATGGAAATTCTATACCTGGATGTCTGATATATGTTTCACAATTAACAGGGTCAAGCTGTAATCTTGACTTACTGCCCTTGCTCTGATGCCACATACACACACACATGTGCGCACACGCACACACTCCTTCTGCTTCTTCCATAATCTTACTCATCAGTAAATGACACCACATTGTACTCAACTACTTAAACCAAAAACCAACTAGTTATCTTCAGTATCTTTCCTCCAGTTAGCCTCTTATTCAGCCCATCACCACATCCTGTCAGTTCTGCCTGCCATGTACATCCTAAATCTATCTCACATCATCCCCCCATCACCACCTTGGTCCAAGACTTCAGCATCACTCCTGACATCTGACAGAGCTCCTAACCCATCTCCTTCCATCTAACCCAGACTTCTTATATTCCATCTTCCATATGGCAGCCAGAGCAATATAAAAATGTAAAGCAGTTCATGTCATACATCATCACAAAATTCTACAATGTTTAGCATAGAGATTTAAGGGAAAAAAATACAAACTCTTAACTGCAGCTCACAAAGCCCCCTGCCCACACTGCTAATCCCATCTCCTTCTATGCCCTCTCCCAAAACATCCATTTATTCCATTACATGAAAGTTATCCTTGCAAGAAGGGCAAAAAACATAACACATGGAGATGTTACAGACAGTGGTAGAGGTGCTAAGTGCAATGAGAAAAAGAAAGATAAAACAGAATAAGAGGGAAAGATAGGGGTTTCAGAAAGATTATAGAACACAAGTTCAAGTAGGAAACAACATTTCAGCAGCTCTTCTAATAGGTGGAGTTAGCCACCTAGATATGAGGGGGAGAACTTTTTAAGCAGAGAGTATCCATTTCCTATACAGTAGCCATAATAAAAAATTGCATCTTACATTCCAGTTTCTTAAGTTCAGACATTAAGCAAGAAAACACACAAGGAAACTGGGGAAAGTTCAGAGAATGAGCTATGGCTTTTATAGACTAAAATAGGATCATATGGAAAGATGTCTGAAGACTACTTTGGGCTACTTACTGCATCTAATGCTTTTATCACCCCTATGAGTTAGGTCCTGGTAGCCTCACTGTACGAAGGAAGAAACTAAGAGCAGAAAGACTTTAAATAACATGACCACACTGACCCAGCTAGTCTTTCCTTCTGTATATCTCCCTAGCACTCTGTAGCTCTCATCACGGAACTTGGTCAAATGGTCTTAATGATGGCTCGTTCAGTCCCCTGACTTTCCTGCAAGGCTGTGAGCCCTCAGAGGGGAAAGCTGAATCTTTCCCACTTAGCCCAGAGCTGGAAGCATCTAGCACGGCAGCTCACACCCCTCAGAATCCAATAACACGTGCTAAATGAATGCATACATGGCTGACTCCAAGTTCAGATCCTGCTCTGATCGGCCCTAAGTCTGAAGTCCTGCACCATGAATTATAGTATGGGCCCCATCGGAGTGAGTTGATTTGAAAAACAGTCATAAATTCTATGACACTCTTTCCATTGGGTCAGTGTCCAAATCTGAGGGGCTTTTAACTCCTCCAGCCAATGGAGTTTGTCGTGACGCTGTGTGACCTTGAGGTTGGGTCACAAAAGGCCATAAAACTTCCACCTCACTCTGGAACACTTGCTGCCTGTTGTCCCAAGGGGACCACATGAAGGCACCCTGGCCAGCAGCCCTACCGGGGTCCCCAGTGAAGAGGCTGTCCTGGAAGTGGATCCTCTCACCCCAGATGACCCAAACCCACTCATCGAGTCTTCCCAGCTGAGGCTCAAACATGGCGCAGTAACGGGTCAGCAGAGTCGTGTTGGTTCCATAGCCATAGATGGAACATGAAGGAAAACCTTACGCTCACGTTGACCTAAGTGCTGTGTTGACAGCTTATCTGCCTTACCGGAATGTAAGCTTTCTGAGTGCAGGAATTTTTGCCTCCTTTGTTCAAAGCTGTATTTCCGGCACCTAGGAGAGGACATGACATGTAGTAGCTGCTCAAATGAAATAGCTGCTCATATGAAATGAATGAAGTTTTAAACACAGAAATAGAGAAGCAGGAGAAAAACAAACAAACAAACAAAAAACAGCTCTTAGCTTCTGGCCAAAGCTAGGAGGGAAGCATGAAGCTTGTAAGATCCCCAACGATAGCATGATAAAACCATACTGATGCTTCAGGAAAGCCTGGATCTTTCTGAAACAGTTGATTGCAATCATTGTCTTACCCTTCTCCATCATCTTCCTAGAGAGTTAGAGATTTTTCCGTGATTTGGTTTATGTCTTACCTTATTCTTTGCCAAGCCTGGAAGATCCTAGAAACTCTTCGTTGCTCCAGAAATATTTAGTGAATGAGATCTCATGCATCCCAAACCACAGAGCCAAGTTTTATATCCGTGAGTGTAATACAAAACTGAGCTCTTAATTTGGAAAGGAAAGAATCAGCTACTTAATATGCAACGTCAGCAGCCTTGCAGATTTTATGGTTCCAAACAGAACTGCGTGTCCCCAAGCCCAGTCGATTTCCTGTTTGTTATCACATTAGACCTATTTCAAGGCAGATGGAAAATTTGAAGGACATCTCCAGCTATTAAGACAGGCATAAATCTTTCAGGACTGCATATAAATACATAATACTTCCCATTAGCATTTTTTTGAAATTAGGGTCCCCGTAATTTCTTGATTAAGCAGGAGCTCTTTTCTCATATAATTCTGCTCCTTTCAGTTGATAATTGGGCTCCCAAAATCTATAGGGCTTGGTAGGAACCCCTGTTGATGTCAATCCTGCTTTTAAGACAGGCTTTATTTAAAATTCCATACAAAGATCTTTGTTGGTCCCCTCTTTGACCTTCACTCTGTGTGCATGTTTTTTTTTTTTAAACATTCTTCTTCTATTTTTTAAGTTTATTTTTCCTTCTGGCTGAGCTTGTAGCATGCAGGATCTTAGTTCCTTGACTGCGTGCGAACTCATGCTCCCCGCATTGAAAATGGGGAATCCTCACCCCTGGGCTCCCAGGGAGGCCCCTGCCTGAATTTTTTTAACGTTTTATTTTGTATTAGGGTGTAACTGATTAACAATGTTGTCATACTTGCAGTATGTCATACATACTTTCAGAATGTATCCACCCTCCCCCAAACTCCCCTCCCATCCTGGCTGCCACATAACATTGAGCAGAGTTCCCTGTGCTATACAGCAGGTCTTTGTTGGTTATCTATTTTAAATATAGCAACGGGTACCTGTCCATCCCAAACTCCCTGACCATCCCTTTCTCCCACTTCCAACCCCCCAACTCGCAACCACTAAGTTTGGAGAACTATTTTGAATTAAAAGAAGATAACAGCTATAGTATAAGTATACAACAAGCCAACAACGAAAGGTATATGACATTCGATGGCCTGTTTCCATATATTTTTTTAAGAAGGAGAGTTAACCACTCTGGTTGTCAGTCACAGAGAAAGCTTGAGGCCAGGGAGGGAAGTACAGAGATCCTCCCACTAGAGTAGGGCTGTGTCCAACTGTGGCCCTGTATGAGGTCTAGGGTGGAAAACAGACTGGGGGAGCACTGATCCCCCAGAAGTGGGAGCCCAAGAGTCTCTTCCCCATTCTCTCAGAGCTTTTTGTCCTTCCTCTCCTTTTATCCATCACCATTATCGCAATCCGACTTGCCACTACCATTATGAACTGCGCCCTCTTGTGATAGGTGCCACGCACTACACCTCACATAAGCTCCACAGCTTTCTGTGACCTGCCTGGTCCCCCCAACACAGGGAACTTTTGCAAACCCGGTCAGGACTTCCACTGACAAAGCCTGTTGGTGTGGTCTCAGAAAATTTACAAATTAGCACCCATTTAAAAGGGAGTCTGAAGTCAAGATTTTTTAAACAGTGGCTGTTCTTCCGTTGAGGAAGAAAGATAAAGTATTCTTTTCATATTTTTTTCCTAAATTGACTTTTCAAAAGAAAAATCAAGACACCACTGAGTTCTCTTAATAAATAATACAATATCTTACTTGTGTTAGATTATTTAGTCTTTCGGTATTCTTCTTAGGGAGCTTTTAGTACGGATATAATATTTCATATAAAATATGGGAATGATAATAAAATTAGGCTCAAAGAAATTAATAATGAGTCAAATAGCAATAAGAATGTGGCCCAAAAACCACCTTCAAGGGAACAATAATTTCTTTGGGTCTCTGTATTTAACCTTGAACTTCATCACAACTACATGAGATAGACGTTATTAACAGCTCCATTTTCCTAAAGAGGCAAATGAACATGCGGGAATGTTCATAGCCTCACCAAGTCCACTTAGGCAGAAAGTGCCGAGGTTGGGATTGAAGCCTACGTCTTCAAACACTGAAACTTCAAACACTGCCCTCCTAGGAAACACCTGAGTTTTAGCAGCCATGTTATAGTCACATCACCTGGGGAACACATTCTCTCATCGTGAAGAAGAAATTTCTGGTTACGGAAACTCCATCTTCTGAGATCTGGAGAAAAATCTGAACCTTTGCTCAGCCATTGTTCTCTGCCTTTGGGCAACCCATCTATATCTGTGTAAAGCTGACCTCAGTGGGCAGTGGTGAGAATTAAATGAGGTGCAGAAGGAACCGTACCTGATTGCAGAGGGCTTCCCAAAGAGTATGCCCTGATTATTCAGCATTCAGATTCCTTAGAAGGCTACGGGCTGGAGATATTCAAGTAGAGACCAAAGGACTTGGCTACTGATTGAACTGGATTCACAATTTATTAGCTAGGTTCATGACCTTTTAGTGGAAGGTAGAATATCTGTAGTGGGCTCATGTTATGAGCTGAATTGTACCCCCAGCCCCGGAATTCGAATGTTGGTACCCTAACCTGTAGGACCTCGTGTGTGACTGCATCAGGAGACAGGGCCTTTAAAGAGGTGATTAAGTTAAATGAAGCTGTTAGGATGGGCCCTAATCCAATATGACCAATGTCCTCATAAAAAGAGGAAATTTGGACACATAAAGAGACACCAGGAGTTGGCACACACAGGCAAGAGAATGTGTGAAGCTACAGAGAGTGGCACCAGAAGAAATCAACCTTTCCAACAAGTTGGTCTTGGACTTCTGGCTCCAGGACTATGAAAAAACAAATTTCTGTCCTTTAAGACAGCCAATCTGTGGCATTTTGTTTTGGCACTGCTGGCAGACAAATACAGCTTGCAATCAGCATTTTTATAAGCTATAGAATAGCAGATATCAGAAGGTATATTCAGTCAGACTAGCACTGTTTCAAGAACTGTTCATTTCAGTGGATTCTGTGTATATTACCTAGTTGTAATGTAATGTTAGTCACTAGGTAGTGTCCAACTCTTTGCAACCCCATAGACTGTAGCCTGCCAGGCTCTCCTCTGACCATGGCATTCTCCAGGCAAGAACACTGGCGTGGGTTGCCATTTCCTCGCTCCAGGGGATCTTCCCGACTCAGGGATCAAACTTGGATCTCCTGCATTGCAGGCAGACTCTTTACTGTCTGAGCCACCAGAGACATAGTATATTACGTGGTCTGGGTGGTAATATAAACGTGGGTCACTATCACAAAGATGGAGTAACACTGAACTTAACACCCAGGAGTTCTCTTCTAATTCAGATATCACGACTCGATGGGCATGAGTTTGAGTAAACTCCGGGAGTTTGTGATGGACAGGGAGGCCTGGCGTGCTGCGATTCATGGGGTCGCAAAGAGTCTGACACGACTGAGCGACTGAACTGAACTGAATAATTAGTATTATCATAATTAACATGTTAATATTCATAGTGTATCAGTTAATATGGATTAATTGCCTCTAAGTACCAAAGGTTTGCAAACGTTAACTCCCTTACTCCTAAAACATCCCTTTAAGATAATCATTATTCCTATTTTACAGATGAAGTTGAGACATTGAATATTTAACCAATCCAGGATCAAACACTTAGCATTTTTCAGAGAAAGGATTCCTGCCCAGAGAAGCCTGTTTCAAAAGCCTGCATTCACTGTAGTCAGCATCACCGGGCAGCTGCCCATAATCTTCTGTCCAGTTACTTAGCACCCAGGCATCAGCTTCCCCTCTGCAAAGTGTTCAGTGATGGAAACTCAGAAGACCTTGGACTTCACAGGCTCCGCGCACGTGACTGAGGGTACGATGGACCTGTTATGACGACAGTAAGAACCGGGAGCGCTCCTCCAGTTGGCATGGAGCTTTTGTCACTGTCAACTAGGTAAACGGAGTCTCGTGATGTCTGTGGGGGCGGATAATGAAGCACAACCGTCTACTCCATCAGGAGCGGGAGGAGGTGAGGAAAGGGCCCCAGAACACCTCCTCTGAAGGCCCTGTGAACAGCGCGCTGCCCTCCTGCGCCAACAGGCTCCAGGCCAGACACTCTTGAACGCAGGTACACGGGCTCATTAGCAGGGAAATGGCAGCGGGTAATTGGAATATGTAAATGGCATGGGCAAACAGGGTGCTTTAACAATCAAGATCCGAAGAGAAAGAGCTTAATTTGATGGAGAGGAAGGAACAGACTGCCCAGGGAGCCAATTACTGGAGCCAGAGGATGGATGCTTAGCTTAGCAGGGGCCCGGCAGTCAGGAGGGAGGGAGGCTGGGACATTGGGTGGGTGTGCTTCTGCCTCTAAAATGCCAAGTGACCTGGTGACGCAGCCCTGCCTTTTTCCAGATGCCAATTCTTGAGAACTCTTTTTGCTAAATACCTCTTGCTGCCATCCCCCCTCCTCTCCGGGGCCTCCACCTCTTTCCTGCTGGACCTCAGCATCTCTCAGATGGGCTCCACCAACAGTCTTCTTACTGCTCCTGGAGAATTAATTCCTCCCACTCCCAACCTTTCTTCCACAGAGTCCTTACAAAGCCTTTTGTGCAATCACCTGGGATCACGTGAGCCTATGCTTAAAGCACCTCTTGGTCCCCAGGTTTATAAGCCTGGTGCACAGGCGAGCCTGCCCTGCAGAGACCCTGCTCCATTTATGCTCACTTCCAGCCATCTGAACCTCTTGCCCTAGAAACTCCACACCATGCCTTGACAGAGCCTTGGCATATACTGGGCCTTCCTTCTGGCACAGAATTCTCAGCGAGTAATACAACTTAGGGGTTGAAAGTATAAACTCTAGATAACCTGAACTTGAATTTTGGGACCAACATTTTTTGCTGTGTAACTTTGAACCGAGTACTTAACTTCTCTGTCATTTCATCCTAGTTAATAGAGAGCAATAACCAGTAAGTCTCTCTCATAACTTTGTTGCTGGGATTAAATAAGATAAACCCAGTGCCAGGCATACAGCAAGCACTCAATAAATGTAAATAATGATGATGATGGCAACGATTGTCTATCGTGAACCAGGTTATTGAAAAGCCATGATGATATAGAGATGAGTGAATTGTTTTGCATAGCTTGTCTTATCTTTTCATCTAAACATGGAATTCATTCCTCAACTTTCTTTTCTTTTTTCCTCCTGTTTCCCACAGGTAGAGAGCAATACATGAAACAGGCAATCAATAAATGTTCACTGGAAAGATAAATGAATGAGTCCATTAGATGGATGAATTGACCATTTTACCCAATATAATTCAGTTCAGTTCAGTCGCTCAGTCGTGTCCAACTCTTTGCGACCCCATGGACTGCAGCATGCCAGGCTTCCCTGTCCATTACCAACTCCCAGAGCTTACTCAAACTCATGTCCATTGAGTCAGTCATGCCATCCAACCATCTCATCCTCTGTTGTCCCCTTCTCCTCCTGCCCTCAATCTTTCCCAGCATCAGGGTCTTTTCCAATGAGTCTGTTCTTCGCATCAGGTGGCCAAAGTATGGGAGTTTCAGCTTCAGCATTAGTTCTTCCAATGAATATTCAGGACTGATCTCCTTTGGGATGGACTGGTTGGATCTCCTTGCAGTCCAAGGGCTCTCAAGAGTCTTCTCCAACACCACAGTTCTAAGCATCAATTCTTAAGCACTCAGCTTTCTTTATAGTCCAACTTTCACATCCATACATGACTAAAGGAAAATTATATACAATTATCTAAAAGAAAAAGTCAAAATGACATGCAGAAACATGCAAGGTAAGTTTAAAGGTTAATGTAAGAATGGCAAAGGCAAGACAGGAAAGAGAAATATGCTTTCTCCCTGAGAACCACCAAAACTAAACCCTTTGGTTCTTGCCATCTGGGTTGAAGCTGAATACCTTTTGGCTCAAAGCTCAAATCATCCCTCCTGATTTGAGTTGCCTTCTACAGACATGTGTCCAAATACCTTTAAGTAATGTGAACAGTTACTCAAACTGGCTTCCCTGATAGCTGAGTTGGTAAAGAATCCATATGCAATGCAGGAGATCCTGGTTTGATTCCTGGCTCAGGATGATTCGCTGGAGAAGAGATAGACTACCCACTCCATATTCTTGGGCTTCCCTTGTTGCTCAGCTGGTAAAGAATTCACCTGCAATGTGGAAGACCTGGGTTCAATCCCTGGAATGGGAAGATCCCCTGGAGAAGGGAAAGGCTACCCACTCCAGTATTCTGGCCTGGAGAATTCCATGGACTACAGTCCGTGGGATCGAAAAGAGTCCGACACGACTGAGCACCTTTCACTTTCACTTTGAACGTGAGCAGTACATCACAGGCTACAAAGTTCTGCCTTATCATGGGTCCCTGAATGGTATTCAGACCATTTTGCAGATGAGGAAACTGAGGCCTGATGAGCTCAGCAGCTAGCCCAAGGTCACTAAGCTCAGAGTCAGAGTTGGGACTGGAATTTGAGTCAAGGTCTAAGCTCCGCACTTTAAGCTGCCCTCAGCCTCTGGGTGAAGGTGCAGTGGTGTCCTGTCGCCACTCTCACCTTATTCATTCCCAGGAAGTCTCCTCACTTGCAAGGAAGCCCTCATGTAGAGTGGCCTGAAGTTTGGGAGAAGGAAAACAAAGGCATGGAGGAAGGGAAGAGGGCAGCACATCTGAGGATTTGCTGTAGCTGGGTTTTCAAGAACAAAAATACATATAGGGAAGGCGTGGGATCCTTCCTTTTCAAACACATTTCCTCTTGGCCTGAGGATGTTACAAGACCTAAAATTGGAGCTTGTCCTGTCTCTTCCAAAAAAAGCAGTGTCTCCTTAGCTGCAAAGACCTGTCTCACTGGCTCCTCCCAGAGGTAGAGTTGTAACAGGCAAGGGGGGCATGCAGGATCTGATTAGAAGCAGCTTTATGAGGGAATCTGTGAGAGTGAATAATATGTGTTCAGTCCATGGAAGGTAATGTCGACAGAAACATAATCGGTATGGGAGGCAATTCCGTATCCAGGAGATGTGTCTGTTCCAGTGAGGTTACATCATCCCACCCACAATTAGAAGGTCCAGTGCAATCGACCTGCCATCAGGTGGCTGGCTGGGGGAGGGGGGAAGGGGAGGGGGAAGGTGCCCTACTGGGGGCTGTTAGGGGCTGAGCGTTGGTCTTCACTGCAGTAGTGTTAGCCACCGCCAGAATATTAACATAGGCTACTTTCGGGTACAAGATGACAAATTATTATCATTGCCTTTTTGTTGACCTATATTTAATAACTTATGTACAACTATATGTACTTCTTGTGCAATAAAGAAAACTAGTAATATAAATAAAAGCAATAAAAATAAAGTAAATTCTAACATGGTCTAAAACACAAGGTGTTTTGGGAGCTGGGTGAGAAGGGAGGCAGGGGCTCCCACTCGCCTGTTCCTGTGACCCTGAGATCCTGCCCTGCTCCTTGGATCACAGTCATGGGCTTCCCTGGTGGCTCAGTCAGTAAAAACAATCTGCCTGCAATGCAGAAGATTGCCTACAATGCAGGAGATCAGGGTTCGATCCCTGGGTCAGCCAGATTCCCTGGAGAAGGAAATGGCAACCCTTGCCTGGGAAATCCCATGGACAGAGGGGCCTGGCAGGTGACAGTCCGTGCGGTCGCAAGAGTCACTCACACAAAACTTAGCAATAAACCACCACCACCACGATGGTAGCCATCGCAGGAAGTGCTGTCATCTCCTGCAAGCACACTTCTGTTCATTTTGTTACTGCATGCCTAGCCCTGGGAAGAAGGATTTACAGAGGCAGAAACTGAGGTTTGGAGAAGGTCTCTCCCCCTCTCTCCTTATTTATTCTCAGCAAGGCTCCCTGTCTGCAAAGGGGAAAGAATTCACTGGCCCTACAGAACAGTGACATGAAGACCAGGAGAGGTGAAAACAAAAGCAAAGCAATGGAGTGGGGATACAGAGAGGAAAACGTAAGAACTAGGAAGTGACTGGGTTTTCAAGGTGACAAATCATGCAAAGCCAGGAGGGGGTGCCCTACTTGCACCACGGACCCCTGTCCAACCCTTGAGGATACTCTATCACTGAACTACCAGCATCCGGTTGATACCTGAGGCTCTTGGGACTTCAGGGTTCAAAAACAATCCCTTCCAGTGGGATGTAGGATGCTTGATTTCCATTAGTTGGAATCTGTGCTATTGAGGGTTGAGATTACACACTTTCCCAAATAGCACTCAGAGCGCACCCAGATTTTTTGTGATATTTCCAAACTCCCGATCTGAACAACACTCTTCATTGAATTAGAAAACCGTTGAAGCAAATCAATTTCCAAACTCCCTTGCAATTTCCCTATCGTTAGATTTAATTGGATCAAAATTATGCATTTAATATTGAGTTTACTTCATCCTTTTGGGGCAGCACGAAGGTAGTCCTTGCCCTTGATCTTAAAGCATTAATATTTGACAGTCTGCAGCTCTTATCAAAATAGGAGTCTTTTCAAGTGCCTGAGGTTCAAGCTGTCATTTTGGAAATCTGAGCTTTTGATTAATTGTACAGTAATGAATTCTGGCATCTTTTTCCTATGTGGTTCTTGACTACCTTTTCATGCTTATCTAGGGAGGCTTTTTAAGTGTTGACAAATTTTTTTTTTTTTGTCACTATGTTACTAAAGTTGCAAGAGAACTAACATTTCCTAAGATTAAAGACTTCCATAATGGTAAAAGACAAAAACAAAAATCTCAGACCCGGACATACAGTTCAGTTCAGTTCAGTCGCTCAGTCGTGTCCAACTCTTTGTGATCCCCTGAACTGCAGCATGCCAGGCCTCCCTGTCCATCACCAACTCTCAGAGTCTACCCAAACCCATGTCCATTGAGTTGGTGATGCCATCCAACCATCTCATCTTTTGTCTTCCCCTTCTTCTCCTGCCCTCAATTTTTCCTAGCATCAGGGTCTCAGACATACAGTGAATGCTTCATTAGGTGTCAGCCATTGTTCTGGGGTCTTTGCATTCTGCATTCATTTATTCATCATTATCTCACGCTGGCAATAATATTGAGAGGTTACTATTATAAATAACAGGCATCCTTCTAGGATGCTGACCACTTGCATTTGTTTAGAGACAGAATAGTAAACAAAATGCAAATGTGACCATTTCAGGCAGTGATAAATGTAAAGAGTAAGTAAAACAGAAAGGGATTGGGAGAGAAGGGTAACTTTATAAAAGGTGCTTAAATACAGAGGGCAGAATTTTTCTAGGTAGTTGGGATTGGGCTGGGGCAGACAGTACAGGTATGTGTTGGTATTTGGGGGGTGGAGGGTAACAGATGTCAGGGAGCCCAGTTCAGGTGTCCCCCCTTCTGTGTGGGACTTTTCTCACCGGAGGCGATTCCCTTTCTCCATACTTCTCCTCCTTCCCAGGGTTTGCACTGACTGGTTACTTACATGTTCCAACTCATTGTTGAGCATCCATCTATTCGTAAACTTTCATGGGGGCTTTGCCACTCATGGAGTCCTGTTTCCATCTACCAGTTCATGCAGTCCTTACAAAGCTCACCCCATAGCCCACTGACCAAGGTACAGTTTTTCTTCACTGGGTTTTCATGACTTATTTTATATAAAATTCTCATATGAGAGACACTTTCTGGACAAACTATTCTGTTGCACCAAGCAGTTTATTTTTGTGCTGGTACAATACCATTTTAAGGACTTCAGCCTTGCTGTATAGTTTAACTCCCCTTTTTCTAAACTCCCTTCTTGAAACTCCAGCCTTCTTGGTTCTGAGAATTCTGAGGCTCTTCCCTCTGACAGTCATTCACACAGGTCCCCCCGGCCCCTTCCTCACCCAACACGTCTACTCCGTTTTCTTGCTGCCCCTCCCCCAACTCTTCTCTCCTCCCCCATCCCTTCACCCTTACCTCATCCTTTCTCCTTTTCCCCATTTTCTCTCTCCCCTAGGCTCCTGCCCTTCTCTCTCTTTCACTCTCCTTTGCTCCAAGTGAATCCAGAGCCACAATCCACCTGCAGGCCTTCTGATCACTCCATTCTTTTTTGTTTGTTTGTTGTTTTTTTAAAAATTCCATTATTTATTTATTTTTTCACCAATTATTTTTATTAGTTGGAGGCTAATTGCTTTACAATATTACAATGGTTTTTGCCATATATTGACACGAATCAGCCATGGATTTACATGTGTTCCCCATCCTGAACCCTCCTCCCCCCTCCCTCCCCATCCCATCCCTCTGGGTCTTCCCAGTGCACCAGTCCAGAGCACTGGTCTCATGCATCCAACCTGGACCAGTGAGCTGTTTCACACTTGATAATATACATGTTTTGATGCTGTTCTCTCAGATCATACCACCCTCGGCTTCTCCCATAGAGTCCAAAAGTCTGTTCTATACATCTGTGTCTCTTTTTCTGTCTTGTATATAGGGTTACCGTTACATCTGATCACTCCATTCTATACCCTAGGGGTAGATCCTAGGCTTGACCTTGCTCACAGCCCCTCCCCTCCACCCAGGCGAGCTTACGAGAGGGAAAGAGTGAAAAGCAAAGGAGGCACCAGGTACTTCCAGGGGGCGCTAGTGGGAAAGAACTCGCCTGCCAATGCAGGAGTCTCAGGAGAGACTGGTTGGATCCCTGGGTCAGGAAGATCCCGTGGAGGAGGGCACGGCAACCCACTCCAGTATTCTTGCCTGGAGAATCCCATGGACAGAGGAGCCTGGTGGGCTCCAGTCCATGGGGTCACAGAGTCGGACACGACTGAAATGGCCTAGCACTCAGCACAAGATAGCAGGACAGCAGGAATGAAGGGTTTTCTTAACGGTGGTGGGCATGGTGGAAGGGAGGGAGGGAGTCAGGTTCAAAGGGCAAGACCCTAGTGAATTAACAAGATCTAGTCCGCCCCCCACCCCTCCCCAACTGAGGCCTCACCTTCCTCTTCTCTCCCTGGAGCTCAAGAAGTTCAAGCCGCCCTTTACCTTTGCACTTACTGTTCTGCTGCCTGGAAGGCGCTTCTGGACATTAACGTAGTTGCTCCAGCTTGCTATTTCATCTCGCCTCCGAAACATCACCTCCACGGTGAGGCCTCCCAGGGACAGACAATTTAAAGAAGCTCCCCGCTTCTAGCCCTGCATGCCTATTTTCTTTCCTCCTTGAATTACCAGCAGAGGAAATTATGCAGTTCCCGTGTGTTTCGCCGTTATTGTTTTCCACCTTTCGAGAAGGCAAGCTCTCTGAGCACAAGGACCTCACGTGGGTTTAGTCACTGAATGAATGAGCAGAAACTCAGACAAGAGAGGGAAGGACCTGCCAAGAGCGCAAGTTAGGAGCGAAACCGATTCCCCGCGTCCTATTTCTTCGCCCTCTGCTCACGCTAGCTGGTGGAGGTGCCACTCAAGGGCCAGGGGCGTGAGGGCGGAACGAACCACGAATGGAGAGCCACGAGCATCGCTGCCCCCAGCAGCGATGGGTCCCTGGTGCGCTCCGCCGTGGCCAACCCAGCAACTTGGATTTTACTTCCCAAGCCAAGAAGCCGGGTTGGGAGGTGACTAGAAAAATCTGAAGATGCCAGAACCGGAAAAAAAAGACCAAGACCCCCTCCCACCCACCCAGTGCCTCCTCCTCTTTTCGTCTTTTCCCCCCCACGCCCAGCTCGGGGAAAGCCCCAACGCCCACGGGAGCGCGGGGAGTCCCGCACCGCGGCCGCAGCCGCGCGCACGGGCGATCCCGGGCCGCGGGGCGCCCAGGGTAGGGGCGCGGGGAGGGGCGGGGCGCCGCCGTGGGCCTCCGGCCGCGACGGGGCGGGACAATGGGGCCCCACCCCGGCGAGGGCGGGAGGGAGGCGGCGTGCGCTCGGCCCACCGCGCGCTCGCTCGCCGCTCTGCCGCCGCCGGAGCGAGGCTGAGGCTGGAGCGGGCGGGGAGGGGCGCGGGGGGGAGCGCGGAGGCGGGAGGAGGCGGCGGCGGCGGCGCGTGTGGCGGGCGGGAGGGAGGGAGGGCGGCTGGCCCCGGGCTTGTAAATAAACTGCGATGCTGTCTCGGGCTCGCCGGCCCGGGTGCCGCCGCCGCCGCCGCCGCCCGGGAGCGCCGGTGCCGGGCCCCCGCCGCCGCGCACCCTAGCGCCTCCGCGCCAGCCTCGCGCGCCCTCGCCCGCTTCCCGCAGCCCCCGACCCGCGCCCCTCGGGGTCCCGCGGCGGAACCGCGCGGGATGTGACCCTTTCCCCCTGCCCCCCGGGGCCCCGCCTTAGCCAGCTTTTGGGAGGGGGGGCGGGTGGGGAGGGGCGCGCGGATCATGGCATTGGAGTTCCCGGGCTTGCAGCCGCCGCCGCCGCCTCTTCCACGCAGCCCGAGCGCCCCTTCTTCCCGGAGCAGCAGCGGAGAAGGCGAAGCGGCCGGCGGGGGCGAGGCAGATGGGGCTCAAGGCGCGCAGGCCGGCGGGGGCGGCTGGCGGCGGCGGCGACGGGGGCGGCGGAGGCGGCGGGGCCGCTAACCCGGCCGGAGGGGACGCGGCGGCGGCCGGCGACGAGGAGCGGAAAGTGGGGCTAGCGCCGGGCGACGTGGAGCAAGTCACCTTGGCGCTGGGAGCCGGAGCTGACAAAGACGGGACCCTGCTGCTGGAGGGCGGCGGCCGCGACGAGGGGCAGCGGAGGACCCCGCAGGGCATCGGGCTCCTGGCCAAGACGCCCCTGAGCCGCCCCGTCAAGAGGAACAACGCCAAGTACAGACGCATCCAAACTTTGATCTACGACGCCCTCGAGAGACCGCGGGGCTGGGCGCTGCTCTACCACGCGCTTGTGTGAGTACCGGCCCTCTCCGGGAGCCCCTCGGAGGCGGTGCGTGAGGTGGGGCGGGCGTTCGGGGTGCGGGCTGGAGCTGAGGATGGCTCTGGGGCTTCCTAGTCCAGGGGCGCCCGTCCGCCCAACTGGAGAGCAGCCTGCCCTCTGCTGTGTGTGCCTGTGTCTGTGGACCACTATCAGGGTGTTGGACACCTGGGAGTTGAACCCCAGGGCTTAAAAAAAATCCAAGCGTGGCTCCTCAGCTGATTTGGAGATCGAATTGGCACCTCTGTGTGCGAGCGCGGGTGCGCGTTTGTGGCACCATCTCCGGATGTTGGTAGCCAAGCTTAAAAGAATTCGGTGGTTTTTCCAATTAACGAGGAGGTTGAACGGGATAAAGCGGATCCTCCCATGCGCGCTGTGTTTCTGCTTGGGGTGGGTCCCTTCTACTTGGGATCGCTGCTGAGTTTAGGTGATAAATCCTGCAGTTGGGAATGGGAGTGGTACACTGCCCACAGTGGGGGGTGTGTGTGTGTGTGTGTGTGTGTGTGTGTGTGTGTGTGTGTGTGTGTGTGTGTGTGTGTGTGTGTGTGTGTGTGTGTGTGTGTGTGTGTGTGCGGCTATCGATTGCTTGCTTGTGCTACCCTTTTTCGGGCTCCATTCTGGTGTGGAAAGGAACGTGGTTTGCTCCATTTGGGGACTGGGGCTAGCAAAAACGCATCTTTTGGGGTTCTCTTTAGGGAAGTGAATGAGAGAGAGGGATGAGGGGAAACTGACTAGGATTCTCCGGTTGTAAGCCTGGAATGAGGGGTGGGGGCTTCACCTTGCCGGTAGATGAGGGCCAGGGATCATTTTGGCTGAAACATCTCCATAATTTGGTCTTATCATCCCCTCCACCTCAGCTCCTTCCCTGTCTCTTGCTGCGGCCGGGCCAGGGCAGAGGGAGAGTGAAGGGGCCTGGGCTGAAGCTTTGCCGCCAGGTCCCCCTCCCCTGGAAAGAGTCTGGGTCTGGCCAGGATGTAAATGCGTGGTGGGCAGGAAGATGGAACTTCTTTTGCGCCCAATGCTCTGGATGGAAAATCCTGCTGTGTTTGGGGAGGGGAGGATGATAGTGGTGGC
Source organism: Cervus elaphus (assembly GCF_910594005.1). NCBI lineage: Eukaryota > Metazoa > Chordata > Mammalia > Artiodactyla > Cervidae > Cervus > Cervus elaphus. The sequence continues at coordinate 13,189,694 of NC_057835.1, forward strand.
TTCTTTCCCAGGAGGGGAAGCCAGGGTTGTCAACATGCACCCCCAGCCCGCCCCATCCCCCGCCGGGCTGGCAGGGCACTTCCAGGTACCCCTTGCTTCCTGTCTGTGGCTTAGTCATTCTGATGCCTGCTCCTCAGGAAGCTGTACCATTACCAGGGTTTTGGCGGGGAAATGACCAAGACCTTGACCCTTCTGCCTGTGCTTTTAGCAGTGAATATTCCTCCCTGGTCTTCTCCAATTGACCGACGACTAATGGGTGGAAAGGGAGCCTTGGAGTTAAACACTACCTGCCAATCTTCCTTGGCTGGAAAGGCAGTTCCAGATTTGGCCACCAGGTGGGGGCCTCTGCACAGGACCTCAGGCTTGGCAACAGGTTTCATCTGAGAGGTTCCTGAAGCCTTGCAATGGTGCCTGCCTGAAACTGAGGCCCCAAAGGCATCCAACCAGGAATATGGGTTGTTGTTTTTTTGGGGGAGGGGCGGGGGAATCTAGCCTATGGCATCCAGGTCTGCGTGTATTTGCAGGTGTTAGTGGCTGGAGAGAAGGGTTAGCAATTGCTCTTCTGTTTGTTTTCGTCAGTTGATAAAAAGGGATTAAAATATATTCTTCTCTGTCTCTAGTGCTGTATTTAGTCAAATTGAACTGATGGTAATACTGGAATATGCGATAATAAGGCATACAGATTACTTGAGTGCACACAAGCATACACGGCCTCACACATCCTTTTGACATCAATGGCATCCTGTACATATTGGCCGACTTCTGAACCTGGGGTCCCACTGGAGTTTGTGGGCTCCCTCTTCCTTCAGCTTTCCCAGCCAGCACTCTTACCCCATCTGGGACATTCTGGGGAGGGGATAGCAGAGGCCCGATTTTATCCTTCTCTACAATTATTCCATCACTTGGAAGCAGGTTTGGGAATGCCTGTATGTAACCTCAGTTTCCCAGAGAGGATCTAGGAAAATTTTACATTATGGAAGAAAGAAGAATTGCGTACCTAGCGAGGTACTTTTGCACATGCAAATTATTTATTTCATTTAATTCTTGCTGCAGTTTCATGACGTGGGAATTGTTACCTGTATTTGATGGATGAGAATATGGAAACCAAAACAGAGAGAACCACTTGTCCAGGGTCATGTGGTTGAGTTTCTGGAGCTCACATTTGAATGCTGGGGGTCATCTCTTGTTTCTAAGCTGGGATCCCAGTTATGACCCTCTGCCAACAATTTTGGGACTCTGGGTATTTCACAAGGCATCCCTGGGTGTTCCTTGCCCCCCCGTAACAGAGGACTCTGTCATTTCTCTGCCTCCCCTTCCTAGCTCACGGTTGGCAAATGGCTGGAAATGGATCTGGAATCAAAGCAGGGGCTGCTCAAAACCCAGGGAACCGCAGTGTTGGGGAGACAGAATGTGGCCTGTGTCGTGCCAGGGTTGGGATTCTGATTAATCGGGCATTCCACAGGAAAACCCTGTCAGATTGGGTTTAGGCTTCTGACACTTGAATTTCAGCTCATTAGCGGAGGCACTGTACATCCTTCCTCCTGCTAGGAGCAAGCCCAGTCAAGTGAACAAAACCGAACCTTTCATTGATGATTCAGGATTTTGCAAGGTACTGAAATGCATGCTTTAAAGCAGCCATTATCTTATTCTGGGCTGTGGTTAATGGCTCAAGAGAGCCAGGAAATTGGGCTGATCGTGGTCTCACAGGTTAGTGCATGCTTTAAAAAAAAAAAAAACCAAAAAAAAACACAAAAACCCCAAATGAACCAGACTCATGAGATGTGATTTCTTGCTTCTTTCCTAAAGGCAAAATATAGCAAATGTGAACATCGAAGACCCCCCACCCCCACCCCACTGCCCCTCTTCCCTTGTCTTAAATGCCCATCCCTTGCTCTCTCCTGGCTACTTGCTTTCACCCTGGCTGAGTTCTTGGATCACCTCCTCTGGAAAGTTTCTCCCTGACCCTCCAGCTGGTTAGAATGGCCCATCCTTGGCAGCATCCTCAAGCAGAGGATTCTGCACACTGGACTGATCTGCTTGCTCATCTCCCCACCTTGGACTGAGAGTTCCTTCGAGGAGGAACTGCATTGTTCCTTAGCAACCTCAGGCCCCAGCAGGCTTACTGGGCTCCTGGTGGATACCCAGTAAGCATTTGCTGAATGGATGAGTGAAAGAATACTCTCAGGTTCACCAAGACTTTGTTCTGCATGGTGTGTGTTCCTGTCTTCACAACAGTAATAAGTGGTCAGCGTCGTGGAAGGTTAGTGATGAGAATAGCTCTCAGAAGTTCTAAGATGGACAAGGGGTAAGGGAAAAGGTCAGAGACTACACTCTGAGCTCAGCAAGGCTGATCTCTTTTCTGTATCTTAAGCTGCATGGCTGAAAAGGATTCCAATATTGTAGAAAATGGGCTGGACCTGAAGTTCATCTCTGGACTCTGCCTTGGGTCTCTGACTTTGCATGAGCCAGGTTGGGCAAGACCCGTAAACTGGGGATGATCACGCTGCCCCATCACCAGGTGGGTTTTTAGGCTAAAGAAAGTAGGGTCTGTGAATGAAATGAACCTAATAGTAGGCATGAAGCATTTACTAGTTGATTCTGAAAGAGTCTCCTTACAAGTCATACCCTTCTGCCACTGTGGCTGTCTGGGGACTCCCGCTTCCGGGTCTGTTGGTGGGAAGTTGCTGGCTTCATCTTGGCATATTCCTGGATTGGCACCGTACAGCCATCCTACTGTCCCGACTGCCTCTCCAGGACCAGTGGGGGTGATCAGTCGCTCACCTGGTGACAGACCAAGGGGAAGTGCTCGCAAGAGAGGCACCCTGATTGCATTTTGAGATGGATTGGCGCCAAGGCTGAGAGGTGGGGCTCATGGACCCAGCAGCTGCTCTGGAAGGTAAAGAAGGGCCTGGCCGGTGGACTTAGTGTATTGACTAAAGGGCCTGCAGTCCTCAAGGTGGAGGAGAGATGCTGGCCTCTCACCAAGACCCCTCATTAGTAAGACAGAGTCTTCACAAGTCTGAAGTAAGAGAAACTTAATTTCCCAAACTTGCTTTGCCTCTTATAGCTGGTATGGTCTTGGGAAAGTTGCTGGATCTCTGAGTTTCAGTTTCTTCATCTAAAAAATGTGATCAGTACAGACTCTTATGGAGCTAAGAGCACCTTACATAGAAGAAATGCTCAATAATAGATAGTCATTTGTGTTATTAATGTTACTCAGTCAATAATATAATATATAAATGCCTTCTATATAATATAAATGCCTTCTCTGTGCCTGGCGCTCTTCTAGACATTGGGATTATAACAGTAAACAAAATCCAGTAAAACAAAACAGTCTAGTTTCTGCTCCTATAGAACATACAGTCTAATAATATGTTTGTAATATTTTAATATAATTTGGTAATAATATTAGTATTAGCAGCTGTCTCACAGCTTGGCCATCTGGTCAACCTCCCATCCCAGACAGAAGGAATCCCTTCAACAGCATCTCCACCAATGCTACAACTTATTAATTCATTACTGACGGGACATTGTTTTTCTTTTCTAGATAATGCTGGATTCAGTTCTCTCAACTATTCTGTTTCTCTGGCTCTGTTCATCCCATTCTCCTCTTTTTCTGCCTCCATGTATCTCATTCTTTCTCATTTCCCACAAGGTGTTGGTCTTCTTAACCACCTCAGTTCATCCTCACTTTTTTCCTTACCCTACTAATGTCCTCTCTGCATTTTCTGCTTCAGCTTTGTCAGTTTCCTTCTGACAAAGAACCAAGGATTTTGAGTTCTCATTCTTTCTTAAAAATTTTTTATTTTATTGTGATAAGAACACTTAACACGAAATCTACCTTCTTAACAAATGTGTAAGTGTGCAACACGTTGTTGTTGACTGTAGGTGCAGCGTTGTGCAGCTGATCTCTCCTCTTGCTTAACTGACCCTTAATGCCTGTTGGCTGGTCACCCTCTGTTCCCCGCTCCCTCCGGCTCCTTGTAGCCACCATACCACCCTTTCACTCCATGAATTTGACTATTTTAGATCCTCATATAAGCAGGCTCATGCAGTGCTTGTCTTTCTGTGAATGTCTTATTTCACTTAGCATAATGCCCTCAAGGTCCATCTGTGTTATTACATACTGCAGAATTCCTTAAGACTGAATGGTATTCCATTTTATTTATCCCTTCATCTGTGGATGGACATTTAGGATGTTTCCACATCTTGGCTAATGTGAATAGTATTTCAATAAGCATAGAAGTGCTAACAGCTCTTTGAGATCCTGATAATAATATTTTGAGTAAATATTCAGAACTGGGGTTGCTGAATCACATGGTAGTTCTATTTTTAATTTTTGAGAAACTTCCATATTGCTTTCCAGCTGCACCATTTTGCTTTTCCACCAACAATGTTTGTTGTTGTTCTGTCGCTAAGTCATGTTCAACTCTTTGTGATCCCATGGACCCCATGGACTGTAGCAATCTAGTCTTCCCTGTCCTTCACTATCTCCAGGGGTTTGCTCACACTCATGACCCTGAGTTTGCTCAAGCTCACGCTTCCCTGATGGCTCAGATGGCAAAGAATCTGCCTGCAATGCAGGAGACCCGAGTTTGATCTCCTGGGTCAGGAAGATCCTCAGAGAAGGGAATGGCTACCCACTCCAGTATTCTTTCCTGGAGAATTCTATAGACAGAGGAGCCTGTCACAAAGAGTCAGACACAACTGAGTGACTAACACTTTCACTTTCCAACAATATGTAAGGCTTGCTATTTCTCCACATCCTCACTAACACTTGCTGTGTCTTGTTTTTTGTGATAATAGGTTTGACATGATCTATATTGCATCATTCTTTCTCATTGGTAAGAGCATGGTCTTTGGAGTCAGATGTGGGTTTGCTATTTCCTTGCTTTGTGACCTAGAGCAATTTGCTCATCTTGCTTGGCTGTCAGTTTCTTTATTTCTGATATGTAGATAATAATGCCTGCCCCTCAGGGTTGCTGTGAAATTTAATCAAGGTGTTGATATTGAACCCCTAAACATTGCATTGTGTTGATTTGCAACCTTGGGAGTTCCCCAGGTGAAATCTGAAATTGGTCAACTACATGGAGGGCAAGGGGAGACCCAAGAAAGAAGCAGGCCACTCTGGGTGAGTAGGTGTTGGGCTTAAGAATCGGAGAACTTATATATGAGGCTTGTCATGGGCAGCAAGACAGGTTGACATTTACACAGCCTTCCAGCATCTTAAAGATTTATATTGAGGCCTTCATGGGATACAGTAACATACACCATCCAGATGGTTTCAACAACACATTCTCACTCAAGACTGCACCCTTGAACATGGTTCCCACTGTGGGAACAGTGGGCAGAGGATAGATTCCCAGCACTGGAGGGATAAGGAGCCAGTTCATGGGTCACATCCTCTCCATGACCCCCACCAGCACCATGGTAGATTTCAGTGAATGTTGTTTCTTTCTTGCTTCCCCTCTCAGCCATATTTAATCTGCCTTCTTCTTGCTCCCTCCTCATAAAGTCCATGGCCCCTTTCCCTTTCTAAGAACCTCATTTGATTTTTCATTTTATGAACTCCTTTATTTCTTCCTGACTCTCTTTTTTATGACATTGTCAAACTGTTCAAACAGAATGAAGAAGCCGAGGGGTGGACACAGCAACCCACAGCATCAGATCTCTGGGAATCCATGAGACTGTATGCTGGGAGCAAAAAGGACCACAGGTACACCAGGTTCACTTTCTAGGAAACAGGCTAACATCAAGTGGGCGTTCGTGGTTGAAGAGAAGGTGCCCAGTATCTCCCTTTCATAAATGAATGACAGATGCTGAAAAGTTATGTGACTTACCCAGGATCTTGAAACTACTAAGGTGGAGGAGCTGGGATCACACAGGAGTCCTCCACCCACTAGGTGGTGCTCTCTTCGCCATGTTACGATTCTCCTCTGTGGAAGGAAGGCGGTGCCCCAGAAGAGTAATAGAAAGGGATTGACACTCTCGCTTTCAGAGTGAGGCACTTTAGAGCTGCATTTCTGGAAAGTTCCCAGGGGAAACCGGTGCAGCTGGTCTGTAGCCCACACTTTGAGTAACACAGCATCTCAGACTTTGATGTAAGTGTGCATCAACTAGGCATGAAGGTGGGTGGTGGTGGTTTAGTCTCAAAGTTGTGTCCGATTCTTGTGACCCCATGGACTGTAGCCCATCAGGCTCCTCTGTCCATGGAATTTCCCAGGCAAGATTACTGGAGTGGGTTGCCATTTCCTTCTACAGGGGTCCTTAAGAGAAATCAGGCAGATTCTACCTGAACCAAAACCATCCAACTTGTATGTAATGAGGGCCACTGACCCTACCCTTCTCCTGAATAATTCAGTGGAAATTTACAACATACCTGCATTCATGCCTAAACTGACCTGAAACTAATCATGAAGAAACAACAGACAAAGTCAAATGGTGGGACATCTTGCAAGTTATCTGGCATGGTCTCTTCCAAAGGGTCTGTGTCATGAGAACACACAAAAATGAGGATAACTTTCTGTTTGGGGAGACTGAATGCACATGATAACCAGGTGCAATGCTTGAAAATCAAGTGGACTACATCAAACTTCAGCACCACGAAAGAAGAGATCAACCAAATGAAAAGGCAGCTATGATAAGGGAGAAAATATTTGCAACCATGTATTTGATAAGAGGATAAAATCCAAAATATATAAAGAATTCGTACAACTCTGTAGCAAGAAAGCAAATACTCTGATTTTAAAAATGGGCAGAGAATCTGAATAGATATTTTCCCAAGAAGATATACAGATGGCACATGAAAAGGTGCTCAGCATCACTGATCATCAGGGGAATGCAAATTAAAAATGCAGTGAGATATCACCTCACACCTGTCAGAATGGTTATTATCAAAAAGACAAGAAATAGAAAGTGTTGGTGAGGATGTGTAAAACAGGGATCCCTTGTGCACTGTTGGTGGGAATGTAAACTGGTGCAGCCACTATGGAGAACAGCATGGAGATTCCTCAAAAACTTAAAAATAGAGCTACCATATGGTCCAGCAGTCCCACTTCTGGATATATATATCCAAAGGAGATGAAATCAGTATTTTGAAGAGCTATTTGCAGTCCCATGTTCATTGCAGTATTATTTACAATAGGCAAGATATGGAAACAATTTGAGTGCCCACTGATGGATGAATGGATAAAGAAAATATGATATATACATGAGATGGGATATTTTCCAGCCATAAGAAGAAGGAAATCTTGCTATTTGCAGCAACATAGATGGGCGTTATGCTAAGAGACATATGTTAGAGACAAGTACTGTATTATCTCACTTATAAATACAATCTAAAAAAATTGAACTGAGCACTGGAGATCAGATTGGTGGTTGCCAGTGGCAACCAGTTGGTGGTGGTACAGGAAATGGGTTAAGATGGTTAAGGGGTAAAGACTTTTACTTATAAGATGATAGGTTCCGGGTTCTAATGTACAGGATGGTGACTGTATTTAAAAATAACTCTGTTGTATAGTTGAAAGTTACTTAAGAGAGCAAATCCTAACACTTCTCACCAAAAAATAATGAATAAATAAACTATGTAAGGTGTTGGTTGTGTTTATGTGTTTATTGTAGTTATCATTTCATAAGGTATATGTGTATTTAATCATCATATTGTGTACCTTAAATGTACACAATGTTACATGTCCATTGTATGTGCATAAAGCTGGAAAAAACACAAGCCAATGCAATTCATGATTCTTGATTGGACCCTGAATTTAAAAAATAAATAACAATGAAATATTATAGGGACAATTAAGAAGATTTGAACATGGAGTCCGTATTAGATAACATATCAGTTCAGTTCAGTTGCTCAGTCGTGTCTGACTCTTTGTGACCCCATGGACTGCAGCATGCCAGGCTTCCCTCTCTATCACCAACTTCTGGAGCTTGCTCAAACTCATGTCCATCAAGTTGGTGATGCCATCCAACTATCTCATCCTCTGTCATCCCTTTCTCTTCCTCCCTTCAATCTTTCCCAGCATCAGGGTCTTTTCCAATGAGTCAGTTCTTTGCATCAGGTGGCCAAAGTATTGGAGCTTCAGCTTCAGCATCAGTCCTTCCAGTGAAGAATCAGAGTTGATTTCCTTTAGGATTGCCTGGTTGGATCTTCTTGCAGTCCAAAGGACTCTCAAGAGTCTTCTCCAACACCACAGTTCAGAAGCATCAATTCTTCGGTGCTCAGCTTTCTTTATAGTCCAACTCTCACATCCATACATGACCACTGGAAAAACCATAGCCTTGACTAGATGGACCTTTGTTAGCAAAGTAATGTCTCTGCTTTTTAATATGCTGTCTAGGTTGGTCTTAGCTTTCCTTCCAAGGAGCAAGTGTCTTTTAATTTCATGGCTGCTGTCACCATCTGTAATGATTTTGGAGCTCCAAAAAATAAAGTCTCTCACTATTTCTATTGTTTCTCCATCTGTTTGCGATGAAGTGATGGGACTGGATGCCATGATCTTCATTTTTTGAATGTTGAGTTTTAAGCCAACTTTTCACTCTCCTTTTTCACCCTCATCAAGAGACTCTTTAGTTCTTCTTCCCTTTCTGCCATAAGGGTGGTGTCATCTGCATATCTGAGGTTATTGATATTTCTCCCGGCAATCTTGATTCCAGCTTGTGCCTCATGCAGCTTGGCATTTCGCATGATGTACTCTGCATATAAGTTAAATTAGCAGGGTGACAAAATACAGCCTTGATGTACTCCTTTCCTAATTTGGAACCAGTCTGTTTTTCCATGTCTGGTTCTAACTGTTGCTTCTTGACCTGCATACAGATTTCTCAGGAAGCAGGTCATGTGGTCTAGTATTCCTATCTCTTTAAGAATTTTCCAGTTTGTTGTGATCTGCAGAGTTAAAGGCTTTGGCATAGTCAATAAAGCAGACTTAGATGTTTTTCTGGAGCTCTCTTGCTTTTTCAATGATCCAACAGATGTTGGCAATTTGATCTCTGGTTCCTCTGCCTTTTCTAAATCCAGTTTGGAAGTTCTTGGTTCATGTATTGTTGAAGTCTCACTTGGAGAATTTTGAGCATTACTTTGCTAGCATGTGAGATAAGTGCAATCGTGTGGTGGTTTGAACATTCTTTGGGACTGCCTTTCTTAGGGATTGGAATGAAAACTGACCTTTTCCAGTCCTGTGACCACTGCTGAGTTTTCCAAATTTTCTGGCATATTGAGTGCAGAACTTTCACAGCATCATCTTTTAGGATTTGAAACGGCTCAACTGGCATTCCATCACCTCCACTGGCTTTGTTTGTACTGATGCTTCCTAAGGCCCACTTGATTTTAAATTTCAGGATGTCTGGCTCTAGGTGAGTGATCACACCGTCGTGGTTATCTGGGTCATGAAGATCTTTTTTGTCTAGTTCTTCTGTGTATTCTTGGCACCTGTTTTCGGTATCTTCTGCTTCTGTTAGGTCCATACCATTTCTGTCCTTTAATGTGCCCATCTTTGCTTGAAATGCTCCTTTGGTATCTCTAATTTTCTTGAAGCGATCTCTAGTCTTTCCCATTCTGTTGTTTCCCTCTATTTCTTTGCACTGATCACTGAGAAGGGCTTTCTTGTCTCTCCTTGTGATTCTTTGGAACTCTGCATTAAAATGGGTATATCTTTCCTTTTCTCCTGTGCCTTTAGCTTTTCTTTTCTCAGCTATTTGTAAGGCATCCTCAGACAACCATTTTGCCTTTCTGCAGTTCTTTTTCTTGGGGATGGTCTTGACCCCTGCCTCCTGTACAATGTCACGAACCTCCGTCCATAGTTCTTCAGGTACTGTCTATCAGATCTGATCCCTTGAATGTATTTGTCACTTCCACTGTATAATCATAAGGGATTTGATTTAGGTCATACCTGAATAGTCTAGTGGTTTTCCCTACTTTCTTTAAGTTCAGTCTGAATTTGGCAATAAGGAGTTCATGATCTGAGCCACAGTCAGCTCCTGGTTTTGTTTTTGCCGAATGTGTACAGCTTCTCCATCTTTGGCTGCAAATAATATAATCAGTCTGATTTTGGTAGTGATCATCTGGTGATGTCCATGTGTAGAGTCTTCTCTTGTGTTGGGAGAGGGTGTTTGCTATGACCAGTGCATTCTCTTGTCAAAACTCTGTTAGCCTTTGCCCTGCTTCATTTTGTACTCCAAGGCCACATTTGCTTGTTACTCCAGGTATCTCATGATGTCCTACTTTTGCATTCCAGTCCCCTATGATGAAAAGGACATCTTTTTTGCGTGTTAGTTTTAGAAGATCTTGTAGGTCTTCATAGAACCATTTATTTCAGCTTCTTCAGCATTACTGCATACGGCATAGCCTTGGATCACTGTGATACTGAATAGTTTGCCTTGGAAATGAACTGAGATCATTCTGTCATTTTTGAGATTGCACCCAAGTACTGCATTTTGGACTCTTTTGTTGACTATGAGGGCTACTCCATTTCTTCTAAGGGATTCTTGCCCACAGTAGTGATATAATAGTCATCTGAATTAAATTTGCCCATTCTAGTCCATTTTAGTCCACTGATTCCTAAAACGTCAATGTTCATTCTTGCCATCTCCAGTTTGGCCACTTCCAGTTTACCTTGCTTCATGGATGTTAGATTCCAGGACATCAAATTTGGACATTATATATCCAAATTTAATTTCTTGAGTATGATAATTTCTTTGTGGTTATGCAGATGAATGTTTTTTTAAAGAGGTGCATGCTGTAATATTTAGTGGTGAAGTGTCATGATATCTGCAACTTACTTTCCGCTGGTTCAGCACACATGCAGACTATGCAAATGTGTGTGTATGTGCACGTACTTCATGTGCATACAGGGGAAGAGCGAGAAGGAGGCCAACAGGATGAAGATAATTAACTAGGAAATATGTATATATGTGTGGATTGTATTTCCTTCCTAATTAAAAATTTTTGATAAAAAGTTAAAAATACTTTTTTTTAAATTTTTAAAACAAAAGAAGACCAAGCACCCACAGACTGCACAAAGCACATGCATGAATCCAGATGAAGGTTCCAGCCCAGAAATCGATACCATTGTTCTGAAGGCGTCAGACATCATTGTAAAGTGATTCTATTATGGAGTCAGACCTGAAAACCTTTAACTGAGCTGAGCAGGCTTTCCCAGATTCATAGATTCTGTGTAGACAGTTCCTCAAATTTCCTTTCCACTTTGGGCTTTCTTTTTAATAATAATTTTTTAAATTAAAACAATGTTTATTGGATACAGTTGACTTACAGTGTTGTGTTAGCTTCAGATGTGCAGCTGATTATGCATACATGCTGTGCTGCGCTTAGTCACTCAGTCATGTCCAACTATGCAACCCTGTCAAGTGCCTCTGTCCATGAGGATTCTCCAGGCAAGAATACTGGAATGGGTTGCCATACCCTCCTCCAGGGGATCTTCACCACACAGGGATCGAACCCAGGTCTCCTGCATTGTAGGTAGATTCTTTACCATCTGAGCCACCAGGGAAGCCCAGGAATATTGGAGTGGGTAGTCTATCCCTTCTCCAGTGGATCTTCCTGACCCAGGAATTGAACTGGGATCTCCTGCATTGCAGGCAGATTCTTTACCAACTGAGCTACCAGGGAAGCCCTTATACATACATACTCAGATTCTTCTCCCTTATAGGTTATTACAAAATATTGAGTATAGTTCCATGTCTTTGTCAAGGTTATGGGAAGCATCCAGTAGAAAGGAGCAGATTAGCATGCTATGGTCATTCATTTCAAGGCCACACATAGTGACTGAAGTGCCAAGCTTTGGAAAAGCCAGAACACTGTGGAAGATGAGCAATGTATGATTCTTTCCCTCTGGAGATAGAGACTGGAAACAACTCAGTGTACATAGTCCAGCAAATGCAGGAATGGAATGCAGATGAGGAATCCAGGCATGCAGATTGGGGAAGGCACTGTGGTCTCCTGTGTTAAGGGAGACTTCTCCAAAGGAGGTATAAACAGGAGGGAGAAGATGAAATAACCTACTGAGAGTCCTGTTGACTCATCTCCCCCTCCTGCTTGGAGGACAGAAGGCTACCTTCAGTTAAATCAAATACTGAATTACTATTTTTGCATTATTTGGAGGCTCCCTCTTTCATCTGTATTCAATAAAAATATTCCATTGATGTCTAAAATGTTCATAAATCAAGTGTGACCCTATGGTATTTTGCCGAGAATCAAGGTCCTGCTCTCTTTCTCTTTTTAGCATGGGTTTTGAAGTTTTGACAGAATGAAAGCAAAATTTGTCACATCTTTGGACCACAGAGCAGTGTGAAGGAAAGCAAGGAAAATATCTTCAAAGGTGGATTGAATAAAAACCTATTTTAGACACTGTGACATGCAGTTTTGGTTTGGGGTGGCCGGAGACAACTGTGAGTTTGTTAGAAATGTGTTGGACATGTTGTTTGAAGAGCTGCATTAACTGTGTGATTCAGATACCTCCCTTATCTCGTAATCTGAAGATACTTTCTGTATAGGATTGATGAAGACTCCCATGAGGCAGTGTATGAGGAAGCACTTTGGAAAGTACAGAGGGTATGGCATTCTGAGGTAGCATCCTCCTAAAGCTGCATGTGGAGCAGACAGGTCCTACAGTTGGGTTTTGAGCATTTGCCCCGGGATAGATTTGCCACATTTCTGTCTGTGTTGCATCACCTGAACATTGCTGCATATTTTAATCAGGAACCCATCAGTGGTATGACTTAGCATGTGTTCTGTAGGGATGTTGGCTTCCCTAGGATGACCACCTTTTAGGAGAATGAAGAGGAAGCAGTTTGGAGATGACAAGACTTAGGTTGAAAATGACAAGACAGCAGTCAGTACCAATTTGGCAGGTGTCATAGGATATAAAACAGACCCAATCCAGTTGTACCCTGTTGGGTGGGACTTTTCATTTGGCCACAGGAGGGATTTGTCCACAGGAGAAGTTTGTCTGGAGTGTTTTCTTGAGAGAATAAAATGGGTTGTAACTTGGGAACAAGGTTGCTTCTTGCATATAGTTCATGAAAAATGAGAGTCAGGACCGACGGAGCTGGCTTGCAGGACTTCCTGTACAGAAGCCCACTTGGCTTCCTCCTGACGTGGGCTTCTGTCAGTGCTGATGTCCTCGGGGAGGGGATCTCCTTTTCCTCCTCTCCGCCTTCCTCTCCTTCTAAAGACATAGCATCGTCTGGACCCTGTAAGAGTATAACAGTCCAGTTTGTTATTGTTGTTCAGTCACTCTGTGTGTGTGTGTGTGTGTATGTGTGTGTGTATAAAAGTCACTCAGTTGTGTCCAACTCTTTGCAATCCCATGGACTATACACTTCATGGAATTCTCCAGGCCAGAATACTGCAGTGGGTAGCCTTTCCCTTCTCCAGGGGATCTTCCCAACCCAGGGATCGAACCCAGTTCTCCCGCTGCAGGTAGATTCTTTACCAGCTGAGTCACACTAAGTCATGTCTGACTCTTCACCATCCCATGGACCGCAGCACGCCAGGCTCCCCTGTCCTTCAGTATCTCCCAGAGTTTGCTCAGGTTCATGTCCTTTGAGTTGGTGATGCTGTCTAACCGTCTCATCCTCTGCTGCCCTCTTCTCCTTTTGCCTTCAGTCTTTCGCAGCATCAGAGTCTTTTTCACTGAGCTTTTCACAACAGTTGGCCAAAGTACTGGAGCTTCAGCAACACTCCTTACAATGAACACTCAGGGTTGATTTCCTTGGGGCATATTAAACTAACTTATTGATAATAAGCATCTATGTCATGTAGTTTATCATATTCCCTCTTGGACCATCCTACCAGGACACTTGCTTCAGAAGTGGCTGTTAGCAGGGCCCTTCTTACAAATTTGCCAAATCTGCTTTTCCTAAGTCAGTGTCATATCTGGAGTTTCTTTTTTCTTTGGAAAAAAAAATTTTTTTTTATGTGGACCATCTTTAAAGTTTTTTTAAAAAAATTTGTTGCAATATTGTTTCTGTTTTCTGTTTTGGTTTTTCCGCGGTGAGGCATAAGTGGGATCTTAGCTTCCCAACCGGGACTCGAACCCACATCCTCTGCATTGGAAGGGGAGGTCTTAACCACTGGAGCGCCAGGGAAGACCCCCTGGAGTTTCTTTGCCATTAGATTCTGTGTAAACCTACCATAGCAGTTCAAGTCCAATTCTGTCTTTATGGATGTCTTTTGTGGGGGATGGGGTGAAATATTATCTAACATGACTTGAAAATATTGAGCCATTCCCAGGCCCTCTCTACTAATGGAAAATCACTCAGCGCTATCACTCTATATATCTCCCTACTCCTTCCCGTTCCTAAAACCCCAGCTTCCACTTTATCCCACCCCATGTGTATCAGTTTCAGATGCTTCTCCACCTATAGTGAGGTCAGTCCAGGAAAGGAAACCTTAGAAGTCAGCAAGTCTAATCAAGTTAGTCAGTAGGTAGTTACTTAAGGGAAATTTGTGAGATGTTTGAACCTGGAGACAGGCACTTGGCAGATGACAAAAATCAGAGGCGATCAGAATTGTAGAGAGGAAACTGAGGTGCAGCGCAGTGGGAAACTTGCCTAAGGTCACTTTGACGTCAGAGGGAGAACTTGAACTCAGATCTTCTTTCGAGGCTGGCTTCCACTCAGCCGCATCAGTTTCCTTCGTGGTCCTCCAGTGGCTGTGTAGTGATGGAGAAGTATTACCCACAGTGTGATTTCTTTCAGTTGCACTGTCTTGTCATCTGGATCAAATACAGTAAGTTCCCTACATACCGGTTCCATTCTGAGAGTGTGTTTGTAAGTCCAGTTTCTTTATAAGTCCAACTAAGTTGGTCTAGGTACCTGTATAGTTACCTAATTACCTAATTAGCCTATATGGCCAACTAACACAATTGGCTATATAGTACTGTATTGTAATAGATGTATAATACTTTTCACCCAAGTAATACATAAAAAATAAACACTTTTAATCTTACAGTGCAGTATCTTGAAAAGTACCGTAGTACAACACAATAGCTGGCATACAGGGGCATGTTTGCATCTTTGAAAGATCGCAACTTGAAGGTTTATATGTAGGGGACTTACTGTGAACAGGAGAAAGAATAAAGTCAAGTGCAGACTAATCAGGAGGCTCTCATTCACAGTCCTCTTGCCAAGGGAGGCTTCTCTTCCTGTTGAAATTCCCAATGCCTCCCTCCCCTTTACTCCACCCTGCACCCGCCGCCCCCAAATCCAGCCGTTTCCCAAAAGTCATAGAAAATACCCTCTGATCTCCCTTGAGCCCAGCATTGAATTGGGGCATTCAAAACCCATCATATCAATGGTAACTAATGTTTTTAACCACCTGGGTTGTTATACTGTCACCTGTGGGGCAGCACCATCGTCTGGTTCATTCATAGAAACCTGATCTGTTGTCATTAATAACAGTCACTGACGTTTATAGACTTATTTCCCTGTGTCCTGTCGGGCTAAGCGCTCTTGATGGCTTTTCTGAGGTGTGCCTGAGAGCCCAATCCCCAAGAGACCAAAGCTCTCACCCTGAGCCCTGGGTTAATTTGCTTTGTGGTCTCCAACAAGTCATTGTACTTCTAATAGCCTCAGTGATTCATCTGATGAATGGCCCTCAAGTTCCCAGCTCTACACATGATTTAAAGGATTAAATGAATGAGTTCATGGATGTACTCAGCATGACACTGCTAACACTGCGTCTTACTTTGTATCCTTCCAGAAACTCCCTGAGGCAAGGTGCTCAGTACAAGTGGTTTATTTAACATAAGGTTGTGCTGCCTTGTTTTCATTATCTCCCCTTTGAGGAGTCTTCTTGGACATTTTTTCCCCTGATTGCCCCACCCATGATGTTTTAATTACAGTACACTGTGTATCTCTTTATGTACTGTATGAATTTCTGGGCTCCATCTATTAAAAGTGTATGATTTTCTTCCCCAACCCCACTTTCTAAGAATCAATTTTGTCCCCTTAGAGGCACTACCTCCTCTATTGAGAATGCATGCTTTAGGAGATAATTCCAAGAAAAACTGGAAAAATATTGGGCTGGCCAAGAAGTTTGTTTGGGCTTTTCTGTAAGATGAGACAGAATAAACTTAGAATGAACTTTTTGGGCAGCCCACTAAGTAAAATTGGAGCACATGGGGGAAATAAGACAGGAAAGAGAAAGGAGACTATAAAGATGCATTTATCATCAAGCAGGTTACCATGGGGGTTAATTAAAGCTGGTCCTCCCAGGAAACTTTGGAATGCAGCATAGAACAGTGCAGAATTATCAGCAGACTCCATCCATCATTGACTCAGGGCTTATCCCAGGGGTATTACCTCTCAGAAAAAGCCCTGAAACAAAAATGGGAGTGTTTGCCAAAGGTATTTGTTTGCAGAAGGTCACCTTTGGCAGGTGCTGGGAGTGGGTACAGAGGTAGGGGTGGGAGGGGCATTGACAGTAATTACTGTACACTGTCTAGTTCCCAAGTGAAGAAAATATTGGAACTCGAGGTTCACAAATGTTTCTGTGTTTTTTTGCATTGGTTCTTAAGTAAAGGAAGTCTTGTGGCCTAAGGGTCATGGTAATTCTGTAGTGTTTTTCCCCCTCATTAATTTTTCATTTAAGAAAGTCAGGGGAAAAAAATGGGAATTGAAAGTATTTGTAAATGTGTTGATTCATGTGTGCTCAGTCGTGTCTGACTCTTTGCAACCCCATGGACTGTAGCCCGCCAGGCTCCTCTGTCCTTGGATGTTTCCAGGCAAGAAAACTAGAGAGGGTTACCATTTCCTTTTCCAGGAGACCTTCCCCACCCAGGGATAGAACCTGTGTCTCCTGCATAAAGCAGATTCTTTATTGCGGAATCACCTGGGGAACCCACACTGATTCAGTGCCTGGTATCTAATGATAGCCAAGCTTTTTGACCTCTTACTGTATGTAGGATTGTAGAGTTCTCACCATGAAACCTGATTTCCCAGGTGGCACAATGGTGAAGAGTCCGCCTGCGCATGCAGCAGACACAGGTTCTATCCTTGGGTGGGGAAGATCCCCCGGAGAAGGAAATGGCAACCCAGTCCAGTATTACTGCCTGGAGAACTCCATGGACAGAGGAGCCTGGCAGGCTACAGTCCATGGGGTTGCAAAGAGTCAGACACGACTGAGTGACTAAGCGCACACCATGAAACCAGGTCATTATCCTTTGGGGGTGGGACTGCATCCTTGTTGAAATTCTAGTGTGTTCACATCTTAGTAATTCTCCCCAAATATAGCGGAGAGTTATTTTAAATAAGCACAGAGAACTTTAGTCCTGCTGACACTATCGTTTGGAGTGACTTTTTGATACTTTCAAAGAATTAAGAGTTTTACTAATATATAACGTGAGAAACATTAGCACTTTCAAAATAAGATTAAAATAGGTATTCTGGTTGCTCTTGCAGACACATCTTTTGCTGAGAAAATGGCAGGTCTTGGTTGTGAAGGGCGGTACTGTGACTTCCACCGTTTGCCTCAGTTCTGGTTTCCTGGTAAAGAAATTAGCATCCACCTTCAGGATTCCAGAATGTTAATAGGAATGTTGAGATTTCTTCTTGAATTCCTCTGGGAATTAGGTACCATGGTTTCAATACCTTATTTGATTGGGAAGAAATCTCATTGGCATTTTTTTGTTTGTTTGTTTAACATGTTGTTCCTCAGTTTTGTCTGACTCTTTTGTGACCCCATGAACTGCAGCCCACCAGGCTCCTTTGTCCATGGAATTTCCCAGGCAAGCATATTGGAGTGGGTTGCCATTTTCTTCTCCAGGAGATCTTGCTGACCCAGGGATTGAACCTGAGTCTCCTACATTGCAGGTGGATTTTTTACCATGAGCCACAAGGGAAGCCCTTTTTTGAACATATTTGCCTCCAAATATCCATCTGCTCAGCAAATTCAAGGTATTCTTTTTTATTTAATATGTATTTGGCTTCACCAGGTCTTGGTTGCAGCAGGCAGGATCTTCAGTGGTGGCATGTGAACTCTCAGTTGCAGCATGTGGGATCTAGTTTCCCGATCAGGGATCAAACCCAGGCCTCTGCATTGAGAATGCAGAGTCTTAGCCACTGGACCACTAGGGAAGTCCCTAACTCAAGGTATTCCAACTCATCATTCAGCTGACATTGACTTCAGACCTAGAAGATGCCAGCCCTTGGACTAAGAATAGGGGATACAGGGATGAATAAATTAGTTTCTGTCCTTTCTGTCCATGGTCAAGTAGGTGTAAATAACTGCAGAGTGGTGTAATACTTTAATATATGCATATGCCGAGTCTATGTGAGGCTCAAGTAAAATTGTCAGCCTTGTTTAAATGAGTCAGGGCAAATTTCCGTCAACAAGAAGGAGATTTCATCATACATATAGGGTTGAAGATGGTGTTTTCCTTTTCTGATGTGCAACCCTGATTATAACTGTGTCACATGTTTAGAAATCAGAGGTCTGATTTATTCTCACAATAAAAGAAAGATAGCCTCCTAGGTGGCTCAGTGGTAAAGAATCTGCCTGCCAGTACAGGAGACGTGGGTTTGATTCCTAGGTTGGAAAGATCCCCTAGAGAGGGAAATGGCAACCCACTCCAGTATTCTTATGTGGGAAATCCCGTGGACAGGGGAGCCTGCCGAGCTACAGGCCTTGGGGTTGCAAGAATCGGATGCAGCTGAGCGACTGAGCACCCACTGCAGCCTGTGCTAAAGGAAAGGTGTTGAAATTGATCAAGAGCGAGTGGGATCGTAGGGCCTAGCACTGAATGAACCTTGAGTTGAGCCATTTAAAGAGGCTGGAGACTTGTTTTCTAGCTGTACTTTTCCCATGTACAAATACTGATTCTTTGCAGCCCAGCGCCTCATACAACACCTGGCCCACCAGATACTCAGTTTTGGGTAAATGCACACAGTGCTAATCCTAAGAGGTATACAGGTGAAATAAGTGTACAGGTGAAGTAAGAGAAGCAGAAGTGGATACAAGGAAGACCTGATTTTGAATCCTGGCCATGATGTGCTTTAGCCAAGTAACCTTGAGTGAACCACTTAATCAACCTAAACCTGTTTCCTCAGCTGTAATATAGAACTTGCTTATTCACATGGTTGTTTTAAAGATTCAATAAAACATCTGTAATAGAGTCCAGAGCCTTGGTTTGGGCTTATGGTTGGCATTAGATAAATGGCTGTTCCCTCTTCATTCTTTCAAAATCCTGTTAAGATTAAAATGATGTCAGCCAATGAAAGTGACGTCGAAGTTAATATAATTTCTACCTTAAAGTTAGGCTCTGGACATGGTTAACTTCTGTTACCATGTGTGAGTTCTGCCTGTGATCATGGTGAAAGGAAGGAATTTACATGAAAGCAGAAAAAGAAGTATATGAAGACAAGAGTAACTCTGCCTGGCTCAAGTTTGCTGAGGAAGCAGAGACGTTGAAAAAAACACGGCCTAGCTAAAAAAGGCCTGACCAGTATGCCTCCAAACCTGTCAAGGTCATCTAAAACAAGGAAAGCTTGAGAAACTATCACAGCCAAGAGGAGCTTCTGGAGATGTGACAACTGAATGAGATAAGGTGTCCTGAATGGTGTCCTGGAACAGAAAAGGGGCAGTCAGGTAAAAACTAAGGAAATCTAAATACATTATGTGTGTTAGTGTTAGTCGCTCAGTCGTGTCCCAACTCTTTGCGACTCCATGGACTATAGCTCATCAAGCTCCTCTGTCCATGGGGATTCTCCAGGCAAGAATACTGGAGTGGTTGCCTTCTCCAGGGGATCTTCCTGACCCAGGGATCAAACCTGCATCTCCTGCATTGCAGGCAGATTCTTTGCCGTCCGAACCACCAGGGAAGCCCCCAAATATGTTATCAGTTCAGGTCAGTTGCTCAGTCCTGTCCAACTCTTGCAACTGCATGGGCTGTAGCACGCCAGGCTTCCCTGTCCATCACCAACTCCCAGAGCTTACTCAAACTCATCTTCATCCAGTCGGTGATGCCATCCAACTATTTCATCCTCTGTCATCCCCTTCTCCTCCTGCCTTCAATTTTTCCCAGCACCAGAGTCTTTTCCAGTGAGTCAGTTCTTCGCATCAGGTGGCCAGAGTATTGGAGTTTCAGCTTCAGTATTAGTCCTTCCAAAGAGTATTCAGGACTGATTTCCTCTTGGATTGACTGGTTTGATCTCCTTGCAGTCCAGGGAACTCTCAAGAGTCTTCTCCAACACCACAGTTCAAAAGCTTCAATTCTTCCGCCCTCAGCTTTCTTTATGGTCCAATTCTCAATTTATGGTCCAGTCCATAAATACATTATGGGTTTTAGTTAATAGTAATGTATCAATATCATTTCATTAATTATAATAAATACATCATACTAGTCGAAGATGTTAGGTTACACTGAGTGCAGATTATGTGGAAGTTCCCTGTACTGTCCTCTCAATTTTTCTGTAAATTGAAAACTGTTCTAAAAGGTAAAATCTATTTTTAAAATATCAGTTGCTGGGACTCTGTGCACTGAGATACTGCATTTACAGAAGTCCTCCAACCTGTTACATAGACATGGAAACTCAGCCTCAGGCAGTGAAGTCATGTCCGCCATGTCTCACAGTTAAGAGCTGAGATTTGGACTCAGGGAGCCCAGTTTGGAGTTTAGTCTGGCTTCTCTATTACTCTTTCATCTGCCTTTATTGTAGTAAGTGATGCCCTTGAAATTATGATTTCCTCAACAGGTGATGTTCAGATTACATCAGGTGTTCAGGGCCATCATCTGCATGGGACAACTGAGCCAATTCTGACCACTTCCTGGGTCACAATTCAGGGAGCAGTACATTTTTACCTACGTATCATTGACCTGCTCCGCCTACTTTGGGCCAATGAATTGAAGGCCAGGGGACTGCTGTGAGTGACTTAGACCCATTGTGATCCACTTCCTGGAATCTGGTACCTTTCCTGCCAGACAGATGAGATTCTGTTGGGAGGGGAAAGGTGGAGGACTGACTTCTGGGCAGACGTCCAACCCGCCTGCCACGCCGTGGTCACCAGGAGCCCGTAGCAGAGGCTGGACTGATGGCTGACATCATCCTCATGGTTTTCTCTCCCCATCATGTCAGCCCCCAGGTCCTGCTGGACTATCTGCCGGCCTGGCCTTCTGCAGAGGGGGCTTCTGGGTTGTCCACTCACTTCCTTTCCCACCCTGAGTTGTTGAGGGTATGAAAGGTGGTTCTAGAGACTCGGGACACCCTACCCATCGCAGTATCTCAGGTAGCCTACTGAGCCAGAAAAAAGGACTGGAAGTTTTTATTGTGTCCGATCGAAGTTACTGTGGTTACTGTAGCTGGTTGTTGGGGGCCGGGTGGAAGGCGGGGAATCCCAGGAGCCTTCTCGCTCTGTGGTCTTGCTCCTGACTCGCCACGTAACTCGAGTGAGGTTGTGTTGGGTCAGAGGTGGTTTGAGGGAATGAGAGGGTCCGGGACCAGGAGATGGGATGGGGGCTCTTGTCCTGGGCTCTTTGACATCATTTTGGAGGCTGGGCCATAAGCTAAGAGTGGATGGATTGATGTGGTTCCCACCTTCAAAGACGTTACAGGAGGTGGGCCTGCTCATGACCACACAGGAAGGCTGGGTGACCTCGTAGCCACAACGTGGGCTCTGTGGTGTGGCAGCAGGTCCTCTTTGCCAACTGTGTGACCTCCAGCAAGTTGCTTAATCTTCCTGAGCTTCAAATTCTTCATCGGTAAAAATGGGATAACCAGACCTGCCCTGCCAGACAGCTGTCACCCATAGGGTGGCATAATGGTTGTGAAACAGCTGGTTCTAGCCTGTTGATGGTGAAGAAAGTGTGAAAGTGAAAGTCACTCAGTCTTGTCCAACTCTTTGCAACCCCATGAACTATACAGTCCATGGAATTCTCCAGGCCCAAATACTACAGTGGGTAGCCTTTCCCTTCTCTAGGGATCCTCCCAACCCAGGGCTCAAACTCAGGTCTTTCGCATTGTAGGCGGATTATTTACCAGCTGAGCCACCAGGGAAGCCCAAGAATACTGGAGTGGGCAGCCTGTCCCTTCTCCAGGGAACCTTCCCGACCCGGGAATGGAACCAGGGTCTCCTGCATTGCAGGTGGATTCTTTACCAGCTGAGCTATCAGGAAAGCAACAAACAATTCTTGTAGGAAGGCTGGTGGGCACACAGGCTAAAAGTCAGATTACAGATTGCTGTGAGTTGGTTCTGAGATAGGACTCTGGTAGGCTTCCTGGAGGAGGCAGCCTTTGATCCAGGCATAGGAGGATGCAGTGGTGTCAGGGTCAAGGTTAGGGCTGAAGATAGAAGGAACAATTTAGGCAAAATCCTGGAAATGAAAAATGCTGCTGAGTAAGGTGTGAGTATTTCCTAGTGGTTGTACCTGGGGGCGCTTTTGTGGGGGTGGGGGGAAGGGTTGCATAGCTCAGTGGTGAGAAGATGAAGCAGGAAATGTAATAGGAGGGGTCAGATTATTTCTAATCTGTGAAATTGCTATGCTGTTGAGGATAAGAAACTCCCATGTCTCAGTGCTTTTCTTCTTCCCGGAAAAATTAGGTAGTTGGATACATTTTAGGATTTCTCAATGGAGAAGCTGTTAACCTTATGGGTGACACTGTCTCTCTGGGCAGCGAAGTCCCAATTTTGCAGAATTTTCAGCACTCTGGAACCTGCCCACAAGACTCTAGTAGAGCTCCCAGAGGTGGAATAACCTGGCCGCTCCCAGGCTTTTCCAGACGTGCCCGTGGACGTGCTGCACCCTCGGTTGAGCACTTGCCTCCAAAGGCCACACCTCTGGCTGATGCTTTGGTCTCAGACCCCCAGTGTTTTACACCATCAGTGACAAGTCAAAGCAAAACCACAGAGGTAGGAGGCTGGACTGCTGCTGCCCGTGGCCCTGTCCTCTCAGCAGGCCGTTGCTGACCCGTGCCTCCACAGAAGACCCTCAAACACTCACAGGCAGGTCTGGCTCAGTCTCTCGTGGGGGTCACTGTACCTTTCCCTGGGTCCTGGTGCCCACAGGTTTTGTTTGTGCCCTCCAAGAATCTCTGGTGGGCATGAGGTTTGATTCTAATGTGAGAGCCCCTCTCCTGCTGTCTTGTTTCGGCTTCTCCTTTGTCCTCGGACGTGGGGCATCTTTTTCTGGTGGGTCCCACATCCTCCTGTCGATGGTGGTTCAGCAGCTAGTTGTGCTTTTGGTGTTCTCGCAGGAGACGGTGAGCGCACATCCTTCTACCCCACCATCCTACACGTGTGGGGTTAGTACAGGGTTTTTTATGACTTCAAGAAAGCCTAAATGACTTTTGGGGCTGAAACAGTTTGGCTCAGGTGAAATACCCACGTACATCATTTCAAAAGTTGGGGAAAATGAAAGTTACATAAAGTACACACACACATGCTCACACCCCTCAGTCCCCATGTCCCAGAGTTTGGAACATTAATTAGTGTCACCACATGGAATAAATTAAGCTGGGGACCTTGTGGCTTCCATCTGGGGAAAAATCGTGCTAGGAAATGCTGACTTCGGCAATGGCAGAGCAGTGTGCCTGTTACAGGGATCTCACCAGACACAGACCCTCTCTAGGCCGGGAGCTTGCCCTTCCAGGAGCCCAGGTGCTCTGGCTGGATGGGGAGCTAGGCTGTGGGTGACAGCCTGCCTTGTGTTTCAGATGCGGAAGCTGTGTTGGAGCAGGGGGTCTCAGCCAGCCCACTGGGGTCTGAACCCCAGCTGTGTGACCTCAGGCAGATTACACTTGACTTTTTTGGATCTCAGTTTTCTCATCTGTAAAGTGGGCATATTAATAATACCTACCTCAGAGCATGGTTGGGAGGATCTCATGAGTTAATAAAGGTAAAACATGAGAAGTACCGGGTACAAAACACGAGTGGTATGTGTCTGGTAACGTGATGATGATCTGTTAAGGCCTCTAGAATTCTTGCTGTAGGTGCTCGAAAACTCAAACAGAACAAATGAATCAATCCAAGTAAGAGCGCAGGGAGTCAGAGTGGGCCACTAAAGTGGGAAAAGTGCAGCCTCTTTTTTACATATTATTTTTTTAAATTGTGGTAAAAATATGAAACTTAAAATGTACCATTTTGGCCATAGGCTATAGTTTGATGGTTTGATGTGCAACCATCAGCATCGTCTCTCCACAGAATTTTTTATCTGACACAGCTGAGACTTTGCACCCATTTGTCCAAATCCATTATGGCTGCTGTCACAGAAACACCATAAATTGAAAGGTTTAAACAAAAAGACGTCTGTTTCTCACAGTGGTGGAGGCTGGGATGTGCAGGATGAAGGCTCTGGCAGACTTGGTGTCTGGTGACGGTGCATGACAGCTGGCTGTCGCTGTGTCTTCAGCAAGAGGCAGGGAGCCCTCTGCAGTCTCCTTTTTAAGGGCACTGATTCCTTTCATGAAGGCTGCACCCTTATGACCTCACCACCTCCCAAAGGCCCTACCTCACCTTAGGGTTAGAATTTCAGCATAGGAATTTGGAGGGAGCACATTCAATCTGTAGCACCATTAAACACCAACCCCCATCCACTCCTCCCCCCACCCAGTCCCTAGCAGTTAACCATTTTACTTTCTGTCTCTATGAATCTAATTACTCTAGTACCTCATATGGAGAAGGCAATGGCAACCCACTCCAGTACTCTTGCCTGGAAAATCCCATGGACGGAGGAGCCTCGTAGGCTGCAGTCCATGGGGTCACTGAGAGTCGGACACGACTGAGCGACTTCCCTTTCACTTTTCACTTTCATGCATTGGAGAAAGAAATGGCAACCCACTCCAGTGTTCTTGCCTGGAGAATCCCAGGGACGGGGGAGCCTGGTGGGCTGCCGTCTATGGGGTCGCACAGAGTTAGACACGACTGAAGCGACTTAGCAGCAGCAGCAGCAGTACCTCATATAAGTGGAATCACGTACTATTTGTTATTTGGCTTATTTTATTTAGTAGAATGTCCTCAAGGTTCATCCATGTTGTAGTATATGCGAAAATTTCCCTTTTACTTTTATTTTTTAAATGTAAATGCATACTGTACATGTTTTTAATATATTTATTTTAAATTTTTATTTATTTATTTATTTATAGCTGCCCTGGATCTTAATTACTCTGCACGGGCTTTAGTTGCAGCAAACGGGGGCTTCTCTTCTTTGTGGACTGCAGGCCCAATAGTTTGGTGCATGGGCTTGGTTGCCTTGCAGCAAGTGGCATCTTCCCAGACCAGGAATAGAACCCATGTCCCCTGCATTGGTAGTGGATTCTTAACCACTGGGACTGCCTGGGAAGTCCTGTTTATTTCTGTTTATTTGGCTTTGCTGAGTCTTTGGTGTGGCACACAGAATCTTTAGTTGCGGCATGTGAACTCTTAGTTGTGGCATTCTCTGGTCAGGGATCGAACCCATGCCCCCTGCTTTGGGAGCGCAGAGTCTTAGCCATTGGACCATGAGGGAAGTTCTTCCTTTTTAACGGCTGACTGGTATTCCATTGCGTGTATATTCCACATTCTTTGTGTTCATCTATCAATGTGCCCTTGGGTTCATCTCCTGGCTCTTGTGAATGATGCCGCTGTGAACATGGGTGCACAAAGCCACATTAATGCTCTTAACCATAACCCAGCAATGTCTGAGTGTCTCTGGCACCTCAAGTCAATTTCATCCATTGCTCCTTGGAGTGGAGAGGAAGGACCGTGTGAATACTGGGCACTAAGATGACCACTGGCCAGCTGAATCACGTTGGGCAGTTCCCTCATCCCTTTGGGCCTCCATTTATTCATCTGCAAAATGGGGATGCTCACATTTCCTTCCTTAGTGTTGAGAGACTAAATGAGTCAACATCTATAAAGCACTTGGAGCGGCACTGATATATAGTAAGCCTTGTAAAATGGAAACTCCTATTATTTATACAGCATCCTAGCCACCTTCTCATGATTTTAATTTCACTGTGACCTGGTGTTAGTTGCTCAGTCATGTCTGACTCTTTGTGACCCCATGGACTGTAGCCCACCAGGCTCCTCAATTCAGGGGATTCTCCAGGCAAGAATATTGGAGTGGGTAGCCATTCCCTAACTCCAGGTGATTTCTCAACCTAGGGCTCGAACCTGGGTCTCCTGCACTGCAGGCAGATTCTTTACCGTCTGAGCCACCAGGGAAACCCTTAGGGTGAGAATGAAGGAGACGCAGGAGACTCCGGCTCAATTCCTGGGTCAGGAAGATCCCCTGGAGGAGGACTTGGCAACCCATTCCAGTATTCTTGCTTAGAGAATCCCCTGAACTGAGGAGCCTGGTGGGCTGCAGTCCCCTGGGGTAGCAAAGAGTTGGACATGACTGAGTGGCTAAGCATGCTTGTGTGACCTGGTTTGGATGTTAGGAAGCAGAGTCTCAGAGAGGCTAGGTCACTTGCCCAGTGGCACACAGCTAGTATACCCTAAAGCTGCATGGGAACTTGCATGGGCCTGAGTACAAGCCATGTTTTCCTTACCAGTTTTTCCTTGAGCCTTTCTTCTTGAGCTGTAGAGGACCTGGCACCCGCTCATCCTGCCTTAAGCTCTGCTTTGAAAGGGTTTGCCATGAATACCCCAACCAAACTGGGGCTGCATTGCAGGCAGGAGCCAGGCGTGATATGGTCTCTTTCAACAGGCAGTGCCAGGTTTGCTGCTGGCCACGAGGTCCGTGTTTAACAAACACTGTTGACTAATCCCCTTGGCCTCACAGCGTCCAAGCTGAGTTCCAAACAAAACCCAGATCTAAACACGGGCATGGAATGTGGCTGTTGGAAAGCTGAGCACTGCTGACTTCTGTGGGGAATCCACACGCACGCCAGGAGCTTGGCCTGTGGTGAGGGTTCTGCGGACTTCCCAAATGGCTCAGTGGGTAAAGAATCCACCTGCAGTTCAGGAGACGCAGGGCACCTGGGTTGTCCCTGGGTCAGAAAGATCCCCTGGAGGAGGGCATGACAACCAGCTCCAGTATGTGTGCCTGGAGAATCCCATGGACAGAGGAGCCTGGAGGGCTACAGCCCGTGGGGTTGCAAAGAGTCGGACATGACTGAAGCAATGCATGCACGAAGGTTCTGTGCTCCAGTTCAGTTCAGTTCAGTTCAGTCGCTCTGTCATGTCTGACTCTTTGCAACCCCATGGACCACAGCACGCCCGGCCTCCCTGTCCATCACCAACTCCCAGAGTCTGCTCAGACTCATCTTCATTGAGTCGGTGATCCCATCCAACCATCTCATCCTTTGTCATCCCCTTCTCCTCCTGCCTTCAATCTTTCCCAGCCTCAGGGTCTTTTCCAATGAATCATCTCTTCGCATCAGGTGGCCAAAGTATTGGAGTCCTCTAGTTGGACCAGGTCAACTGACTGCCATTTATTTACAACCCTCCCAGCCTGTTAGCAGAATTTAGCCAGAATCTGTTGTGTGTGGATGCTAGTCCAGGTTTTAAGTCAGTGGTTGTCTCTGCTCAGAGATGGCAATAAACAGATCAATAAGAATTGACCTGTTATGGTCCAGCCTTGAGGAGGGGTTGAATTCCATCCCTTTCGGAGAGAATCTCTATCCTCTGTACCCTCCTGAAACTCTGCTTTTCTTCTTCCACCTCCTTCCCTGTTCCCGTTGCCCGTGGAGGGGCAGAGATAAGAGGAAGGTGAATAGGTGTGGGGTGAAAGTCAGGTTGTGAGATAAGTCCTTTCTCTTGGAGGAGAAAGACCATGCAAGGTCCTTCTGCCTCTTCAGCTTCCAGCCTGTCACCTGTTCTGCACCTGCTTTGCAGGCCTTTCCCTGGGGATATGGAGTGAAGAGCTCACCTCTGAGCCTAGGGTCCTCAGACTTTATATTCACAAACCATTCCTTGCATTGTGTTATGAAGTCTGAGGCTGGCACTGCTAAACATAAGTGGATTGAATAACACCCCCCATTTTCCAGGGGGTCAGGGGAGCTCTGTTATAATTCAGTAGGCAGAGCACTGGGGTGGGATCTGGACACTTGGCAGTAGCCCTGATATGAACTAGGACAGGTCTTGGGCCCATGTGGGACCTTCATTTTCCTGTCTGTGAAACTTTAGGCCTCTACAGGCTCTGACCTTCCATGATGCTAGCTCTGCCTCTCACTTTAATTGAGAATTGGTGTTGATCATTTGCCTCTCATGTGTAGCACTGTTTCTCCCACCATTCCCTGATTTCACTTCGGGAACTTTATTCCACCCTGTTCTTAGCCATGTTGTTTGGTTAAGAGTGACTTCATGCCCCACTCCAGAATCATCCAGTCAATCTGCCTTCTCTGGCCCCTGTGGTAGATATAGGAAAATGCTTGCCACCCACTCAGAGCCAGTGGGAGGAGAAGGTGGATCTGAGGACTTGGGGAAATTCCCAGAAGAGGTGTCTTCTCCTGTGGCATGAAGGTGTGAACTCTGGAGCATCTGCAGTCATTTTGTTAACATGAGTAAGAGGTCTGGAGAAGTTTGGGAGGGGAAGGAAGTGGCCACTTTGCAAAGCCCCAGATTGAAGGCTAAGACATGTGAGGTGGAGTGGGAATCCCTGCTTGCAGGCTGAAAGACAGCTGGTTGGAAGGGCTGGTGTGGTGGGGGTGGGGAATTGGAGGTGGCTATATAGCCCACAGGAAACAGTTTAGATTGTTCTCAAGGCTGCTGGGTTTCCCAGAAGGGTGTGAGATGATCAGATGTGTGTTTTGTAAGGATGACTTTGTTGCCGGCTGGAGAAGGGTTAGCGTTTAGGGATGCAGGTGGCCCTTAGCTGTCCCAGGATGGCAGCTACAATTCAGAATGGGGCCACCGACCTTGGCCTTGGAGGTGCACATGGCATTCTGACTCATCGAATCTCTGCAGCATCTCTGATAGACTGAATTGCATTGTCCCCATTCTGTAGTTTAAAAAAGCACTTGCAGAGAAGTCCAGTATCTTGCTGAGTGTCACACAGCCAGGGGTCAGCTCCAAAGCCAACACTCTCCCCAACTGTCAGTGTCTCACCGCTGGGCCCTTCTTTCTCTCACCCTGTCTCTGAAGCCTTCAGCATCCTCCAGGACCAAGCTTGACATTTGTGTTCAACATGATTTCCTTCCTGCTCACAATAAATGTCAGACTGAATGATGGAAGTGATTCAGCAAGAAATAGAATTTGAGGGGGGAAAAAAGGAGCTGTGTAAAAACATTTGCAAACGGATTAAAAATTGGAGTCCACCAGCTCATGCCAACCGTACTTGGAAGTTGGGGAGATATTTTTAGACCATGGAATCCAAATGGCACAGATCGTGGGCTGGAAGGATGGAAATGCGAAGTATACTTTGCATCTAGCTGTGACCAGAGTTTGCTGCTGACTTTCTTCTTAGCTATAAAATAGCAGCATTCCAAATGCAGAATCCCCTGAATACACAGTATTTCTATTTATTTATTCTTTCCCCCTAAATGTACTGTCTTCCTCTTTTTATTGCCTCTTTCTCCTTTCACATCAGGAGTCCTGGGGCTCAGCCACCTGTTCTTGGAGGCCTCTGGAGAGATCTACATGTTGTTGACTTTTGAATCGTCTTCACATTTTTGGAGGCTAGTGAAAGCAGCCCCTTTTGAGCCAGCTGAGGAGTCCCAGGGAGCTTGTTGGCTCATGGATCCCAAAGGAGGTCAGGAGCAGGACCACATCAGGAGATGGGCTTTACCTGGGCCCAAGAACACCTGGGTCAGGGGCTGGAGGACTGCCCTGATACCAGCTGTCTCTGTGCAGTCTCTGTGCAGACTCTCCCCATTTGGTGGGACCATGGTCACCGCCAGCATCTGAGCTTTATATCTCTCAGTCCCTAGAGACGGACTGCCCTTGCTTCTTTAGTTCTCAAGTTAGGAACACAGGCACCCGCTGCTGGATCCCTCTTCTCAACCTGTGTCCTGGGGGTTGGATCACAGGAGAGCAATGACAAATGCTGCAAAACAGGGACCAGAGACGTTCCCAAGAAAAGGGAGGCGGGCCTGTCAGAAGCCTGACGATAGATTTCACCAGATGTCATCTCCGGCTCAGCAGGCACTTTTCCAGATGCTTTACCTGTGTTAGTCCCTTTTAATCCTCACAACCACCCCATGATGTGGGTGCAGTTACATGGAAAATAAAAGGAGGGTTTGATTGCCCTGCAGGGTTCCTGGGATGCCGAACGAGATAGCATTTTTCAGTTGCCGAGGACAGTGTCCAGCATGTACTTCCTTTCCCTTCCTTTAGAAAGGTCTTCAGTTATTTTTATTTTGATCAGTGGAGTGCATGCATGTAACCCCAGCCCCGAATGGTACTCATAGGTTTAAAATGCAGAGCCACAGCCCAGCCTCGTCCTACCCCATTCCTAGCCCACTTCCAGAGGCAAAGCCCTCTCTTTCTGCCTCTTCTCGGACCTCCTGGTGGTTCTCGCCACATCTTTCAGCCACGGGCTTGGGCTGCCGTCTTTTGATGAATCAACTTTAGACATTTTTATTGATTTCCTGTTCTAGCTCAGATCCCTTCTGGTTTATGCGTTCTTTTCTTCTCTTTTCTCCCCCTGTCCACGCCCTCTGTCCCTCTGGTTTGTTACCTCTCTCCTCCTCTTCCATTGCATTCTCTTCTGCCCTCCAGTCATGCGGTCCTTCCTCCTCCCCCACCTTCTTTCTCCTGTCTTCTTTTCCTGTGTGCCAAGCATGTCTTCTCCATCTCTCTCCCAGAAATCTTTCTTGAAAAGTATCTTTATTATTATCCTTTCCTTCTCATCCTGCCCTGTATGAGGGTTATTAATTATAGTCACATTGTCACTGATTTTAAAAACTGTTCTCTTGGGCTTCCCTGGCGGCTCAGTGGTAAAGAACCCACCTGCCACTGCAGAGGACACAGGTCTGGTCCCTGGTCTGGGAAGATTCCACATGCCACGGAGCAGCTGAGCCTGTGTGCTGCAGTATTGAACCAGTGCTTTAGAGGCTGCAAACTGCAGCTCCGGAAACCCACGTGCCCTAGAGCCTGTGCTCTGCAACAAGAGAAGCCCCCGCAGCAGAAAGCTCATGCACTGCACCCAGAGAATAGACCCTGCTCGCTGCAGCCAGAGGAAAGCCCACACAGCACCGAAGACCCAGCACAGCCAAAAAAAAAAAAATAAATAAAAAATAAAAGCCCTGGGCTTTAACCTCTGCTGTGTTGTACCTCCCTCTTCTTTTTAAAGCTCTTTTTATGTATTTGTTTTTGGCTGTGCTGGGTCTTCTTTGCTCCTCGAGGGCTTTCTCTGGTTTCAGCGAGTAGGGGCTCCTCTTCGTTGCGGCGCAGAGGCTGCTCACCGCGGTGGCTTCTCTTGCTGTAGGGCACAGGCTCCAGGCACACAGGCTTCAGTAGTTGTGGTGCACTGGCTTCGTTGCTCCATCATGTGGAATCTTCTCAGACTTCCAGGGATGGAACCCGTGTCCCCTGGATTGACTGGCAGGTGGATTCTTATCCACTGTGTCCCCAGAGAAGTCCTGTTGTAGCTTCTTACCCACAAAAAAAAAAAAAAAAAATTCTTTTTCTGCTATACATTACCTTACAGAGCCTTCAGGCCACCCCAAAGCATAGTTTTTGCTTCTCATTTTGTGAAGGAGGGCACTGAGCATCCTTGGACTCCAGGATGGACTCATTGTCACAAAAGAGAGTGAGAACCATGTGTGGAAGTTTGTTCAGGACCAGGGCCCATCGGACTCCCTCCCATTTCCCTCCAGAGGGGAGCCTGATCCTAGGAAGGGATCAGAAAATGTGTGTTGAATGGAATTGGACAAAAAGTCACATCCCTGGTGATCAGATACATGGATATTCCTCTCCAACTTTTCTGCTCTGATTCCTTGAGGCCACGTACATACACATGTCGTCCCACATGTACCACTCACATGCTCTGGCTTGAAATTCATCTCCTATGTGTTTTTTATAGCTTTCTATAAATTCCAAATGCTGTTTGGGAGGCAGCCCACTTGTAACAAGCCCTTGGAGGTTTTTGTCCTCCTGATGCCCTGCATGATTCATGGGCTTGGAGAAAGAGAATCTGCCTCTTGTACTGTCAGTATTGAATATATGTGTGTGCGTGCATGCTCAGTCGTGTCCGACCCCACAGACTGTAACCTCCCAGGCTCATCTGTCCATGGGATTTCCCAGGCAAGAATACTGCAGTGGGTTGCCATTTCTTCCTTCCGGGAATCTTCCCGACCCAGAGATCGAACCCACGTCTCTTGTGTCTCCTGCGTTGGCAGGTGGGTTCTTTACCACTGGTGCCACCTGCGAAGCCCAAAATAGCTTCTTTGGAAAGTAGCTTTCAGAGTGGCAGTAAATCCTCTGGAAATTACCTGGAGTTAACTGTGGGCTGGTTAAGTGTCAGTAATTTCATGTTCCCTGGGCGTTTCTGCTGACACGTGAACATATGGCTTTAATGGTGTCCCATAGCTCTGGCAGCTCAGATGGTAAAGAATCTGCCTGTAATGCAGGAGACCCAGGTTTGATCTCTGGGTTTGGAATATCCCCTGGAGAAGGGAATGTCAGCCCATTCCAGTATTCTTGCCTGGAGAATTCCATGGACAGAGGAGCCTGACTGGCTACTGTCCATGCAGTTGCAAAGAGTCAGACAAAACTATGAAACTAACGCACACAGATGTATAGAACTTTGGAGCCGGAAGAGACCTTTGGGATGAAGAATCTGAGCCCAGAGAGGGGAGAGGGTGTGCCTAAGGACACACAGCTTGTTGGTGGCAAAGGACCCCTGGGTCTCTTGAGCTGTCTTTTCAGCCCCGTTGCTCTGCCTGTTTCCAGGCAGGGTCCCTGAGGTCAAGGTAATACATGTGCTGATGCAGCTGCCACGCCGTTTAGAGTGAGTGCCCTTCCTAGTTAGTTACTAATTGGACACCAGTCTCATTCAGTTCAGTTCAGTCGCTCAGTCGTGTCTGACTCTTTGCGACCCCATGGACTGCAGCTCACCAGGCCTCCCTGTCCATCGCGAACTCCCGGAGTTTACACAAACGCATGTCCATTGAGTCGGTGATGCCATCTAACCATCTCATTCTCTGTCGTCCCCTTCTCTTGCCTTCAATCCCTCCCAGCATCAGGGTCTTTTCAAATGAGTCAGCTCTTCGCATCAGGTGGCCAAAGTATTGGAGCTTCAGCTTCAGCATCAGTCCTTCCAATGAATATTCAGGACTGATTTCCTTTAGGATGGACTGGTTGGTTCTCCTTGCAGTCCAAGGGACTTTCAAGAGTCTTCTCCAACACCACAGTTCAAAAACATCAATTCTTTGGCGCTCAGCTTTCTTATAGTTCAACTCTTATATCCATACATGACTACTGGAAAAACCATAGCTTTGACTAGATGGACCTTTGTTGGCAAAGTAATGTCTCTGCTTTTTAATATGCTGTCTAGGTTGGTCATAACTTTCCTTCTAAGGAGCAAGCGACTTTTAATTTCATTGCTACAATCACCATCTGCAGTGATTTTGGAGCCCCCAAAAATAAAATCTGTCACTGTTTCCCCATCTATTTGCCATGAAGTGATGGGACCAGATGCCATGATCTTAGTTTTCTGAATGTTGAGTTTTAAGCCAATCTTTTCACTCTCCTCTTTCACTTTCATCAAGGGGCGCTTTAGTTCTTCCCTTTCTGCCATGAGAGTGGTGTCATCTGCATATCTGAGGTATTGATATTTCTCCTGGAAATCTTGATTCCAGTTTGTGCTTCATCTAGCCCAGCATTTCTCATGATGTACTCTGCATATAAGTTAATTAAGCAGGGTGACAATATACAACCTTGACATACTCCTTTCCCTATTTGGAACCAGTCGGTTGTTCCATGTCCAGTTCTAACTTTTGCTTCCTGACCTGCAAACAGATTTCTCAAGAGGCAGATCAGGTGGTCTGGTATTCATATCTCTTTAAGAATTTTCCAGAATTTGTTGTGATCCACACAAAGGCTTTGGTATAGTCAATAAAGCAGAAGTAGATGTTTTTCTCAAACTCTCTTGCTTTTTCGATGATCCAGTGGATGTTGGCAATTCGATCTCTTGTTCCTCTGCCTTTTCTATATCTAGCTTGAACTTCTGGAAGTTCATGGTTCACGTACTGTTGAAGCCTGGCTTGGAGAATTTTGAGCATTACTTTACTAGCATGTGAGATGAGTGCAATTGTGTGGTAGTTTGAGCATTCTTTGGGATTGCCTTTCTTTGGGATTGGAATGAAAACTGACCTTTTCCAGTCCTGTGGCCACTATTGAGTTTTCCAAATTTGCTGGCATATTGAGTGTAGCACTTTCACAGCATCATCTTTTAGGATTTGAAATAACTCAACTGGAATTCCATCACCTCCACTAACTTTGTTCATAGTGATGCTTCCTAAGACTCACTTGACTTTGTATTCCAGGATGTCTGGCTCTAGGTGAGTGAGCACACCATCATGATTATCTGGGTCATGAAGATCTTTTTTGTATAGTTCTTCTGTGTATTCTTGCCACCTCTTCTTAATATCTTCTGCTTTTGTTAGGTCCATACCATTTCCATCCTTTATTGTGCCCATCTTTGCATGAAATGTTCCCTTGGTATCTCTAGTTTTCTTGATGAGATCTCTAGACTTTTCCATTCGTTGTTTTCCTCTATTTCTTTACATTGACCGCTGAAGAAGGCTTTTTTATCTCTCCTTGTCTCATTGGCCACCACTAAAGCATTGCCTTGACCAACACTTAAGATTGGTAGATCAATGCTGAGACTGGGAATGGGGAAACTGCTCCGGAGCCTTTAGGAATAAACATGTACCAGAAGATCACCTGGTGCTTTCTTTTCTTGCTTTGAGAGTAAAACAGTAACCTGCTTGTCCCTTCCATGCCCTCAGCCTGTAAAGAGCTCGACATTGGCACAGTTGGCTGATTAGGTAGAGTTCAACTCTGTAGATGCTGGTGAAGTGCACTGTTGTGCCCACAACATCATGCAGAGTACCTGGATGACAGACTTCTTCCCTGGAAAACTGTGGAATGTTTTCCAGGCAAATGGAGAGGGCATGGAGAAAAATAGCCAAGTTCTAACCTCTTAAACAGAACCCTGGGATTAAATCAAGCTTTCTGAATGACTCTGGACCAGTTAGGTAACTCTTCTGGGTCTCTGTTTTCTCATCAGTGAAATGGGGTCATTGCAAGGTTTAAATAGGATTCTGTGTGTGAAATGCCAGACACGTGGTCATTAATTCATTTGGTTCGGAGGACTAGGGAAGATGTATTCACGGCTTTACTGCGTATTGGGGAATTTTTCTTATTTCTTCTGATCATGGTCACCGTGCTCCAGTTAACTCATTCAGTCATTTTCACTCAAGAGTATTTATGGTGGGCACTGTGCTTAGCGTGTGGGGTGGGCCTGGAAGGTAATATGTCTCTGCCCACAGTGGACTCGGCATCATGGGGGAGCCAGGTAGGGCAGGCAGTGGGGTGCAGAGAGAAGGATGCCTCCTGGCTAGGGCTCACCCCTGCCATTTCCCATGGTGTCCCCTCCTCCGGGTCTTGCTTCCGGGCTTGATCCTCTGTCTCATGCTCCCGACTACAGCCTGACTCTTCCTTTCTGAAAAGCCAGATCTTCACTTCTCCATGAGGTGACAGTGACGTGAATGTGATGCTGTAATGCCCTGATTCACAACCTTTGGGACTGGGGTCTACTCCCCGTCCTCTCACCTTCCCGAGCCTTGGTTTGCTAGCCTGTACAATGGGCCTGGGGTCATGAGAATTACAGGAGGACGTTAACTGAACACTGAGCCTGTTATCTGAAACCTTCCCAAGGTTTTAGCCCATGTCGTTACTCAGAAGCCCAAGGCCCCTTCTCACCAATTCAGTTGTTCTGAGAGTAAAACTCACTGTTTTTTAGGCTCCTTGGTCATCTCCAAAGTGCTGTCACTCACAGTGTTCCATTGAATGCTCACAGCCGGATGAAAGGGGCAGGAATTGTTATTTCCTCCACTTACATAAAAGAAACAAGCTTGGAGATGCTGAGTGATGTGAACAAGGTGCCCTGTCTGATTGGGTGTGAGCCGGGTGTTACCATTTGCCACGCTCTTCACCGTCTGCCGTCCTAAAGCCCGTGTTTCCCCAACAGTGATTGTGCTCCCAGCACCTGGCATCTGTCTGACGCTCACCGTGGGGGCCGTGGCTTTCTGTGGAGCCTTATTTCTTTTAGCGCTCAGTTTGCACAACCTGACAAAGCGGGTTTTATT
Organism: Cervus elaphus; assembly: GCF_910594005.1. Lineage (NCBI taxonomy): Eukaryota > Metazoa > Chordata > Mammalia > Artiodactyla > Cervidae > Cervus > Cervus elaphus. The sequence goes on from NC_057835.1 coordinate 13,225,889, forward strand.
CTCTGATTTCTTTATTTTCACAAGTAAGGAAACCAAGGAAGAGAAAAGTGACATGACTTGCCCAAGTTAAACCCACGCTGTTGGCCGGCATGCGGTGCTGTCTTTTTATGAGGAATCTATGCCTCACTGTTTTCAGTAACATGAATGATGCTGTTATATCCGGCATGGAGGCTCTCCACCAGGGACAGGACGCACGACCCAGACTGTAGCATGAAGACATGTATCGGAAGTCCCAGAGTTCATGTACAGAGTCTGAACGCAGAGCTTAATGTAGGAATGAGTCGTGGCCGGATGAGAGTGGGAGAGAAAACACAGGAGACAGATGAGAAAGTTCTGGAAAGAGCCTGGGTTAAACGAAGGGGAGAAACACTGAATCATCTCCATGTTATCATCAGAGCGTGAGCTCTGGAGCCAGACTGCCTGAGTGCAAAGCCCAGCCCTGAAACTCTTCCCAGCGATGTCACTTTGGACAAGTTACTAAGCTTCTCTGCGCCTGTCAGGTGTCTGGTCGGAAGAAAGGGGTCACAAGCGGAGCTTGTCTCCCAGGCTTGCTATGAGCATTAAATGACTTGGTATTTATAAATATCCAGCTGAGAATATTGTCTGGCACCAAGCTATGGATGTCGTGGTTAGGTAAACAAGGAGAACACATAGGTGGGGAGAAGAGTCTTAGGCGATGGGTGACCTCACTAGGGTCCTGACAGGTACAGGAGGAGAACCTGAGTCCAGGACCCCTTGGACCTTCCCAGGTAAGTCCATGCTGCTTCCCTTACAGGGCACTGCAAGGGAACTGCTGCAAAACTGAGGAAGCAAAACAATAAGACACCCATCTTCCTCTTGGTTTTCCTTCCTCTTGGTTCTCTCCTTTGAGACGAGCATCCCAGTGAGGGATGTGTGTCTGTGTCTGGGGTGAGGGGTTTGGGGTGCTCAGTGGGGAAGTGGAGGTAGTGAGGGGTGATGATGGTAGATTTTAGGCCAAGCCCCTTTTCTCCCCGCCTTCCGAGAACCCAGGCTCTCAGTCATCTCTGACCTGTGGGCATCTGTGTCCCGGCCCCTTTTCAGGTCCCTTTGATGCTCACTAATGCTGTTTTTCAATTAAATTATTCTTAGCTCCGGAATCTACCCAATTAAAGAAGCAATTTTCTGTACTTTCCCTGGAAGCGATGGCTTACCTGGTTTGGTGGTGCCTTTAGCAGTGAACAAAGCAGAATGAATACTCCTGGGCCACCTGCTCTAATTGGTAGTGCTGCCGAGGGAGGGCGGGTGTGATTTCTGTCGTGGGGTGGATTGCTACAAAAGCTGACAGTGAAACAGACTAGTCAAATGTCAGGTCTCCCCCCACCTCCTTCCCACCTTTATTTCCAAAGGTTATGCCCAAGCAGGGCTCAGCGATAGCTTTGCGATTTGTGATTCTAATTTCCTTGGAAATAGGGCTAAATAGAGCTTTGTCATTCCTCTCCGTGTGGATTATCAGCCACAGATGAGGATTTATGGCTTGAGCCTCTCCTGCCTCCAGAGACCCGTCTCCGGGGCAGAGATGTGATGTCTGAGCAGATGAGGGAGAGGGTGTTGGGGGTGGGGGTGGGGACTGGGTGTTCTCGGTTAAAAATACCTCAAATATATTTTTCTTTCTAAATCTGGAGGAGAGAGAAACATACGCTGCTAGAGCTTCAGGTTGCCTGGTTATGAATAAAATTCAAAGCAAGATGTTGAAAGGAGCAAAATGCTCTCCGCACCAGGGGAGGGATCTTCTGCCCTGGATATTTATTTGGGGAAGGAAAATGAGAAAGCTTTGCCTTCACGGGATCAGTTGAAGACCAGCACGTGGGGCTCCCCAGGCTGAGAGATAGAGCAGGTTTCCCAGGGAGCTTGTGGGAACAGAGAGAGGACCTGACCCATGGTGGTTGAAGCCAGCATTTGAGTTTAGTGTGGGACATTAGAGCCTGGTCCTCCAGCCTTTTATTCATTCTACAAATAGTTTTAGCTCCTACTGCATGCCAGGCTCTGTGCCGGCATGAGGGGAGCCGACATGGAGTGCCACCTGCAGTTACAATTTATCGTTTATTCCCTGGTGGCTCAGATGGTAGAAATCCACCTGTAGCGTGGGAGACCCAGGCTTGATCTCTGGGTCGGGAAGATCCCCTGGAGGAGGGCATGGCAACCCACTCCCATGGGAGAATCCCACGGACAGAGGAGCCTCATCCATGGGGTTGCAAAGAGTCAGATATGACTGAGCAACTAACACTGTTACCCCTTATGGGCTTCCCAGGTGGCACCCGTGGCAAAGAGCCCAGCTGCCAATGCAGGAGACGTAAGAGACTCGAGTTATATCCCTGGGTCAGGAAGATCTCCTGGGGGAGGACATGGCAACACACTCAGTTTTCTCGCCTGGAGAATCCCATAGACAGAGGAGCCTGGTGGGCTACAGTCCACAGACTCGCAAAGTCAGACACGACCAAAGTGATTTAGCACGCACACACAAAGGTCCTTATAGTGTTTGAATGTGGTGATGTGAAAGTCAGGACTCATTTCCACGTCTAAGTATTACCTTAAGAATTTTGTTGATAATTCCACTTGTTATTGCCTCAGCAGGGCGAAGCTTCTCCAAATTAAAGTTAATTAAAAACTATCTAAGAACTACACGGACTCAAGAAAGTTTGTCTTACTAGACATTTTGTCAATAGAGTGCATATTATTTGAAAATCTTAATTATAGAATATAATGCATTTTCTGGAATGAAGGCAAAGAAATTCTATGGCGTAAATACATAATTATTATGAATTGTTTTTTTTAAAGCCATTTAATAAATTGGCTCTGCTCTTCTTTCACGGGCCAGCTCTTGCAGAGCTGGGGCAGGGGTGTGGAAGCTGGTGGAGGTGGTAGAGACTTGACTCACGCAGAGTGACGAGGAAAAGCTTGGAGGGTACCAAGTTTAAGGAGCCATCTTTCTGCATCTGGGTTCTTGAAAAAATGATCTATGCTTATTTTCCTTGGGCTTCTGTTTGTTACTCAGTTTGGGTTTGGATCCAGTTTGATTTTGGGCAGATTGCTCTCAGTTTCTTTATGTGTAAAGCAGGGATGACAAAGACATACTTCCAAGATGCTGGGAGATGAAATGGAGGTAGCCTGCGGTGGCTAAGTTCAGGTTGCCGTGGGCTGATATCCTGGTTTCTGTACTTGCTCGTGGTTACCTATGTTCTCTGAGCTCTCGTTCCCCAGCTGTAAGGAGAGTCATCACTGCCTCTGCCTTTTTTGTGAGGATCAGAGTCAACTGACATGGGAACGCTGAGCTTCTTTTGTTCCCTTGACTAAATACCGCCACACTCATTTGTTCATTCACTATTTTATCCCACAGAATTGTCTTCTTGACTGAACGGCCTGTGGGATTTTAGTTCCCTGTCCAGGGGTCGAACCTGTGTGCCCTGCAGTGGAAGTGCAGAGTCTTCACCACTGAACCGTCGGTCCAAACCTTTGCCTTTGTGGAATGAGCATTCTAGTTGGGGAGGCCAATGATAAATACACCAAATGTGAAAATTTTACAGTCTGTTACACAGTGATAACTGTAGAAGAAAATAGAGGGTGATGGAAAGATTTGGCAACTTTAAAATACCATGGAAAATAGTATATTTTTCTTCCCTTGTGGCTCAGCTGGTTAAACAATCTGCTTGCAATGCAGGAGACTGGGGTTCAATCCCTGGGTTGGGAAGATCCCCTGAAAAAGGAACTGGCAACCCACTCCAGTATTCTTGCCTGGAGAATTCCATGGATCATATAGCTCAGGGGGTGGCAAAGAGTTGGACATGACTGAGCAACTTTCACTTTCAAGTATATATGTTAAAAAATAAGACAATCAATTCAACATACTCTAATCACAACCTTCTTTCAACTTCCAGAAAGCAATGCCCAGCCTTTACACATGCATTGGTTGAGTTCCCCAGGTGATTTTTGGAAAATTAGAATACTGTGTTGGGGAGCAGAAATGAAACCATCCTTGTTGACTTGAAAAGACAGCTGACCCAAAAGGCAATGTCGAAGCCATAGGCTGTACACATCCCTTCTCTCTTGAGTCAGAACTAGCTCACACATCAATGGGTGGTTTTCCACAAGCAGATGGCCTGTGGGAGCTCTTCATGGAATTGGGGAACGGTAGGGGCTGAGGATCCAGAGAAATGGCAGCCCTGACTTTTACAATATCCTGGTCCCGACTCTTAAGTGAAAGGATGAAATGAACACTTGGAGAGTTCGGGATGCCTGCTTAAATTCTCCTCCTACAGCATAAGACTCTTTGACCCCATGGCCTTTGGGCATTGAAACAGCCAATCATTCTAGTAACCCACATGGGGATTCTTCATCCACCATGGAGAGATAGTACTGTTCTGTTTCACCTAGAATCTGGGGTCTGGCATTGCTATACCTGCTGGTGTATTCTTTCTTTTCAAGTGCTGACAGTCAGCATCAACTGGACCATTAGTTCAGCAAATACTCCGTGAGCACCTTATCTGTACCCGGCACCATGACAGCCACTGGGGATGCAAGCAAAAGAGACAAAAATTCTTACCCACATGGAGATTTCGGTCTAGCGGAGAAAGTGAAGTGAAGTCGCTCAGTTGTGTCCGACTCTTTGTGACCCCATGGACTGTAGCCCACCAGGCTCCTCTGTCCATGGGACTTTCCAGGCAAGAATGCTGGAGTGGGTTGCCATTTCCTTCTCCAGGGGATTTTCCCAGCCCAGGGATTGAACCTGGGTCTCCTGCATTGCAGACAGACGCTTTACCATCTGAGCCACCAGGGAAACCCTTAGCGGAGAAAATAGATGTTTAAATGAGAAAGAGTCACCCTGGCTACACTTTTCTTTGTGGAACAGAGGGGCAAGTCTCTGAAGGAAGGAGACCAACCAGAAGGTTGGTAAGGACGTTGCTGGAATAACGTTACAGTGTAAGAAATTCAGCATGCCGTTTAACCTAGTTGAAGTGTTCAGCTTTAATGTATTTAAATAAATTCTTGATTGATTTAAACCCTGGACTTCAAAACAACCTCCAATATTTTGACAGATTGCAGTTTGGATTGGTCTTGGGTTTTTGCCATGTTCATTCATTTTCTGCCTTAGGCCCTTGGTGTCTCAGCTGGTCACATCTCTACCACCAGGAAGCTGGGTTGCCATGGATTCTTACCCTAACCCTGATTAATTCGATTCTGATTCACTCTCCGAACATGCGCTGAGGGCCTGCCATGCGCCCCATCCCATGCCAGGTGCTGCAATGTAGTGATAAACAGAATGGGGTCCCTTGGGAACATGAATTTCCGTGTTGAGTCAATAGAGAATCAGCGTGCAAATTTGGGCTGTGAATTGAGCTAAGTTAAATGAAATCAGTGAGAGCTTTTACCAGTGGTTCTCAGTGAGCAACTCCATGAAGTAGATTTTATTAAAATCACTTTAGAGAAAGTGAGACTGATGCCTAGCAAGTAAAGTTACTGGTTCAAGGTTGTACAGTTGGTTGTTGTAGTCGCTAAGTCATGTCTGACTCTTTGTGACCCCATGGACTGCAGCACGCCGGGCTCCCCCGTCCTCCAGTCTCCCGGAGTTTGCTCATATTCATGTCCATTGAGTTGGTGATTCTATCTAACCATCTCAAATCCTCTGCCACCTCCTTCTTCTTTTGCCTTCAGTCTTTTCCAACATCAGGGTCTTTTCCAATGAGTCAGCTCTTTGCATGGGGTGGCCAAAGTGTTGGAGCTTCAGCATCAGTCCTTCCAATGAATATTCAGAGTTAATTTCCTTCAGGATTGACTAGTTTGATCTCCTTGCACGCCAAGGGACTCTCAGAAGTTCTTCTCCAGCACTACTGTGGGGAAAATAAATGTGATGTGACTCCAGGGTCCCTGGACCTGCCTAAAGGGCCCCGGCAGGAAGGATGTCTTCAGTAGAGCCGTAGAAATGAGGCCTCCCTAGATGTGCTCTCAGAACGACACTTACTCTTCTTTCCTTCCAGTCTGGGGACTCTGGGTCCACCTGCTAAGGAGGACAACCAGCGTGCCTCAATCTGTATATCCAATTACGTGAGGATACCCAGGAGCCTGGATAATGGAAGGGGTCAGATCCTGGGGAGAACTTCTGGCTTTGTTGGACATGCCCACAGTGAGCTCTGAGGCACTGGGACCAGGAGACACAGGAATGACTGAGGACTCCCTGGAGATCACATCTGGACAGCCAGGGCATTGTGCCCCCTGATAGAGAAGGCAGAACCAGGAGGGGTGCTCAGCCAGAACATAGTAGCAAGAGCACAACCCTGCAAGTAGGTGCCTGACTCCTCCCATCTCCAGTCTCACTGGGCTCTGGGAGAATAGGATTCTGGTGTGAGTACCGGCAGGTGCGGGAGCCTCTCCTGGTCTAGTGATGCCTAAAAATGGTCCATGACCGTGATGAGGACACACTCTCTTAGGGGACATAGGAGGGAAGAACCCCAGAGTGTGGGGTTTCATGGAATATGGGTGGCCCCTGAAGGGAGGCTGGGCTGAACTGGATCTGGTGCTACCTGGAGACAGTGTGAGGAAGGAAGATTCTAGGACCTAATCCCATCAGGTGGAGCATGAGGAGTTATCATCAGGCACACAGGCAGGGCCTCAGCCCTGTATGTACAGTATGCACTGTGTTCGTGGAGTGAGGGGAGAGTGGGCGGGGTGAGGGGGACCCCAAAGTATGCAGCCAGGAGAGTATGTGACTCGTGAGGAGTAGACAGACGGTCCAAGCCACCCCCACTGAGCCGCCATATTGATGCTTGGAGGAGAGTGGCATCGGGCACTTTGGGATGGAAAGGGGCTACAGGGGGGAGGGTAATTGAGCTCTTTTGAGGTGTATTCTTTGATCAGCCTTTGAGAGTGTAAAGGGGAAAATCTTCCCACTGATGCCCTGTGGGGAGAGGCCCACTGCAATGAGTGAATACTTCCTCTCGCCAAAGCCAGCTGTTCTGAACGCACGGGGAGGAGCTTGTGGCAATGGTTGATTTCTCCACCGCTTGCCTGGCTTCTGTAGGTGTCTGTCTTCTGGAATGGGGTGGTTCTCAGTGACTCAGGACTTCTGTCGAAACTGACCGTGACAACTGGAAAGGCTCTGGCAGACCCCCTTGTTCATTCAGCTCCTTGACTGCAGACAGGAGAAAACCAATCAAGCCCAGGGAAGGGAAGGGACTTGCCCGAAGTCACACGGTTGAAGACCCAAGACCGGCGCTTCAGGCCTTTTGGCTCAATTCAGTGACGTTTCCTTGCTGAATTGAGGGGGTGCTTGGAAGCACTCGGTTCAGCAAGTTTCTTATGAGTCTTCCCACTAGAATTGCTGGGGCGCTTTTCGAATTTCTGATGGCTGTGTCTTGCTCCACCTTAGAAATTTTGATTTATTTAGTCTGGAATAGATACTGAGATTATGTTTGTTTTTGAATCTTTTGGGGGTGATTCTGATGTGTAGCCAGGGCTGAGAACCCTTGACTCAGACTAGTTCCAAATGATGCTTATAAGGGAAGGTCTGGGTGGGGATCTAACCAAAGCACACACCGAAGATGACTTCTAAGCAGAAATAGCTCATGAAAGAAGCAGGAAGTCTCTCTGTTTGAAGTAGCCTCTGAATGACAGTCAACTACTGAGGCCAAGGTTAAGTCCCTTACATTTTATGCCCAGTTCTTGGCACAGGGCATGGCAGGGAGTTGGTGTTTGAGTGTTAAGAGCTGCTTGTTGAATGAATGAATGAATGAATGGGAGCACTTGATTCTGGAAGCAGTCTAAGGCAGTGAGCAGAGTGATTGGAAAACTCCCATTCTTTAGATACTTTCTCCTTGGATTTGATGATACAACACTGTGATAAACTTTGAGAGTGGATCTAGACATACTCTTTGGAATAAGAAAAAAAATCAGTGTTTAAGAGGATAGGGCATGTAGTGAGTGGTTGGAATCTTAAAGTCAAGATTACTCTTCTGTTTTCAGTAGTTCTAGTTAGCTGGATGACCATGGCCTTGGGATCACATTTTCTGTGTTAGTTTCATCATCTATCAAATAAGGATATGGTGCCTCTACTTCCTGCCTCCTTCAGCTATTCATTCAGTACACATGGATGGGGCATCTGCTGGGAGCCAGCTGTGGGCTAGGTGCTGAGGCTGCAGATGCCTACTTGCCCAGAGCTCTTCATGCCATCAACTCCTTCATTCCTTGCTGACGAGCACATGTCGAGTGCCCATGGTGTACCTGGCACTGTGCTTGGGGGATCAAAACTGATGGATCTGGGGCAAGTGCTTTCAGATAGTGTTTTGAAAAATACAAAGCATTGATCCAAACAGGGTCACCCCTGTGGAACGGCATGAAATGGCTAACCCATCCTTCAAAAACTAAGCTTGAAAATCCCATGGAGGTCTTCCTGACCTCCCTCGGGGGTACCGCTTTTATCATATCATAGACTGATGTTCCGTTTGGATGTCTGTTCCTTCCATCATTGTGTAAGCATGTCTTCTATTCAGTGTCAGCCCCAGGAACCCAATGGGTGCTTAATATCTGCTTATTTAACTGAGTATTTGAATATACTAGTTTTGTGCCAGTGGTATTCTAAAATACATTTATGTAGTATTGTTGGTGAGGCATGTAGTTTTACAAAAGGTAATTTACATATACAATTTAAGCTGGGTATACCTTGCTGTGTCTTCCACTTTCAAGATGTGATAAAGGAAATCTAGCTTTTTAAGGGTCAATCATTTTTTAGTGATCTTTAGAAAGCTTGTGTGTGTGTGTGTGTGTGTGTGTGTGTGTGTGTGTGTGTTTTCTCTAGGATGGTGGATGAGAAGGGAATGCTGACTAATTTCTGTGTGCTGGTTTCCAGGGACCAGAGGCTGTGGTTGCTATTTCAAAGTGTTTGCGTTAATTATGGTAATAATGTTTTGTAAATAAGTTGCCTTCTGCAAAAGTGGCTTAGGTGTGCTTCCAAGGAATTTTGGACTAGCTGTGGCAGCCATTCCCAGTTGGAAGCGACTTCTCTGGCGGCAGGAAAGAATGAAGAGAGAGAGCACAGCCAGCAGAAGGACTGTGCTTTACAGAAAGGATCAGAGAAAGGAGTGGGAGGTGGAAGGGGAAATGCTACATGGAGAGAGACACAGAGCAAGGCAGATGGAGTGAGGGAGGTGGGAAGCGTTGGGGCGGAGGGGGACCTTGAGAGCCGAGATGCACAGACAGATGGAGGGGGAGACCACGCTGCAGAGGGACAGACAGAGGGGGACACACACATGCTGGGATCAGAGGCATGGAGGCAGACACCCTGGGAGAGACCAGGGAGAAAGAGAAGGAAAGAGAGACACACAGAGAGAACCCAGGGAGCATCCTCAGGCTGAGGCATGATTGCTAGCTAGATCGTAGCCAGGAAGCCTTGCCTAGAATTAGTCCATGGGGGATTTTTAATAAAATCTTTAAAGTGATTAAAAGCCATTTTATTGAAAAGAGATCTGGGCCTGTTTGGTGTAAAGAGACCAGCCTGGGCCACTTTCTCCTTTGTGCTGAGCTGCTGTTTCGGTTGGTCGTGTGTGTGTGTGTGTGTGTGTGTGTGAGAGAGAGAGAGAGAGAGAGGGTGGGGTCGGGGAGTGTTGTGGATTCCTCCTCTCTTTTCCTCCTGTCTGTGACTGGCCAGGGAGCATCCCCTCCCCATGTAATTTGGGAGGGAATGTGTTCAGAGCCCAGCAACAGCCTTTGGTTTCTTCGGCGTTGCTGCTCAGACCCCAAGTCTTGCTGGCATCAGGGACTTATTTTTACACTTTAAATCACTGTTGCTGAGAACAGAGGCAGCTTGAGGCCATTTGTTCGCTCCTGGGACATCTATGGGAATCAGATCGGGTAGGAATTTAAGGCTTAATCAGGAGATCGTACAGTTATCCAAGAGGGTGGTCAGAATGGTGTCTTGCTGTCTTGTCCTGGAGTCAGTGGCCCCAGCCTGGCCCCTCACCATGATGCCATTAGTTAGACTAAAGGAGACAGAGCAAGGAAGACGAGGTGGGGCCTCCAAAGTCACTAGTTCAGTCTTTTCATTTTGCAGATAAAGAGACGAAGGCACTGCGGGGGACAGACGAGAAGCTCAAGGTTCTGTGTGTGAGGCTGGTGTTCTTTTCCAGTTGAGGGAAGAAGGACTTGTTGTTCAGTTGATAAGTCATGTCTGACTCTTAGCAACAGCATGGACTCTAGCACCCCAGGCTCTTCTGTCCTCCACTGTTTCCCAGAGTTTGCTCAGATTCATATCCATTGAGTCAGTGATGCCATCCAACCATCTCATCCTCTGCCGTCTCCTTCTGTTTTTGCCTTCAGTCTTTCCCAGTATTAGGATCTTTTCCAGTGAGTCCGCTGTTCGCATCAGGTGGCCAAAGTATTGGAGCTTCGGCATCAGTCCTTGCAATGATTTTTCAGGGTTGATTTCCTTTCGGATTGACTGGTTTGATTTCCTTGCTGTCCATGGGAGGGATGGCACTTAAGCCATGAACCTGCAGAATGACCCACTGCCTTTCCTGTGGCAGGCATCACTAGTCAGTCTCAGGCATTGCTAGTCAGTCTCAGGCATCACTAATCAATCCTGATCTGCTCCTGCCAGAGCCTTCTCAAGCAGTGTTTGGGGAAACACCTGTCATCATTTAGATTCTGCACGCAGGACAAGTCCTCTTTCCCCTCCTTGTACCACAGAGTGCTCCCCTGCTGACCTGTGTTTGTCTTTCTTATGTGGGTAGTTTTATAGTAATAATCTGTGGCCCACTATCCATTGACTGATAATAACACATGTAATGTCGTTACAGGGAATCTAATCCATCCATTCTAGGAGTCCAAGTGCTGTTTGTGTGTGAGTGTGAGGAAGCAGGAAGGGATGTAGAGTCCTGTCTCAGTGGTTATTGATGTCTTTGCTTTTCTATTTCTTTCCTTGAGGGCAAGAGAGCTTAGGACAGGCAGAGCTAGAATTTGAACCCAGAGCCAATGACTCCAAAGCCTGCGATCTTTCCCAGCCCAGGATGTGGGCTCCTGCCAAAAGCTTGCTGCAGAATCTGATTTTGAGTAAACGGCTCTGCTCATGTGCTCATCTTGCCAGTCACTCTCGGTGCCGCGTCTGTGTTTGCGTTCTAGCACACCTGGGCGTTGTTTAATGAGAGAACTCGTTTCCTTCCCGGTTTCTCTTCGTGTTGTCCCATTGTGGTGGCTGAGAGAACCAAAGCCGTCTAAATGAATTCAGGCATTGTCTGAGAATCGGAGAACAAGGGAAGCAGTCAGTGAGCTGAATACGGCCGAGGATGGAAAACACAGCTTCATCAAGCTGACAGGAGTTGTGGCCCACTTCAATCACAGGAACATGACCACGCATGCAAATGTGCGGGACAGACACCTTCCCAGATTCATATTCATGCCGTGGAGGATATTCAGCCATTACAGAGGAGTCCCCCAGAGGTTCCTCTAGAGAACACACTTCTTAGTGCATTTAAAATAACTCTCCAGGTACACAACTACTGTCTACACAGAGGAGGTTTTTGGGGTCATGGCTGTTAGGAAGGGATACATAACACTGATTATAAAAAAACTATATGTAGATATTGAAGAAAGAGACGAGTAATGAACAGATACCATAGTAACATCTGCTAGTGGGTGTGCCTCTGTGCTATGCATTTCCCTTACAATTTCTCCTTTACCTTCCTAAAGACCTCTCAAAGCAGCTATTATTATTGTCATCATTAATTTTTTTTTTCATTTATTTATTCAGTTTTGATCGTACTGGGTTTCCATTGCTGTGCCCGGGCATTCTCTCATTGCAGTGAGCAAGGACTGCTCTTCGCTGTGGTGCATGGGCTTATTGCAGTGGCTTCTCTTGTGCATCACGGGCTCCAGCCCTTGTGGTGCATGGGTTTAGCTGCTCTGCAGCGTGTGGGATCTTTCTGGATCAGGGATCAAACCCATGTCCCCTGCATTGGCAGGCGGAATCTTAAACACTGGACCACCAGGGAAGTCCTATTATCATTTCTAAGGTGAGGAAGTTAAGGCCCAGTACATTTTTTTGTCTGAAGTCACCCAGCTAGCAAGTGATGGAGTTTACATCTTACTTCTCTTATCGGGTGGTTACAGGAGAAAAGAGAATATGTATGATGATTTAGAATGGAGCCTGGTATGCAGTAAGCCTTCTGTGCAGTAAGCTGATCTCTTTATCCTGGGATGGTGTATTACATGTCTGTCTTATGAGTGCATGGCATGTGGCTGTTATCTAGTGGAGGGCAGGTCTCTGCTGAAGACCCACATGCTGCTCTGATTTGTGGGCAGATGAAACATGGATTGGAGGGTCCTTCTTCACCCACAGCTGTGCTCACAATTTCTGATCTCCAAAGGTGTCTGGAATCCCTAAAGTAGTAGGATCTCGAGATGAGATCATCCTGTATTACCTGCATCTTGCATGCATGCTCAGTCGCATCCGACTCTGCAACCCCATGAACTGTAACCTGCCAGCCTCCTCTGTCCATGGGATTCTGTCCATGGGATTCTCCTCTGTCCATGGGATCCAGGACAGATTCTGTCCTGGGATTCTACAGGCAAGAATACTGGAGTGGGTTGTGATTTCCTCCTCCAGGGGATCTTTCCAACCCAGGAATCAAACCCATGTCTCCCTCATTGGCAGGTGGATTCTTTACCACTGAGCCACTTGGGAAGCCCAGGGTGGGCTCTAAATCCAGTGACAAGTGTCCTCGTAAGAGATACTCAGAGGAGAGACACATGGAGGGTAGAGGAGAAAGCCTTGTGAGAGTCAAGGCAGAGACTGGAGTGATGTTGCCACAACTTGAGAAACGCCTGGAGTCACCAGAAGCTAGAAGAAGCAAAGATTCTCTCAGAAGTCCAAAATCAAGGTGTGGGTAGGGCCGCCTCTCCTGAAAGAGCCTTCAGACTATGTGTCTGTTGTGTTAACCCTCCATGTTCATGATCCGTCATTATGGCAGCCCTAGGAAGCTAAATGTTGAAAGGACTGATGTTGAAGCTGAAACTGCAATACTTTGGCCACGTGATGCAAAGAGCTGACTCATTTGAAAAGACCCTGATGCTGGGAAAGATTGAAGGTGGGGGGAGAAGGGGACGACAGAGGATGAGATGGTTGGATGGCATCACCAACTCAATGGATATGAGTTTGGGTAAACTCCAGGAGTTGGTGATGGACAGGGAGGCCTGCAGGCTGCAGTCCGTGGAGTCGCAAAGAGTCGGACACAACTGAGCGACTGAACTGAACTGAACTGAGAAGCTAAAATGCTCGTGGTATCTATATAGCCTTTCTACCGGTGGGGCATAAAGATGACAAGCACGAGCGCCAGAAGCTCTGGGCTTTGCCCTGGCCTGCCACTAATTGGCTGTGGCCTTGGAGCAATCTGTTTTGCTTTCTGGACCTCAGTCTTCTTGTCTCCAAAATGAAGAGTGAGGCTGAAATCCTGGAGGATGCTGGGACTGAGTGGTCAACCTTCGGAAGGGAATGGAGGCTGAGGTGCAAGGGGACACGTGAGGAAGGAAGCAGGGTCCAGGACGTGTCACGTGGGCCGGGGAGTCTGCACCCACCCGCGTCAGCCATGGATCCTGCCCTCTCCCCCTTAGCTGGGCCTGGCGCTGGGGTAAGGATGGGGGCTGCTGGTGGAAACTGGTTGATTCCAGGCTGAAACAGGATTGTGACATGACAGAAAAGAAAAAGACGAATAACAAGCCCTCCATTTGAGATCATTTGGCTGCAAATGATGGGAGACACATTTAGGATATTCCTGCTGTGGGTTTTTTTTTTTTTTTTTTTTTGAAATCCCAGAAATAATTCTTTTGGCCTAGTTTTGGTCGTGCTCAGGATGTGGTTATAGTTAACGCAGCTGAAGTACAGTGTGCGCTCTCAGTGTCCCTAAGTCACCTTCAGGCCTGCGTGTCTGCTTGGGGCTCGGTGTCTAGATGGGAGCGGGGTGGGGTCAGGGTGGGCAAGGGGTGTCAGGGCTGCTGGACCCCCTGAAACCTGAGAGGTCGGTGCGGCTCAGGGGTCAGGGATGTGGACTCTGGAGTGAATCTGCAGCTCTGCCGCTTGTGGCTGTGTGGCTTTAGGTAAGTTACCCACCTCTCTGAACCCCAGTTTACTCACCTGCAGAATGGGGTGACTTTACCCTCCTGAAAGGATTCCCTTGTTCCAGCGCCACAACAGCTCTGCGAGGCCAGAGCCGCTAGTGACCTCATGTTACGGATGAGGTCTCAGGTCCCTGGGACCACAGAGAGGTTGGATGAGTGTCTTATAGTCACATCTCATGGCCATGAGAATTTCCAAGCCAGGACCCTGGCCAGAGTCCACACTCTCTATCTGCCTCTTCCTGCCTTTCCTGAGGGGTGTTCTGTAGTGACTGTTGCCTTTGGTGGAAGAAGCTAAACCTTGCACGATCGGGGGGCCCAGGTTTCTGGAAAGTGGCCCCGATTCAGTGGAATGTGGACCAAGTCCTGGAATGCCGATGTATGTCAAGTGGGCAGCTTTACCATCTGTTCCCGGGAATGCTTCCTTTTGGTCCCTGCTGGTGGTGGTGGTCTGGCCTGGCAGCCTGTGTTGTCCAGAGGGCGTGTCCACTATGTCCTCCCCTTCCACACAGCAGCAGAGGGAGGGGCACGTGGTAATACCTCCATTTTGTCAGATGACATTGAACAAAGAGTTGTGGCCTCTCCCTGCCCTTGGAGAAGGACCTGGCGTCTTCACAGCGGGGTGATTAGGATGTGAGAGTCCTGGAAAGGGGCTCCCAGTTGGACGAGGCGAGGCCTCCTGGCCCCCTGCCACGTATCCGGTCTCAGCTCCCTTCCACCCTCCTCCAGGGCCTATTCCCCTCACTGACCCAGGTCTCACACCACTGCGTGCTGGTTCATGACTCTGTGCTTTCGCTCATGCTGTTCCTTCTACCAGAAATGCTTTTCCCTCTCATTCTCCACCATCTGCTCCACAAAGGTTCCTTTGATTCCTCAGACCTTGGCTTAAAGATCTATCCCTTCTTCTCCCAGGCAGCTGAGATTCTAGTTGCAGAGACAGACAGACAGATGAGTAAACGGACACATAATTGTACATTATGACTTGGAAACAAAGACGTTGGTGAAACGGAGGGCTGTGGCCTCCCACGCATCTCCGAGGTGCAGCTGTCGGGTGAGGGGCCGGTTATGCCCGGGGATGCTGTGTGGGCAGAGTGGCTGGTGAAGGAGAACCATGTTCCGAGGTGGGAAAGCGTCTGTGTTCCGAGAACTAAGGGCCAGTGGAGCAGAAGTGTCCTGCAGGACAGGGAGAGTGGGAGGCAGTGAGTTTGCAGAGGTCCCCCTGCAGGATTGGGAGTTAGATTTACACGGAAACGCAGTGTGTGCTGCGGGGCCAGCCCTCTGGCTGTTGCATTTCTTCTGGAAGAGGATGTGAAGATGAAGGGAAAGGGAAGGGTCCGAGGTGCCTGGTGGGTCTCTGGTTGGAGTAGCTGGGTCAGATGGTGGTGCCATTTCCCGAGAAGAGACCAGTTTGGAGGCGAAATCCAGCGGTGTGTTTGGGACTCTTCAGGCACTCATGGTGGGTGACAGCTGGCGGAGGCCCAGAAGAGGCAGTGGGTGGAGGGGCAGAAGCTCGGCATGGAGGTTCCCGACCTTTCTGTCTTCCTGGTGGTGGTGGTGCAGCCCCAGGGCTCCGGGGCTTATGATGCTGTTGGCAGACAGACGGGGAGAGGCAGAGATGGGGCAGGGGCACCAGTCTGGTGGTTTGAACCTGGGTCACTCCCGGCTCCCCTTAAGGAACCAGGGTCACGTTTTCCCGTCTTCGGGATCCAGGTGTCTCCCTCATTCCCTGTTTGAAAAAGCACGTTTCATCTGTGATTCTGCTGTCAGATCCAGGGCCTATGACTCATGTCACGGGATTATCTTCCCTGTGTTTCCATTTGTTCCTGCTTTATTTAGGCTTATTCCTCATCTTCCGGTTTTGGAAGACATTTTTTTCTTTTTCTTTTTTTTTTGCGGCAGACAGAATCGCCCATCGAGATGGAAAAGACCACTTCTGCCTTTCATCTGTTGCTCATCCACCATCTGTCCCAAACCATCCCCATCTTGTTTTCCTTCCTCCTCCAGAAGATTGCGCAGCACAAGTTTGGTCATTCCTGGTGTTTTTCTTCTACACCTTCTGGGTTTGCATCTTCCTCATGCTTTTCTACAGATTTGCAACACTTAAAAAAAAATACTTTTATTTATTTTTGGCTGCGCTAGGTCTTCGTGGCCGCGTGAGCTTTTCTCTAGTTGCGTTGAGCGGGGTCGACTCTAGTTGCAGTGCACAGACTTCTCCTTGCAGTGATGTCTCTTCTTGTGGAGCGTGGACTTTAGGGCGGGAAGCATTCAGTAGCTGCGGCTCGTGGGCTCCGGGGCACAGGTTCAGTAGTTGTGGTGCAGAGGCTTTGTTGCCCCGAGCATGTGGGATCTTCCCGCACCAGGGATCAAACCCGTGTCTCCTGCTTTGGCAGGCGGATGGTTTACCGCTGAGTCACCAGGGAAGCCCAGATTTGGAACACTTTGTAAAATGTCTCCTGCGTCGTTTAGCTCCTGCTCCTTCTACTCATCTGCCTTTTTGTAACTGAGGCTTATGGGAGAGCCTTTCCCAGGTCCCAACACTGGTCTCTTGAGACTTCTGATCAAACGACTAGTGATGAAATTGTTAGAATTTCATTTTTTAGAGCTTTTCTTGGGCCAGGGTGCATTCCCATTTTACTGAGACCGTCTGTGCACCAGTTGCATGCCTGGATAGATTTAGTCATCAAATATCTTAAAATATATGACTGTTCATATCCACAGATACTGTATATTCTATCCACGCATATACATATATCTCAGCAGGAAACTTTGAAAATATAGCGAAGCACTTCTCAATATGCACATTGACTGCATAAACCTTTGAAACACTCACCTTTGTCACTTTCTGCTCATATGTCCCATTTGAGCAGTCCTGCATTCTAACTTATCTTTCAAACATCATATTTATCATTTGAATTAAAATGCAAATGTATTCCATGTTAGGGCTTCCCTGATGGCTCAGTGGTAAAAAATCCGCCTGCCAATGCAGGAGACACAGATTTGATCCCCTGGAGAAGGAAATGGCAACCCACTCCAGTATTCTTGCCTGGAAAATCCCATGGACAAAGGAGCCTGGCAGGCTACAGTCTATGGGGTCGCAAGAGTTGGACAAGTCTTAGCAACTAAACAACAATGATTTCATGTTAACCCAGGAAACTTTTTTTTTTGAGGACCTACTATGTGCTAAGCTGGAGGCTAGAGTCCCACGGGGAGATGAGGCCTTTTCTTGAGAAATGAGGGGCCTTCTTGCTGTGTTTGCAAGTGTCTGAAGCCTCCGTCTGGGAAGCAGTTCTCTTTGTAGCCTTGAGGAATGCAAAACACACTGGGAGTCCAGAAACATGAGGTTTCTGCAGCCTCATTTATCAACACGTCTCGAGTACACTGTGGTTTGGTACAAATTAGTTATTCATCAAGGCAGAAAGCAGTTAAATAAACACAAGTGTGCTTGCCCAGAGAGTCTTTCCTCCCTGAGTCTGTTCTGACCATGATGACCTCTTTGATGTGCTGTCTAGATTCTGCTTAATCTCTCTCTTCTTTTGAGTGAAAAACACAGCCCACGCTCTTCCGAATGTCAGCCCGGGAGACATCCATCCTGGCGCTGGATGCTTGCTTCCCGCTTGCAGAAAAGAGACAAGCTGCAGATGAGGCCACGTTGGTCTCCTGACTGTGACGGCCCAGAGGCTGATGGGCCACCATCATCCGTGCCCGTGACACTGTGGTGACAAGAAGGATGCTTTCTGAGACACTTCAGAATTTACCCAACCAAGCGTTCATCCCCTTGGGCGGGTGCCCATGTATTTCAGCAGGCAGCTCTGTTTGCGTTTTTCCTTTGAAGAGAGAATGGCATGTTTGGAAGAACACAAACTCTGTAGTCAGATAGTCCAGAGATCAAATGCAGCCTTGTCAGTTGTTGTTACTAGTGCTACATTGTTTTGGGCAGACAGTTTTGAGCCTCAGTTTGTATCATTTGTGTAATGGGCTAATAATACCGACCATCGTATCATAGGCTTGTTTGGAGGATTATAAATAAAGCTGGTGTGTGTTACTTAGTGTGTTTGACTCTTCGAGACCACGTGGACTGTCACCCTCCAGGCTCCTCTGTCCATGAAATTCTCCAGGCAGGAGTACCGTAGTGGGTTGCCACTTCCTTTTCCAAGGGATCTTCCAGACTCAGGGATCAAATCCACGTCTCCTGCATTGCAGGCTGCATCTTTACTGTCTGAGCCACCAAGGAAGTCCATCTAATGCTGGTACAATGTCTAGAAGAATCCCCTGCATGTATTAACCACTTGGAAGACAGGTCTCCTCCTCCTTATCAGCAGGGGTCACACAGCTGGCTTCACTAGTGGAGGTGGCTGTGGTTATGTGGCTGGCCTTTTCTCCAGTCTTCTTGATGGTTTTCTTGGCAACAACTTTAAGAAGGACCTTCTGTCTGGTTCCAAAAGGCAGAATCTCAAGGTGCTTTTCAAATTTTACTAAGGTAGCTCTAGCTTCCACTACAGCTGTGACCAGTCAATTCAGAAATCAAGACAAAATTTCTAATAAAATGTTTAGGGTGTTTTAAGAGCTGAAAGAGGAGAGTGAAAAAGTTGGCTTAAAGCTCAACATTCAGAAAACTAAGACCATGGCATCCGGTCCCATCACTTCATGGCAAATAGATGGGGAAACAGTGGAAACAGTGGCTGACTTTATTTTTCTGGGCTCCAAAATTACTGCAGATGGTGATTGCAGCAATGAAATTAAAAGGAAATTTTAATTTCCTTACTCCTTGAAAGGAAAGTTATGACCAACCTGGACAGCATATTAAAAAGCAGAGACATTACTTTGCTAACAAAGGTTTGTCTAGTCAAGGCTATGGTTTTTCCAGTGGTCATGTGTGGATGTGAGAGTTGGACTATAAAGAAGGCTGAGTGCCAAAGAATTGATGCTTTTGAACTGTGGTGCTGGAGAAGACTCTTGAGAGTTCCTTGGACTGCAAGGAGATCCAACCAGTCCATCACAAAGGAGATCAGTCCTGGGTGTTCACTGGAGGGACTGATGTTGAAGCTGAAACTCCAATACTTCAGCCACCTGATGTGAAGAGCTGACTCATTTGAAAAGACCCTGATGCTGGGAAAGATTGAGGGCAGGTGGAGAAGGGGACGACAGAGGATGAGGTGGTTGGATGGCATCACCGAATCAATGGACGTAGGTTTGAGTGGACTCCGGGAGTTGGTGATGGACAGGGAGGCCTGGCGTGCTGTGATTCATGGGGTTGCAAAGAGTCGGACACGACTAAGCGACTGAACTGAACTGAAGAGCTGAAAATGGAGGTTTGAAAAGTGCCTTGTGGAGGCTTGGATGAGAGAGCTGAGTTACTTGGCAGGGAGTTTGGTAGGAGAGGGGGGAAGAAACGTCATCCTTATGCAAAGAGTGCCCCCATGCCATAGCTCCCAAAGCGTTTGGCTTGGGGACCAGGCAGCATCTTTTCCAGACCTTTCTAGACCAGTCCCTTCTCAGTTATCCTGACTCCCCTTCTCATTTTCTGCTGTGATGCTGGGCTTGATTTCTTTCTTAATCCTCACAAAGATGCTGTAAGGCCAGGGGCTGCCACGTGCATTTTACATATGAGAAAACCACACCCTCCGGTCTGACTTGCTTTATGCCCCCTGGCTTTTAAAGGTTGAATTTGGACTCGAGCTGAGTCCGACCCCAAACGCTCCCCTTATCCATGGCGCTGCTGCTTCCCTCACCTTCCCTGCTTACATCTCTTTTCTTTTTATATTTAGAAATGAGGAGGCTAAAGCTCAGGGTAGGGAGTAAAGGACTTCTTATAAATTCACAGCCAGTTAAGACGCTGAACCAGATTAGGACCAGAGCTCCTGAGTCCTGCACCTGCTTTTTTTTTTTCCTGCTCCCGATGGTGTCTCCCCCAAGTGCACCTCATTAAACCCACACAGGAGCCCGAGACGTCTCCTCAGCTCTATCACAGATCCCTTCTCTCTGGTTGCCAGGGAATACTGGTCTCCTTCAGCAAGCCTATGATCTGAGCTTTTATGTGTCTTGTCCTCGGGCATCAAAGGAATTGTTTCCTCCTCCTCTTTCTGTGGGACATTCAGTGTGTGTGAATCATGCTCTTACTCAGAGAAAACCCCACATCAGCTTTGTGATTCCAAGCCACCAGTTGCCAGAGATGCTCAGTGTCTCTGTGTCCTTGGCAGTCCTTAAGATCAGGATTCCTGCCTCTCATCCTGGGTGACTGTGGGTCGTCTTCCCTGGGAGACGAGGCAGGATGGCTCAGTGGGGAAACAATCCCTTAGACCATGACCCAGCAGTGTTTTGATATCAGGGACCTTGGGTGGGTCAGGGCCCTCCCCTGGGCCTCCAGCCCTCACTCTGCTTCCCTCCCAGGTGGCTGATGGCTCTCCAGAGCTCCTTCCATCCTCTCAAGTCCAAGGGAGCAGAAAGAGAATGTCTCTTGCTCACTGTGGTCCGGAGTTTCCAGAACTGAGTTTCCGAACGGCCTGGCTTAGCCTGCATGCTCTGAGTGCTTTGTGCTAAGTCGCTTCGGTTGTGTCTGACTGTGACACTATGAGCCATAGTCCACCAGGCTCCTCTGTCTGCAATTCTCCAGGCAAGAATACTAGAGTCGGTTGCCATGTCCTCCTCCAGGGGATCTTCCCTACCCAGGGATTGAACCTGTGTCTCTTACATCTCCCTGCAATGGCAGGCGGGTTCTTTACCACTAGTGTTACCTGGGAAGCCCAGCCTTCATGCTAGGAGGATTCCTATTGCTTGGATCCCACTAGGAAGCAAGGTGGTTTTGTTCAGATGTATCCTTACTCAGCACTGAATGAATGAATGAGTGGGTGCCTGGAATGGATGAATGAATAAATGGGTGAATGAATGGACTGAGTCACGTGACCACTGCTTCGGGGCAAATTCACCTCCTG
Source organism: Cervus elaphus (assembly GCF_910594005.1). Taxonomy (NCBI): domain Eukaryota; kingdom Metazoa; phylum Chordata; class Mammalia; order Artiodactyla; family Cervidae; genus Cervus; species Cervus elaphus. The sequence goes on from NC_057835.1 coordinate 13,246,927, forward strand.
CCCAACCACATGGAGGTATGTGTTTGTCATCAGAACAGGGGCCCTATGTAGCCTGGTCCAGAAAGTGCAGATGCTGTCTATGTGCTGAGTATTTTGTTTGTCTCTCCAAATCTATTCTGAACCTGCTTGGAATGCACAGGGACTGACCTTGTGAATTTCTTCAGTGGCTCCCTTGCCTGAACTTCGGCTTGGGTGCAGACAGTGGAGGCCGCAGTGGGAGATCAGAGGGTGAGAGCTGGGGCGAGAAGACTTGGTTCCCTCCTGTGGGATGGTTGTGGGCCACAGTTCCTGCTGGGAGCCGTCTCCCAGTTACAGCTTCCCTGGTTGCTTTCCTTTGCCTTTGAGGCCCAGGGTGATAACTGTTCTCTATTAATTCCTGGGAGCTGGAATTTGAGGCCCAGGGTGATAACAGTTCTCTGTTAATTCCAGGTCAATTCCAGGGAGCTTTGCCCTCCCATATAGATCTCCCTAAGCCCTGCCCCCTGTTGTAAATAGTCCCTTATTGGTCTGCAGAGAGCACCCAGGGTGCCCATGCCCTGTCTCTATTGGGACAGGAGGCTGGAGGCTGCTGCTGTTGACTTAGCAGCTGGGAATCAGGTCCCACAAATGCAGAGGAGGGTAGGACTCAGTCCCTGCAGGAAAGGAGCTCTCAGATTCATGGGGGAAGCCGAGGGACCAGCGGCAGGGATCAGCGTACACCTTAGGGGGTGACGGCCATGTTTCTCTGGGGCAGACCTCATGCTCACTGCGTTGGGCCAGGCTGCAGTGGAGGCGCAGAAATCCCACCAGACTCAGGCCAGCAAAGAGATCAGGCTGGGGAGTGGGGCTGGGGGGAGACTCAGGTTCGAGGACAGAAATGAAGGTCCAGGGGCAGCCACCTGGAGTCGAGGTCCAGGCAGCATGTGGCTCCGGAGAAGGCTGAGCGTCCATCCGAGAGGCCCCCACCCATGACCTTCTGCAGCTGCTCTAGCTTTGGGGGCCTTGAGCGAAGTTCATCTGGCCTGATGAGGTGATGAGACCCACCCAGAGCACCCCGCAGGCCCTGTGGTTCTGCCTAGTGACTGCTGCTACAGAAGTGGCTGCAGCCTCTCTCAGGCGGTGGTTTGGGGCATGAAGCCCCAGCGTGGTCCGCAGCGTGGTGGTCCATCCCTGCCTCCCCCAGACTTCCTGTTCTTCCTTCCAGATTCCTCATACCTCTCGTTTCTCATTTGCATATTTTGGCTTAACCATTATCAGTGGAATCTTGCAAGTGATTCCAAATCCTTTGTGAAACAAGGAGGATCATAAATTTCCGACAAGCAAAATGTCTGTCTGTTCCCGCCATGTAGTCTTTCGCTTCACACCCACTTTGGTTTTTATTTCCCTCCTGAAAGGATGCTGCCCATTGCTCCTCCTCCTTTCCCGGGAGTGGTCCACGGTGCAGGACATGAATAACTGCATTGGGGTGGGGGCTGAGCTCCTAAGGAGTCCCTTTCTCTCCTTCCTCAGTTCTGCCGCACCTGACTATACATCCTCCGGCATCATCGATTCAGCCATATCAAATGCGACAGGGCTTCTCTGGTAGAGAAGCTGCTGGAAATAGCTGCATTTGACACGCTGGGGCTGGTGAGAGCTGTCATCCCAAGCCTGCCTGCCTGTGCTGCTCTGAATGTTAAATCAGTGGGGGAGGGGAGGCCCGGCATTTCCCAGCTCAGCCTGAGGGTTCCCTCCCCTCCCCGGGCTTGCCGGGGCTTCCCTGCTTTCTCCCTGACGCTCCTCCCTCTTGCAGTGGAAAGCTTACCTTCTGGGGAACTGGTGGACTGCAGCATCCTGGGAGACTGGTGGATCTGGGCTGGTTACCTTACCCCCTGCACTGCAGATTCCCCATCTGTAAATGGGGATGGTGCTAGCTCATGCCCCCCGAGGCCATGGTGAAAATTAAATAATGGAGGCTAAGCTCTTAACAGGGCATGTTGTAGGAACTCGGTCCAAGGTAGATGCCGCTGTTGTTACTAATAATTATTATTTTGTGTCTTGGGACCTGAGCCTGGTAGTTGCAGGGGGTGCCTTAGCAGGCTGTACCCAAGAGGCTGGGACAGGCATCTCCTCGGGATGAATAATTCATCACCAGTCTCCTTTGCTCCCAAAGCAGCAGCTCCTGGCACATGCTGCAGACGGATTCATTTGTCACGGGTGGGCGTGCGCTGGAGAACAGATGGGATTCCCCAGTCACGTGGCCCTGCAGACGGCGTGACACCCCGTCGTGCTGAGGAAGCCCTGCTTCTTGGAGGAGGAACTTCTCCAGCTTCTGAAAATGGATGCGGCGAATCCGCTGCCCATGCAGAATGTGGGAAAAGCTTTGTTCTGTTCTGGAAGAAATTGGGTATTTTCCATCCTGCTGCGTCCTTGACGAAGTCTGACAGTGTTTGTTAACCGTTGGGATACACTCGTCTCCTGGGAATTATAAGATCAATTTATATAATTATTCACCTTATTCCCCCTGGGTTCCAGGCCTGTGTTAGGCATGAGAGAACAGGTAAATGGAGATCCACACAGAATGTTACAGAAACCCAAAGAAGGGGGTTGCAGACATAGTCTACTGAATAAATGACAGCTGACTGTAAGGTACTTTAACCCCGCCTGTGGCAGTCAGGGAAGGCTTCCTGGAGGAGGTGACGATTCAGCTGAACTTGCAGGATAAGCTGGAGTTTCTAAATGTAGGAGGATTTTGAGGCACACATGAGATAGCATGGTTTTTTCAGGAAACTCTAAACACGTGAATGTCTGAAGGATAGGCGTGAACTCAGTAGAGGTCCTGGCATACCTCTCTTGGTCTGCACATAATCCATCCGGTAGGAGCCAATAATGGGTGTTGGGTAGGAGGGGAACTTAGTTTTATTTGTATTGTGGCGAGAGTACTCTGACTTCATGGGGCAGAATGAACTGAGGAAAGGAGATCAGTTTGTGCATTCATTCATTCACTCGTGGTTCATCCACTTATCCTTTTATTTTGTACAGCGACTGTTTCTCAAGTGCCCAGTGTCTGTGACACTGAGAGATGTCCGTGGGGAGGGGAACCCAGCTGACGTGCTGAGAGGCGAGGGGCGGGGGCGCCAGCACCACCCATTGGGTCAGATCAGTGTCACTTTGCTTCAAGTACACGGAGTCAACAGGACAGAGCCCTTGGTCAGTCAGAACCTGCAGCAGGGCTTTGCTGAACACTTGGTGTCCATCCATAGATGCTCTGTGCATCCCCGGGGGTGCTGCTGGACAGCGACAGGTGGCCCTCGGTGGTGTCCGGAGGCTGGGGAGGTGGCCGTGTGTCCTCTCTTTGCTCCCAGAACCCCCTTGGGGCCTCTTGTGCTTGTTCTGTGCGTTTGCTAGGTTTCTTCCATGGTGCCACTGTCAAGATGCATAAATGCACGCGTGCACACACCTCTTTTACCTTTGGAGAGCTTGAGTGGTCAGTGACACTTGCAAGGACAGTTTCTATTTGATGCCTAAAACATTTCTGGAAGCCACGGGTCCCAGTGGAACCCTGCTGGAGATGCCTCAGTAGTTCAGTGAGGCACAAATGTCCAGTCCACTCCCCTGCCCGCCCCCAGCATCTTTGCCACAAAAAGTTGTGCTTTGTGGATCATCTGAATCAGGATCATCAGGGATGAGGGTTAAAAGGCTGGTTCCTGAGACCCAGGCAGACTAAACTGAGTTAGAATTTCCTGGGGCTGGGGAGCCAGGGAGCTGGCATTTTTAAGCAGCACCTCTGGTGATTCTGAAGCTCTTTCTGGTCTGAGAAGCACCATTTTAAAGCACAAGATGAGTTTTGGAGCCAGGGAAGGGCTATTCCTGAGTGCCTGTCATGCTGTGCGGGTTTCATTCTCAGTCCTTCCCCTGAGGGTAGTGGAGGGGGTCCTCTACAGTGCGCAGTGAAGCTGGGGTTCAGATCTCAGTTGCCTAAGGCCAGTAGATGTCTTCATCTGAAGCAGTCACGGAATCACTCCTCAGAAGCGGGTGATGATGTGGTTGATGGAACAGGATGGAAGCTTGAGGCGTAAGCAAGAGCTCTACCATCTTCCATTTGTCCATTTCAACGCACTCTTGGGAGCTGGGGCTCCGTCCCTCATGGAACCTCGGCAGGCCCATGGCTTATCTGTGCACTTTGTTGCTGCTAGTTAGTCACTAAGTTCTGTCTGACTCTCTAGAGACCCCATGGACTGTAGCCCACCAGGCTCCTCTGTGCTTGGGATTTCCCAGGCAAGAACACTGAAGTGGCTTGCCATTTCGTTCTCCAGGGCATCTTCCCAACCCAAGGATCAAACCCATATCTCCTGTGTCTCCTGCATTGGCTGGTGGGTTCTTTACCACTGAGCCACCAGGGAAGCCCATCTGTGCATTTAGAGACCCAAAAGCCCTGCCGTCTCTTAAAGTCTTGGGAATGATGTCACTTCAGGAAGCAATGTGCCTGGTCCGGGGCTGCTGCTGTGAGTGTGAACATGGAGAGGAAGGGAGGTGGGGAGCAGAAGGCCTCTTCTCTGTGGCCCTGACGTTTCTGTGTCTTTTTCTCTACTGGTGGCAGAGTTGCTCTAACCTTGGAAACACAGGAACTCCTGCTCATGTCCTTCATTCCTAGGTATCTCTGAGCTCCCTGGGGGAAGGGCTTCTCTGAAGTTTTTTGTGAAATATTATCAGAAATTTTGGAGAAGGAAATGACAACCCACTCCAGTGTTCTTGCCTGGGAAATCCCATGGACAAAGGAGCCTGTTGGGCTACAGTCCATGGGGTCACAGAGTTGAACACTGACTCGGTGACTAAGCAACAATGTTGCAGATTTAGCAGCTTAAAGCATTCGTGACCTCACAGATACCATGCGTCTGAGTCCTGGCGTCCTGTGGCTGTGTTTTCTGCTCAGAATCTCAAGGCAGAATCGAGCTGTCACCCAGTGGTTCGTTCTCATCTGAGACTCTGTTCTCTTCCAAGCTCACTCACTGTTGGCGAATCCAGGTCCTTGAGGTTGTAGGACTGAGGCTCTGCTCTCTTCCTGGTGGTCAACCAGGGTCCATTGTCAGCTCCTAGAAGCCATCTGCTTCCCTCCCCCTGAGCCTGCTCCATCACATCACACCTTGTTCCTCTCTCACCTCTTTTACGGGCTCACCAGGTCAGGGCAGGCCCACCCAGGATAATCTCCCTTTTGAGTAACTTAAAGTCAACTGGGACCTTCTGCTGTGTAAGGTGAAATAACCATAGGAGTGCCATTCCCTCCTATTCATAGGCTGCTGACACTCCCGAGAAGGGGATTCTAAAGGAGATATACCTGGGGCCATCCTGGAAGTCTTCCCCCTGCAGGGCCCATGTTTAATTTCATCCCTGAGTCCCCAGTGCTGGGCACGGGTCCGGGTCCAGGGCCAGGTATCTGCTTTACTGAAGGTAAGGGAGCTGCCTGCAGGATGGCAGCATGCAGAGAGCAGTCATGCACCCAGAAACATACCCCAGCTGGCAGAAGCAGAAAACTCAGACTCCCTGCACCAGTATCTGACAAGAAGCCTTCAGACACTGTTGGATTCTTGCAGATATCTCCATAGAGTATTATGCTGACACTTTCCTAGGGAGAATTTTATGAAAACCAGTCCACATTGAGCATTTGAGAAGCTGGTTGCTGAATTTAGTCCATAATGATTTAAAAAGTAAAAAAAGATTCTAACCTGCCATTTGTTGTTCTTCAGTCACTAATAGTGTCTGACTCTTTGCAGCCCCATGGACTGCAGCACACCAGCCTTCCCTGTCCTTCACTATCTCCCTGAGTTTGCTCAAACTCATGTCCATCGAGTCGATGGTGCCATCCAATCATCTCATCCTCCATACCCACTTCTCATCCTGCCTTCAGTCTTTACCAGCATCAGGGTCTTTTCCAATGAGTCAGCTCTTTGCATCAGATGGCTAGAGTATTGGAGCTTCAGCTTCAGCATCAGTCCTTCCAATGAATATTCAGGATTGATTTCCTTTAGGATTGACTGGCTTGACTCTCTTGCTGTCCAAGGGGCTCTCAAGGGTCTTCTCCAGCACCACAGTTTGAAAGCCTCAGTTCTGCAGCGCTCAGCCTTCTTTATGGTCCAACTCTCACATTCATACATGACTACCGGAAAAACCATAGCTTTGACTATACGGACCTGGTTTAGTCTGTATAATATCTTTTTCTAGCCATTTGGTCCAGAGCTTCATTAAGTGGACGGGTGGGTGAGCAAGTACATGAATAAGTTCATTATCACTAAATTAACTTATTTACGCACTCATTTCTTCACCTGCCCACAAAGCAACTTCCCATAGCCAGTAGCCAACATCTCTTTTGCACGCCCACTCCCCCTGCTGTGATGGGCACTGGTGCTAAGAAGCCAGACAGTCCCTGGCTGTACTTGGGCTCACGGTTCCATTGGGTTTGCTCCTTGGGGGAGTGCTTGAGCTTGAGTTAGCTGGGGCGCATGTGAAAAGGGCAGGTTTCTTCACTCTGCTGAAGACTCACTGAACTAGACCTCCTGGAGGTGACCCTAGGAATATGCACGCTTCTTGGATAGTTAAGGGCAGTGGAAGTTTGAGACTCGCCAGCCCAGGAGTGCTGGGGAGACAGAGCGACCAGCAGATACTTCCATTCTGTGCGTCAGTTGCTGTGACGGAGGAAGGTGGTGGGGCAGGATCTGTAAGAAGGATTAGCGTCAGAGGAGGCCAGCAGAGAGAGAGAAAATGAAAACAGCCAGGAACTGAGAGTACTGTGTTGCCTGGGCTCTCGGATTGAAGTGAAGCTGGTCCGAGGCACCACCCAGCTGTTTCTTTTTTTTTTTAAGTTTTTTAATTTTCCTTTTCTTGTTTCCAGTTTTTATTCATCATATTTTTTATTTTTTTTTTTTTTTACTGCATTGCATGGCATATGGGATCCTAGATCCCTGACCAGGGATTGAACCCAGGCCCCCACGCATTGGCAGCGCGGAGTCTTTTGTTCTCTTTTTTAATTGAAGGCTAATTGCTTTACAGTATTGTGTTGCTTTCTGCATACATCACATGCATCAGCCATAAGTATACGCGTGTCCCCTCCCTCTGAACCTTCTTCCCACCCCCTCTCCATCGCACCCCTCTAGGTTGTCACGGAGCCCCGGCTTCAGTTCCCTGCATCACACAGCAAATTCCCACCAGCTATCTGTTTTACGTGTGGTCGTGTATGGATGTTTCCATGCTACTCTCTCCATTTGTCTCACCCTTTCCTCCCCCGGCCCCACCCCATGTGCCCAAGCCTGTTCTCTACTTCTGCATCTCCACTGGGCAGCGTGGAGTCTTAACCACCGGACCCCAGGCAAGTCCCACACCTCACAGTTCTTCAGTAGAAGAAGTGCTTCACACATTGACTTGTTCTGAATTCATTTTAACCTGCCTGACTCTGGGTGAATCTAGCTGTAAACCTCTGCTTTCCAAGGTGGAGAGGAAAATCAATCCCTGATTGCGTTTGGAGAGCCGTTCTCCTTCTCTGTCAGAGAGAGTTCAGGGCCCCTCGTGTGCAGGAAGGGACTCCCCCTGCCCCCAAGAGGCCGAGAGAGTGGGGACCACTTTGAGAGGGCAAATCTGAAGAGCTGGGGGCAGGGCCATTTGCTCCCTCGCAGGGCTTGTTGCCTCCGGATCTGAGGGGTCCCTGCCTCCCATGGAACCAGCCCTGCCCTCGCCCACCCCTTCCTCCCGCAGTCGGCGCCTCCTCCGAGAAAAGGGTGAGGACACAGCTGGGGTGGAGGCGTTGACGGCTGGCCTACACCTGGGCGGCGGAGCAGAGGGGCCCAGCCTGGTTTGGTTTATAAAAAAGGGAGGAAAAAGAACCCCTCATTTTCTTCCTCCTTCAGAAGTTATTAAATTCTCTTCCCACACATGAGATTGTCTCTTCCCCTTTCTCTCATCACATGCGCATGGTTTTTTCACTAGAAGCCTACGGAGGTGGAGAAGCATTGCCCTGATTTCTGGATCCAAGTTGACTCCTGAGATCAGTTTGTGTATTTAATGGTTATTATCTCCTGCCCTACCCTCCTGAGTTCTGACCCACTGTTTAATGCATGGTGCTTCTTATTCTTCTGGAGTCCTGAACAGAAGAAATACACTAATTTAGTACTGGTGTGTGTGTGTGTGCACAAGCGCATGTGTTTCTGTGTGTGTGTGTGTGTTGCGCATTGAGCAAGTGGGGCTCAGGAACAGAGTTGTGAAGGAGATGGTGCCTGCAAAGTAGGCAGGCCAGATTTTAAATTAATGTTTGTTTTCTTCTTCCTTACAATGAGGGGAAGCCTTTGGAACAGAGCTGGTAATGAGTGGGCGACCCTGGTTGTTAACATACTGAAGTTCTTCTGTGCGGGTTTGGGGAGTAGCTGCCACCCCAGGCTCTCGAGTCCCTAACCCCCTCTCTCACCCCTACTCCTCTGTTCCAAACTCCACATCAGTCCAGAAAGCAAAGTGTTAACCGCTGGCCCCCAAGATGCTCCCCACCATGGCTGCCATCTGTTCTGATTAGTCAGTATCCAGACAAGACCCGGGGTTAAATATTCAGCAACAGCACCCTTTCTTCAATTAGAAGGTTTTAATCCCTACCATAACTGTGTGAAATTGGAAAATTTGGCATTATGACTCCCAATTCTCAAGTGATAAAACTGTTGCACAGAGAACTGAAATCACCCACGCCTGGCCAGCCATCCGGGACAGTTCTGCCTGGTGTCGTGTTCTCTGAGGGTGAATGGCGCCTCCAGCGTTGCTTCTCCTGACCTGGAGTCTGTTTGAGAGTAAAGTTTTCAGAGGAAGAGGTTTTATTTCTGGGAGGGGCTGTCCCCTGAGGACCCCCTCCCCCTGCGGTGCCTTTCCAGAGTCCCCTCCTCCATCCTTGTTGCCGTGTCCTATCCCTGCCACGTGATGGAGTCTTTCCAAACCTCAATCTGTATGTTTGCTGCATGAACAAATGTTGGTTGAACCTGGCTGCCGCCTTGATCTTGCCTTGAAACAACCGGGGTTGATTTTGAACTTCTCAGTCTCCACCCTAAATGCCACTGGAAGGCAAGACCTCTGTCTGCTCATCAGCCCACCCCTCTTGTTGTCCCCTGGCCCTGCACAGAGTTGGTGCTTAGCCACCCCTGTCTGGTGGGAGGTTAATCCCCAGTCAACCAGGTCTTAAAGTTCATCTTCCAGATGGCAGGAAAAGGACCCTTAATAGGTCTCTTAACAGTTTTCTGAAGCTAAATGCCAGTGGGGCTCTTTCAGAAGCAACCTGTATTTTTCGGGCCATGGGGAGACTAGATGGGGCTTCCCTGATGGCTCAGAGGTAAAGAACATGCCTTCCAATGCAGGAGACATGGGTTTGATCCCTGGGTCAGGAAGATCCCCTGGAGGAGAAAATGGCAACCCACTCCAGTATTCTGGCCTGGGAAATCCCATGGACAGAGGAGCCTGGTGGGTTACAGTCCGTGGGGTTGCAAAGAGTCAGACTCGACTGAGCACGCACACACGGAGGCTGGGTGATAGAAGGAAGGTTGAGTTGGGGGACTGCAGGACTTGGGGAATTCTCAGAGCTGTGCGCTGTGGGAATGGTGGTTTCAGGCACCTGGACAAGCTTACCCTGCGCTTTGTGAACTGATGGCTGTGGGTGGGGTCTGTGTGTGTTCAGAAGTAGCGGATGTCTGGTCTCTGGCCACCTCCTGAACTTTTTGCCCAGTGGCAGCTCCGTGGCAGACTGTTGAAGAATGGGAAGTTAACCAAGGACATGTGTCATTTTACAGAGTGTGGGAGAGCCCTTCCATGCCCCCCGCTCACGTTGCCCAGTCTCCCTGACCCCACCCTGCCCTTGATGTGGCAGGAGAATACAGGCCATGCCGTCATAGAGATGTGCATTCAAACCCTTGTCCCTCTGTAACTGAGTCACATAGGAGCCGTCTCATTTCCTCATCTGGAAAATCGGGACAGTGGGGTTATGGTGAAAACTAAGATAAATAATTGTCATGTACAAAGTACTTGGCCTTTATATAAACTGGTGAATATGAAGTCTCTCCTTGCCTCATCCACCAAGAATGTCCCATACAGTGACTACACAAGAGTTTCAGTTCTCATCTCAGGAGGGTTGAACCAGAGAAGCAGAACCAGTAGGAGATAGATATAGAAAGATTTATTGCAGGGAATTTATTAGGTGAGTGTGGGGGCTGGCAGGGCAACTCTGGAATCCCAGAAGAGTTGTCAGGATGGGCAGGCTGGAGCTCGCTGCACTGCTGGAATTTCCTCTTTATTAGGGACATCTTACCTCTGCTTATAAGGCTTTCCAGCTGGTAGAATCAGACCCCCAGATCATCTATAGAATGTGTACATTTGTGCTCAGTCGTGTCCAATTCTTTGTGACCTCATGGACCTGCCAGGCTCCTCTGTCCATGGGATGTTCCAGGCAAGAATACTGGAGTGGGTTTCCATTTCCTACTCCAAATTATCTAGAATAAGCTCCTCTATTTATAATCAACTGATTAGGGATGTTAATCACATCTATAAAATACCATCAAGGAAGCACTTTGTGTTTGATTGAATAACTGGAGACCATACCTGGCCAAGCTAACCACCCCAGTTCGTAACCTGGGGGCAGCAGAGTCAGGGCATGGGGGAACTTTCTCAAATGACAGAGCTTTCATGTTTCCCCTCGAGCTTCTGATACGTGACCTTTCTACTCATCCACACCACTGGTCAGCAGAGCAGCCCTTTGTCCTGCTTTCCTCCTCCCTAAACGAAACTCCCCTGTCAAAGTCTTTCTATTTGCTGTGAATTTTGTGGAAGAGAAGGGGAAGTGGGGTGAGTCTGAGCCTTGCTGGCCAACTTGCAGGTGACCTGAGGAGTTTCTGGTGGTGTTTGGCTGCAGGTTCTGGGAGGGAAGTGATTTCGCAGGTTTTGGGGAGAAGTGATTCAGGAACCAGGCCAGGAGGAGAGGACAGTGTCCTACTCACCCTTCCATCCCAACCCCTCATGGTCAGACCCTATGGTGAGGCCTTTGTAGCTGAAAACTAAGCTACTGACATCCAACTGAAGGATGTTCCCCGAGGTGTCTAAAAGTAAAAATGAGGTAGGAGGAGACAGACATGGGAATGGCTACCCCAGAGTCATAAAGATGGGGTGCTTTGGGAGCAAAGCAGGAGAAGATTATGAGCCCCAAGGTTTGGGTCTAGAAGCTTCCAGGAGAAAAGACAGCCCAAACTGAGTCCTGAAGGGTTTATAGATATTGGCCAGTAGAAAAGCAATTATGATAATTTTTTCACTTAAGGCTCTGAAAGGGTGACATATACATGGTTTGGGGTGCATCACTGGGGTTCCTCATAAGGTAGCGTTTCTGAGGCTTGGGAGGCAGGCAGGATTCACACTTGCAGCCCCTGCCTTCATGCTGTTTAAACACCCAACTGCTAATTAATGAACCCAAAGCCCTGGCTGCTTGAATGTGCCAGACTTGGCATTTGGAGCAAGCTGCTCCCCAGAGAGCAGGGGTGGACTGCGGGTCTGTACGGAGAAGGCTCCGGCTGGAGCGGGCCTGGGTCCCACTATGGGGCTGGGGCACTCAGAGCAGCCACCTCCCAGGTCAGGACCCAGGAGCTCCCAGGACCTGCGTGAGAGCCCCAGGTCATGGCTCTCTCTGAGACAGATCCTCCTGTGGACATTTTCTTGCTTTATTTTTTTCCTTTTCTATTTTTTTCCATTGGTTTGTATTGGACTTTCAATGCTGTGTTAGTTCGGGTGTGATTTAGTTATACAGATACACGTATCTGGGCTTCCCAGGTGGTACTAGTGGTAAAGAACCTGCCTGCCAAAGCAGGAGACTCAAGAGATGTGGGTTCGATCCCTGGGTCAGGAAGATCCCTTGGAGGAGGGCATGGCAACTCTCTCTAGTATCCCTAGCAGGAGAATCCCATGGACAGAAGAGCCTGGCAGGCTACAGTCCACAGGGTTGCACATGACTGAAGTGACTTAGCATGCAGGCACGCACACATACGTGTATTAGGACCTGCTCTTTCTCAGAGTCGTTTCCCATGTAGGTTTATTACAGAGTATAGAGTAGTGTCCTATGCTGTACATTAGGGTCCTTGTTTACCTGTTTTATGTATAGTGGTGTGTACATGTCAATTTTAATCTCCTAATTTATCACTCTTATCCCCCCCCACCCCTAACCTTTCCCCTTTGGTAACCATAAATTTCTTTTCTGAGCTTGAGTCAGTTTCTGTTTTATAAATAAATTCATTTGTATCACTTTTTTAGATTGCACGTGTAAATGATAACATGTGGTATTTGTCTTTGTCAGATTTACTTCACTAAGTATAATATTCTCTAGATCCATCCATGTTACTGCAGATGGCATTATTTCGTTCATTTTTATGGCCGAGTAATATTCCATTGTATATTGGACTTCTTATTTCATTTAAAAATATTTTTTAGTTAACAGTCTTTGTTTCTAATGCAGTTTTAGGTTTACTGAAAAATTGAGCAGAGAATGCAAAGAGTTCCAATAGGTCCCAGGCCACACACATTTTCTCCTCTTTTTAACATCTTGTGTTAGTTGATACATTTATTACAATTGATGAACTAGTAGTGATACATTGTCATTCACTAAAAAGTGAAAGTGAAAGTCGCTCAGTCATGTCTGACTCTTAGCGACCCCAGGGACTATACAGTCCATGGAATTCTCCAGGCCAGAATACTGGAGTGGGTAGCCTTTCCCTTCTCCAGGAGATCTTCCCAACCCAGAGATCGAACCCATGTCTCCCGCATTGCAGGCGGATTCTTTACCAACTGAGTCACAAGGGAAGCCCAAGAATACTGGAGTGGGTAGCCTATCCCTTCTCCAGCAGATCTACGCGACCCAGGAATGGGACCGGAGTCTCCTGTGTTGCAGGCAGATTCTTTACCAACTGAGCTATGAAGGAAGTACTAAAGCCTGTGGTTTACATCATGGTTCACTCGTGGTGTTTAGTCCTGTGGATTTTGCCAAATGCACTGTGATGTCCTGTATCCATCATGACAGCGTCATACACAATCGGTTCACTGTCCCCGTCCCCCTGGTCCCCTGTCCCCACCTGCCAGAAGTCAGGTGGCGCTTGCATGAAAGAGGATGCCGGGCTTTTCCCCGAGCCCAGGAAGGCATTCGTCATCAACCTCTCAGGTCATTCTGGGCTCTGCTTGGAGACCTGTGAAAGACCAGACCACGTAATAACAGCCTTTGTTGTTTTTCTGAATTAAATGTTCTGGTTGTTGGTGTTCAGCTGTGGTTTATCTTGTTTAAGAAAGAATTACTAGTAAGAGGATGCTGTCTAAGTGCTCACCAAGCAGAGCCGTTGTTTGCCCCCAGACCTGATGCCGAGAGGGATGGCCCACAGTCCTGCTGCCCTCCCCTGCCCTGGCCCCGGCCCCAACCTTCCTGTGTTAATTTTATGAAGCTGAGTTAGGGTTTCCAGTTCCCCTGTCTTCTGCATTGGTATCAGAGGCCTGGGCAAGCCCCACTCGGAGCCTCAGTGCTGATAATGAAACTAACACCACCACCTGCCTCTGCAGGTCTTGGTGAAAGAGCACGTGAGACTGTGTAGGGAAGAGGGAGGGAGAGGGGCTAGAATTGCTTGCCATCACATCCAGGCACAGTGAGGCTCTGGATACTAACACACCAGCCAGAGCCCTGGAGAGCCTTGCTGGTCCGTTTCTCCAAGCCCTGCTGCTCGTGGACTGTCTCTCCCCACGCGCGTGACTGTGATTGATTTCCTGACGATCGTGCTGCAGGAGGGCAGATCCTGGCAGGAGGGCGCATCTGCTGCCTCCCTGAGCCCATGGGCTTCCTCGGCAGCCAGAGTCAGGACTGGCGTGGTGTCGCCGCGCAGGGACCCTCCGTGGCGTCACCAGGATGCTGCGGAGATGGGGTGGCTCATCGCCCATGCAGCCTCTGCCATGTGAGGCCACCCTGGGAGAGCCTGTTGTTCCAAGTTGATCAGGTCTCTCTTTTTATCTGGGTTATGACACAGGCTGTGTCCTTGAACACAAGGCCGTGTGGAAAGCCAGACTCTGTACCTGGAAATCAGACCCGGATTATACATGAGCCGTGAACCTGGCCCTGAGCCATGAAGCAAATGGGTAACGTTGGAGGTGGAAGGGAGTGGAGCTGATTCTCAAGTTCAACCCCCTCATTTCACAAAGAAGAAGGCAGATTCCATAGAAGAGGCGCACGGTTGACTGCCAAGTGTTAATAAATGGCTGCCGTATTAATAAATTCTCGGTTGAGTAGCGTAAATATGTTTGCCTCTTGCCCTGCACACAAATCCCCTTCACCTGAACAATTCCAACTCACTGTTTAGCTCTCAGTGCAGCTGCTTCCAGGAAGCCCTCCCTGACTGCCAGGTCTGGTTCTCCTGAGTGTGCCTCTTCCTTAGCATTTATCTTTCCATATTGTCTTTGCCTGTTTACACGGTTGTCTCCTCCACTAGACTATGAGTGCCTGGAGGGCAGGGCCATGTCTTGTTCTGTCTCCAGCAGTGCCTGACTCGTAGTGTAGACAATAGACTGCTTGCCAAGGGAATGAATAAATGAATGAACAAATGAATGATTGGGTGGTGGTGGTGTTCAGTCATCCAGTCACGTCCGACTATTTGTGACCCCATGGACTGCAGTACGCCAGGCCTCCCTGTCTCTCACCATCTCCTGGAGTTTGCCCAAGTTCATGTTCATTGCATCAGTGATTCCGTCCAGCCATCACATGATGATTGGGTAGTTGAAGCCAAACTGGGCCCAAACAACAAAAGCTCTTGAGGCTAGTATAATTGTTTTCAATGAACCCAAGAGAGATGGAAGACATGATTTGGTTGTGGATCCAGGATGACTTACTAAGAAGTAGTAGGAACAATACAAAGAATGGGATCAAGTGCTAAATAATACCGTGAAGTCCAGAAGGCGTGCTGCCTTCTGCTCTCTTCTGCTGAAATTGGGATATTTATTCATTTGTTCTTTAGCAAATATTTATGGAGTTCCTATGAGATACTAGGCTGGAAACTCAACACCAGGCAAGAGAGAATGTTCTGCCCTAATGGAGCTGGAATCCAGAGTGGGGCAATTGCTGGTTGAGTTAATATAATAACTATTGAAAGGAAACAAGTAGAGTATTTAAGCCCTAGTCCCTGAGCTGAGCAGCTTTGTAAATATGACAGTCAGAAAGGGTTTTCTGAGGAGTTGATCTTGAGATCTTACACCAGGAAGTTAGTAATCTTTGTGTGTGGAGTGCAAAGGTCCTGAGGCAGGAAGGACTTGGCCTATTAGAGAAACTTGTTAAAAGGTACTGGGTCTAGGGATTTCCTTGGTGGCCCAGTGGTAAAGAATCCCCCTTGCAATGCAGGGGACCCAAGTTCGATCCTTGGTCAGGGAACTAAGATCTCACATGCCGCAGAGCAACTAAGCCCATGCGGCAGAACTACTGAAGTCGTATGCCACAACTAGAGAGCCTGAGCACTGCATAGAAAAGACGCTGCTTGACACAGCCAAGGTCCTGCATGCCACAACTAAGACCCGATGCTGTCAAATAAATACATAATCTTTTTAAAGGCCCTGGTTCTACGGCCAGGTGGGTAAGGAGAAGGGTGCCGGGGAATGAGGTTGGACAACCTGCGGACTATGCAGGAAGAGCCTTGGATTTTATTCCACGTGGATCAGGAAGACGTGGGGGTAGTTGGCTCGTTTTTCATTTCCTTTGGATTTCTCAACGCTAAGGACTGTGGGAAGACAGGTGAAGAATGGGTTGCAGAGGGACCAAGACTGAAGCTGGGGTACCACTGCACAGTTCCAGATGAGACGTGATGGGCTTGGATGGGTCGTCACGTTCCTGGTCATAATATCTAATATTTATTGACCAGATATTGTTTAGTAACTCATGTCATGCTGCGAGGAGCTTTATTCCATTGGTTCCATTACTGTTCCCGAGTCACGGTGAGACCTCGAGAACAGTAGGCTTGGAGAAATCACTTGCTCAAGGACACAGAGCTGGGAAATGCAGGAGCCAGGACGCTCTTCTCGGAAGCTGAGTTGCCAAGCCTGTGCTCCTTCTCGCCTTCCATATGGGATCCGGATGGGATGTGTTTGGAAGTGGGTTTGATGAGGCTTACTGCTGGGCTGGATGCGTGGAGGGGTGGGAGGAGGATGCCTTCAGCATCTGGGAGAGAGGGAGGTCTAAAGGAAGACCAGGATTCCTTTCTGGATTTTTTGTTTTGCCGTCTCAGCTCAGGCCCTTGTTCCCTCTCCCTGGGCCTTTGAACTCGTCTCCTGCCCCATCTGCCGCCTCTGCAGACCCTTGCACTCGCTCACCCCACTGTCCAGACACTGACGTTGCCATCTCCATTCTGCCTACAGCCCGTGTTGTGCCTTTCCTTAGCGCTTCCATCAGCTACTCCATCACCCGACATGAGTACCATGCCAATGGGGTCCTAAAATGATCTTTCCTACTCTTCCTTCCTTGTTGCAGCCACAAACCATGTGATGCCTTTTTTTTGTTACATATGGTAAATCCTTGTTGCTTATCGATTTTATCTTTTGACCTTACCACGAAACATGTAGGATCCCAGTTCCTTGACTAGGGAATCCCCCCTGCATTGGAAGCACAGAGTCTTAACCCCTGGACCACCAGGGAATACCCATCATGTGATGCTCTTAACCAGACTCTGTTTCCAGAGTCCATCCAGCTCAGCACGGGACAGATGGTCAATGCAGGGGCTTGAACAGGTCAGCAAAGGCACTCTGCCCTCCTGTGTCAACACCTTTGTACATGTTGCTTTGAGCCAGAATACCCTTCCTTGACCTTTCTGTTCATTGCCGACCCACACAGCCTCTAAAGCCCGTCATGCGTTCTTGCTGCTCTGGGAGGCTTTCTCTGATGACCAGAACTAGGTATTTATATCATCCTCGTTATAAGGTTGCCAAGTGTAGAGACTGTTCCAGCATCAGTGATTGTCTCCACTAGGAGACAGGCTGACTGTCGTGTGGGAGAGAGGGCGTCTGGAACACCCCTTTCATCAGCCATCCTGAGCATGTGCAAAATCAAGAAGGAAGCAGAAAGGGCCCCCTGAGAAGTCAGGGCTTGTCCCCTGCTCTCTGCGGTCACGTTGATGGACCACGCTCACACTCCATGTAGGGCTTGCTGACTGTCGTTTGAAATAAACTTGCCTTCAGCACAGTAATTGCGTACGTGGTATGTGCCAGGCACTGTCCTTGGGACCGGGGATACAGCCATCAGCAAAGCTAATTAACATCCCCAGCCTCACAGAGTTCGGGTTTCAGTTAGGGTTGGGGGGAGAAAAGCAAATGGTAAATAAACGAAACAGACGGGCTGGCTGGTCCTGTCAGTAGGGATGAAAACAAGCTGGGTTCAAGTGCAGGGATGGGACGTTGCTCTTGGGCTCTGGGTGACGATGAGGCCTTATCTGAAGGGCCTGGAAAACAGAGCTTGTGGAAAGGAGGTGGGGCAGTGAGGAGAAGGACACGGAGCCCGTCGTGCTGATGGAGGAAGGGGCCTCGCGTGTTCCTGGAGCAGCCAGGAGACCCGCGTGGTCCAGGTGGTGAGAGCATGAAGCAGACATGCGGTCAGAGAGATGAGAGGATGCTGAGGTCGCCAGGACCTTGGAGGCCTGGACCTTCACTCTTGGGAATTCGAGATGCTACTGGGGGGTTCTGAGGAGTGATACAAGCTGACTTTAAGTTTTAGTAGCATCTCTGACTCGTAGGCTGAAGGCAACCTGTCCAAAGGAATGTTTCCATTTTACAGAAGAGAAAACTGAGACTCAGAGAGACAGTTTATCTGAAGTCCAGTAGTTGGTGAAGGGAGAGACCCCGGGGACCTAGAGATGGATAGGGTCACCCTGTCTTGAGGTGTCTTAGCATCTCGTGTGCACACAGATAGAGATGTCATAATGGCCCTGCTGGAGGGGCCCCTGAGGTTGTTCCATCTTTAGGGATGCTTGCTTTTGGGGCAGTCTGAGGGGTTATGAAATCTTAGGACTGTTTTGGTCCCCCTTCTCTCCCTTCTCCTAGCTCTGTGAGCCTCAGATGTAAAACGGATCCTGAAGGCCAGGACAGCAAGAATGGCATAAGAGAAAGCAGACACCAGGTATTTTAGGTGAGTCATCTTCAGAGGGCCGCCAGCTTATTGCTTTCTGCTAATAGAATAGCTTCCTGTGAGAGCTGCAAAAATGTTCAAATGCACTGGGAAAAAAAATGACAAAAAAAAAAAGTCTGAGGCTTAGGCTGCTCCGTGGTACCCAGAGGTGAGAGCTATTTCTGTAACTCATTACAAGAGTTTTTACTGCAGCATTGTTAATAAAACTTGCGAAGCAGGTTGATTCTACTGCGCATACAGAGACAAAGCCAATGAATAAACGTGTAAACCTTCTATGCAGGGCACATCGTTGGTACTCGCTCCAGCACCTTTGGGAACCTCCCATTGTTTGGACAGAGGTCTGGAGAAGCCTTCTGTCTTTTTCTGTGGAGGCCTTCTTGTTTTGTTGGTGATTTCCAAGATGGCTTGGCTCAAAGGGAACTTGAAGGTTTACGGCTGCACTGAACGCATCTTCAGGTGTGTGCAGGCAGATGTGTGTAGGTGGCTTCACTCTGTGGTCAGAGGAGGTGTGAGCCAGAGCTCACTGTTGCAGCCCGTCACTCACCATCTGGGGAGTGTGGCCTGAGGTTCAGCTCCTTCCTTTTGGGGCTGATGCCAGCATCTCCTGGGCTTCTGAGGAAGCCCATTCAGCTCATCGGACACGCTCTGTGGTTTGTTTGCTCTCTTCTTTCACTCTTGGCTCATCCTCCCCGCCTCTCTTTGTCCCTTCCTCTGTTCTCTGTCCTGTCTCTCCCACCTCTGCATTTTTAGCATCATTCAGTCTCTTCCTGTATCCAACCGCTTAACCTGTACTATTTATACTGTTTGTATAAATAGCGAAATTAAAATAGCATTTTAATAGAGAAAAGGCTTATGCAAGTAACCTTTAGTTACTTGCATGTTGAGTTGAGTTCTTGGGGCACCCCAAATAAGATGCTGACATTTGAGGTTTTTTTTGTAGCAGAGGAAAGTACATATAGAGCACTGAGGAAACAGAAATAATGGGCACATTATTTTAAGAATGATATTTTAAAAAATAAAAACCACTATAACTTGATTTCTTCCATTCTATTCAATTCTAATACATTTTCCAAAAATGCATAAAAATTCAAAGGCAACATCAAGAAGCTACAAAATTGAGAGAGGCCATATTGCACCCAAAAAATGAAAATAAAAAATGAACTGAAGAGACAAATAATGGCAGAGACCTGAAGCTATTTGCTCTTGTGCTTTGGTTCAGCAGAAACTGTCTGCAGAGAATAAAGACTGGATTCTGGACTTGTGTTCGATTTGAAGACAGAATAATTTCTTGCAAAACAGTGATTTTTCAAAACTGATGTGGAATTAGTGTCACTCTAGAGTTTGATCCTAAGTGTTTGCCCCGACTCCATCTGTTGCCCCCTGCTACCCCTGAGCACCCATTGATTGAATATTTACCATAAGGCAGATATTATGTCCTGGGCTTTTTAAGTGTTATCTAATTTAGTTACTATACCAATCTATTTTACAAAGAAGAAACAGGAATTTTACTGTCTTGTTGGATATCTTATCCTAAAACTTGGGCTGGGCATGAGATCACAGTACCTTAGGCTGGAGGATAGATAGAAGTGAATGCCTGGGAAGGTATGTAAGTGATGCTTCCAAGGACTTTGAACACAAGTTAGTTGTGACAGCAAATGCAGGGAGGAATGAAGAACGATGCCCTGGGTTCCAACTGTAACAACAGTGACAGAGCTGGTGCTTCTTCCCGAGATGGAAGACTGGGGATCAAAAGCTTCGGAAGGAAAATTGAGAGTTTTGATTCGAACTTCTCAGAGATGCCATTGAAACATCCAGGCGATGTCAGGTAGGTGCTGTGAGCCCTGCCCTCGGAGGAGTGAGCGAGCTGAGGACGTGAACGTGGCAGCCATCTGCAAATGGGACCTCTGGGCGTGGATGTGCTCGCCCAGCTGAAACCACAGAGAAAGAGAAAGGCCTCAGACCTGAGGAAGTAACGCAGCTGTTTAGAGGTTGAGTAGAGGAGAATAAGGGTTTCCCAGATGGCCCAGTGGTGCAGAACCTGCCTGCAATGCAGGAGACGCAAGAAACATGGGTTTCATCCCTGGGTCAGAAAGATCCGCAGGAGAGGGACATGGCAACCTGCTCCGGTATTCTTGCCTGGAAGATCCTATGGACAGAAGAGCCTGGCAGGCTACAGTCCATGGGTTCACAAGAGTCAGACATGACTTAGTGGCTAAACAGCAACAGCAAAGAGGAAAATGAGCCCACAGATTTAGGATCTTAGAAAGATGTAGGGAGAAAATTAGGATAGCTAAGTGTCATAAAAACTGGAAAGAAGAAAGTGTTTTTGGAGACAGAGTGATCAGTCTGTCAAATGCTACTGAGAAAGTCTGATGTGAAGAAAGAGATATGTCTGTTGGACTAAGAAGCATGGAAGAGACTTGTGACTTGAGTAGTTGGTTGAAGGCTGAATGAGAATTACCATATCTTCCATGAGACAGTCTTACCAAAGAGTCTTAACCTGCTTCTGATTGGAAGTAAGCCACCAGTCAAACTGAGAAGGTGGGTTGCTCTGTGTGACAACTGACCTGACTCTTTAAAAATGTCAGCAACATGAAAAACACTCCCCAAACCCAAGAAACTATTGTTGATTAAAAGAGAATAAAGGAACATAGCCAAATTCAATCATGCACCTTGATTAGATCCCAGAGTTAAAAAAAAAAATGACTTGAAACAGTTTTGAGACAATTAGAGAAATATTAACGTGGATTTCAGGTTAGATGATATTATGGAATTTTTGTTAATTTTCTTGGATGTGATAATGACATTGTGGTTATATATGTAAATCTCCTGTTATTAGGAAATGCTGAAGAATTTAGAGGAGCAGTTATTATATTAGTGTCCTATTGCTCCTGTAACAAATTACCACACATTTCATGACTTAAAGTAATACAAACTTATTAGCTTATCATTCTGAAAATTAGAAATCTGCAATGGGTCTCATGGAGCTAGAGTCTAGATATTATCAATGATACCAGGGTAATCGCTCCATCTTAAGGTCAGCTCATTAGCAATCTAATTCCGTCTGCAATCTTAATTCCCCTTTGCCGTGTAACCTAAAATGTTCACAGGCTCTTAGAAATAAATGAAGACCTCTTGGGGGGCTGTTATTCTGCCCCCCACAGTCATGATATATCCAACATTTTCCAGTGGATCATAATTTAAAAATTGTACAGAGAGCAAAAGTGGCCAAAATGTTAACATTGGATAAATGTTCTAGGGGAGGGCACGTACATGTTTGATGTTTTCTTTCAACTTTTTTATAAGTTTGAAAATTTTCAAGATAAAAAGTTAGAGGAAAAAAAAAAAAAAAAGAATGGACAGTGAAGATGGAAGGGATCCTGTGTAGACCAGTTGGTCGAGAAGTTGGGCTGAAGTGAGGCTACAGGTGCAGAGATGTGGAGGAAGTGAAGGGGTTGCTTTTGTTATGTTGTTTGTTTATTTAGGGCTGCCCTGGGTCTTCACTGCTGCGTGTGAGCTTTCTCTAGTTGAGAGGAGCGGAAGCTACTCCCTAGTTGTGGTGTGTGGAGCTTCTCATTTCAGTGGCTTCCCTTGTTGTGAAGCTGGGCTCTGGGGTCGTGGGCTCAGCAGTGTGGCTCCCGGGATCTGAAGCTCAGGCTCAATAGTTGCGGCACACGAGCTTAGTTGCTCCGTGGCGTGTGGGATCTTCCTGGATCAGGGATCAAACCCATGTCTCCTGCACTGGCAGGCAGATCCTTTACTGCTGAGCCACCAGAGAAGCCCCATATTTTAGAGACATTGTCTCAAAGTTTAAAAAATCACTACAGCCACCCTATGGGAAAATTTAAGACTTCCTTCTCTAAAATGTAGACTTGGACTCCAAGACTCCTCTTGAAGCACCTTGGAAAGGATGAACATGGTAACATCAGAGACACACCAGGACTGGAAGAGGTTTGCAAAAAAGTTTTCCAAGTTCTCAGAATGAAGTTGGGTCTTTTTTGTTGTTGCAAGATCACTTTTGACAGCTTTGCACTCCCTCAGCTGGCTGCAGCCTCCAGGTCCCGGTGCTGCTGTGAGTGCCCCCAGGAGCCAAGAACCGTGTGCGCTGTCAGAATTGTGACTCCGACGGTGATTGGCGTCTCTTTGGGAGTTTCCCAAGGTTTTTGGTACCCAGGCTTTTGCAGGACAGATCTGAGAGCAAACTTGAAAAGCCACAGGAAGAAATTTCTCCCTCTTGGCAGTGTGATACGTGAAGTTACTGCCTTGCCAGGTTTCCATTTGACCATCGCTGTGTCTCTAAGGAGATCGGGGTTTTTTTTTTTTTTTTTTTTCTTTCCAGTGTAAGTGGTGTGCTTTTCTTCCCTGTAAATTCAGCTTTGGTAAAGGTCGGTTCTGGGTTGCAGAGTCCCACTGCTCCACGTAGGTAGTGGCTAGAGAATTGATTGTCATGGAAACTGAACCTGGAGTCTGAAGGGTTTGTTATCATCATCTGTAAAATGGGGCCAATCGTGGGCCGCTGTGAAGATGAAATGAGACAACGTGTATAGCACAGGGAGCAGAGTACCTGGGTCAGAGATGGAGGTCACGGCCACAGCCTCTGCCAAGGGTCTCTCACACTATTTCATTTAATCCTCCCCACAATCCCAGGAATAGATACTAGACTTAGCTCCATTTAGCAGATAGAGAACGTGAAGTTGCCCAGATGAGGTCATGTGCTGAAGTCCAAACAGATCATATTGGCAAATCTGGGGCTGACCTCAGGTCTCTGACCATAGCCTGGGGCTGGCATCTGTGAAACCAGCCTGCTACCTTAGGGCATCACTGAATGTCAGTCCTTGTCTCACACGTCCCATGAGTATTCCTGGTCTCTGGTGAGATGTGTCCTTCCCCTAGGAGAGGCCACTGATGCCTTTGTTGACTTTGAAGGCCCTGAGTGTCAGCCTCTGTAGGGATGGACCCAGTGCTGACCTGAAAGTTATTGGGAGGAAGCACTTGAGAGAACACTTGTGAAAGCCCCTGACACACCATAGAAGTTCCAGAATCCCTGATGCGTTGGCAGTTTCCTTAGGATGAGATGCTGGATAAACCCTTTGTTGTGTTGTTGCTAAGTCTTGTCCAAATCTTTGTGACCCCATGTACTGTAGCCCGCCGGGCTCCTCTGTCCAAGGGATTTCCCAGGCGAGAATACTGGAGTGACTTGCTACTTCCTTTTCCGGGGCATCTTCCCTAACCAGGGATAAACCCTAGGTTGTTACCATGTGATGAAAAGCCTCTCCATTTTCCTGGGTTTGTTTTTTTGTTTCTGAATTGCCTTCAGCGAAGATGCTTGTGTGTGTGAGTCACTCAGTTGTGTCTGACATTTTGCAACCCCATGGACTGCAGCCTTCCAGGTTCCTCTTTCCATGGAATTCTCCCGGCAAGAATACTGGAGCGGATTGCCATTCCCTTCTCCAGGGGATCTTCTGGGCCCTGGGATCAAACCCAGGTCTCCTGTATCTCCTGCATTGCAGGCAGATTCTTTACCACCTGCCCTACCAGGAAGCCCCTGAGCTAAGGTGCTTGGGCAAGTTAAAAAAGAGCTATCATCAGATCCAAAAGATACGTTGAATGGGGCAGGGGATCGCCTTGATTTGAGCTGCATTATTTGAAAGCAGATTCGAAGCTACCTCTTTGCTCTCGAGTTAGACAGCTCCACGCCCCGCCCCCGCCCCGGGCGTCTCTCAGGCCTGGTGTGGGTGGGGAGTTACAGGAAAGTCAGTGGGGACCAGGAGGGGTGTTCACGGGGCCCCAGTCAGGCCTCACGCCCCTCCGTGAGCTCTGAATGGGCGATGCTTGGCCTGGCTGGCTGAGTTCGGATTGGTTGCCGGGGAAGCAGGCCCCGGTACCAGCAGCAGGAGATCAGTGTCCACATCCTGTGACACTGAGCTGCTCCTTGGTTGTGCTCAGCGCTGCGTCTCTGGGCAGAAGCACAGTTTGTCTTCCCGGAGCATCCAGGCAGCCCCGGCCAGGGTGCGCTCCACCGCATCTCAGCAACAGATGGAACCCCTCCGTGGTGCTTGATGCTGGTTAAACAAGCAGATGATCCGATTTGGGGACCTTTCTCACTTTGGGTCGTTTAATTAACAGAGGCCTCTTGGGTTGCACCAGCCCCTGAGTTGCTCCCCCCACCCCATGGTCATCACACTTTCAAGGACCCCATCAAATCATGACAAGGAGGGTGGACAGTTGTGGCCATGTTTTAAGTATTTAATGCATACTCTGGATCAGGCCGTCAATTTACATATATTAGCTCTTTTAATTTTGTAAAACAAGAATTCTTTGGTGATGGGGCTTTGTACTATTTTTATCACTGTTTTCTGGGACAGGGAGAAACTGAGTCATACGCCCAGGGCCTCCAGGGCTATAAGTGGCTGTAAGTGGCAGGAATGGAAATTGGTTCCAGATCTGGCTCCCCCAAACCCATGACTCAACAGTGACGTTCTGCTAAAGCCTTTCCTGAGTCCCAGGGTCAAAGTCCATGCTCTCTTCTCAGGGCTCGCCTGATTGGCGCCTGAATCTTCTCGTGGCACCTGCCACCTTCTTCCAGTCCAGCAGGGAAGGATGCCGCACAATGGCTGGCACAGGCAAGGCCCTCAGAGCACTCACACGTCTCTTCCTTCCATTGGAAGGCAGACCCTGAGTCAGGATCAGGGTTTTTAATGCCCACAGCCTGGTGCCTGCCACGTGGTCCATATTTGCTGTGTGGTTGTGGCACCTTTAGGGCTTCCCGGGTGGCTCAGTGGTAAAGAATCCACCTGCCAATGCAGGAGCTGCTGGAGACGTGGGTTCAATCCCTGGGTCAGGAAGATCCCCTGGAGAAGGAAATGGCAACCCACTCCGGTATTCTTGCCTGTGAAATCCCATGGACAGAGGAGCCTGGTGGGCTACAGTCCATGAGGTTGCAAAGAGTCAAGACACAACTGAACCCTGAGGCAGGCTCCTTTGCCTGAACATGGACTGAAGTCTGACTGGAGGTTGTATCACACTGGGCCGATCAAGGGGCAAATGGGTAATTGGTGCACCCTGGCTGGACAGATGAGTGAAAGAATATGCACACCACGCGTGAGGGGGGAGTTGCAGCCAGCATCCTCATCATGACTTAGCATTTTTACAGAATGTCTAACAAGAATGAAGACCTCAGTGGTGGAATGATCAAGAGCCGGGAAGACCTGGATTGCGGTCCCCACATTGGCACTTAAACATGATGGCCTGGGAAAGTATCCCAGGGCCTCCTTTAACCTCTGTCCTTTGATCTCTAAATTGAGGATTACTGTCCTGAATTTAATAGGTGTTTCTGTGGCTAAGATGAAATGTTTGAAAGGAAGCCCGAGCGTGGTGCCTGACACAGGGTAGGCATTTGGTAAATTATTCAGGTCATTCTTGTTTTCAGCACGTGCTTACTGGACATCTGCTGCGTGCCAGACATTGTTCTAGATCAGAGGTCAGCAAACCAGGGGCTGTCGGCCAGATCTGGCCCACAAGATGTTCTGGTTTTGGTTTTTTATTGCCAGATTCTTAAATGTCCGGTGGTCTCAGTAAAGGTAAATTCTTCTAATTTATCCATATTCTTTCCAAACTAAACATGATCCTAAAGCATCCAGTATTGAGGCTCTTTAAACATACTTGTTCTCAGCAAATGCCATGGTGTGACAGCAGCCAGTCCCTGCCCGCAGGTCGGGTCCACCGTGCCTCTCTTGTTCTCTCGGTTTTACATTCTGTGGCAATTTGGCTCCCACATCATGAGCACACTGTCAGATGCAGTGACCTCATCTTTCATCCACGACAGCCTTAATGACACTCAAATCAATCACCACAAACCCTGGTTTTGTAAATAAAGTTTTATTGGAACACAGTCATGCTTGTTTGCTCACGTGCTGTTGTCTGTGGCAGCTTTTGCATTTCAAGGCAGAGTTGAGTAATTGAAAGAGAGACATCATGGTTTGTAAAACCTAAGATATTTCCTCTCTGGTGGTAGTGGTGGTTTAGTCGCTAAATTGTGTCCACCTCTTTTGTGACCCCATGGATTGTAGCCCACCAGGCTCCTCTGTCCTTGGGATTTCCCAGATAAGAATACTGGAGTGGATTTCTATTCCCTTCTCCAGGGGATCTTCCTGACCCAGGACTCGAACCCTCATCTCCTGCATTGCAGGCAGATTCTTTACCACTGAGCCACCAGGGAAGCCCATTTACTCTCTAGCCTTTTCCTATAAAGAAAAAAAATTTGCTGAACTCTCTTCTGGAGGTTTGGGATACAGTCACAAACAGTGACAAAGACGACACTCTGTGCTTCTTACATTTGGTAATGTCAGGGGTGAAAAGTTCAAGAAGAGAATAAAGTGATGATGGAAGATGGGGAATCAGAGAGGACAGTTATTCATTTGTTTGTGTATGTATTTATTTATTTTTACTTTTTGGCCATGCCATGAGGTATGTGGGATCTTCATTCTCCCATCAGGGATGGCACCTGTGCTCCCTGCAGTGGAAGCTGGAGTCTTAACTGCTGGACTGCCAGGGAGGTCCCAAGAGAAAAGTTATTTAGATAGAGTGTCCTCTCTCTTGAGGTGACACTTAGGAAACCCTTCACTTCTTCACAGATAGAAAACTTCAGCAGAGGAGAAGTGAGATAGCAATAAAAACTCCAGAAGCACTTATTATGTACCTCCTATGGGCTTCATGTTGTGGACCTAGAATGGAACAAAACTGGAAAATACCCTAGTGTCATGAAATTTACGTTCTAGAGTATGTGGGACACAAAGGTAATAGAGAACTACCAAAAGTTTTGTAAAAGATGATTAAATTAGAAGACAAAAAGTACTGTGGGATAAAACAGACTTGAGTATCTGGGTGGTAAAAATGGGGTTGGGACATTGTCATAGTTTTAAAGGGAGGAATCAGTGTACGTACCATTGGGAAGGTGATATCTGAAGAAACCACTGAGGGAGATGAAGGGGTGAGCCAAGCAAGGTATGTGCAGTAGGAACCTTTAGGGCAAAGGAACAGTGGGTGCAAAGGCCCTGGGGTAGAAATGTGCCTGGCATCTCTGTGGAACAGTGAGGAGGCAGATATGGCTGGGTCAGAGCTAGGAAGATGCTAAGGGCTAGCAGGTGAGATCAGACAGATAATGGGCCTCGGGCAGGGCTTGGGAGGGGCAGCATCATGCCTCTGTTTTAAACGTCAGAGCAAAAATGGTGAATCCTCTCTGGAAAATTTTAACCCAACGCAGGAACAGAAGATGAGTTCCAGAGAGTTCCTGTTGGAGACAAGTCAATAAAATTGACCCAAGAGCTAAAGAGCCACTGTTCTTGCAGAGAAGTGACTCAATGGAGGTCTGAGGAATTATGCTGTAACCAGATCTGTTTCTCTGGGGAAGCTTGGGGGGAAGCTGGACGCTGAAGGCATGACAAGGCCCTGGCTTGGAACTTGGGTGATCCAGGTCCACAGTGGTCTATGACAGGCGGCAGACTGCACGCACAAAAGCACACCCCGCCCCCAGTGTGACTTGGCACATACACACCTTGCTGCTCATGTGTCAGTGTTGGACTGCATGTTTGGTGGGAGCTTTAAAGTGGATCTTTCTTTTTCTGGCTCAAGAAAACACACCCCACTCTCCTAGGATGGGAAGCAGTTGCCAAGACAGCAGCTCCCCAGGCACCGTGAGCATCTGTTTCGGAAGCAGTAAATGTCCCCTGCAAGACAGCTGACTCCGGAGCACTGTTCCCCACGTAGAATCTGCTGCAGGAGGCAGGAGGCTGAGAATAAGTCCCTAGGGGCTTGGAATGAAGAGACATGGGTAGCTGTTTTTGAGTCTCCTGCCGCGGAAGTGGGAAAGATGTTTTCTCTCTTCTGGTTGCTGTAGACGGGCAGGGAAGGATGCCTCTGACTCTGTTTGCCTGTAGTTGCGCTGTGTACCCAACATCAGCTGCAATAAAGCAGCTGGGTGGTGCTTTAGCATCACCAGCTCCTGAAATCCGGATCAGTCTATGGAATCGGTTTTATCAGCGTCTTTCCCCAGCACCTGCTGGATGTGGGGGCGTGAAGTGCTTTTGAGCTGAGCGCACAGGGTGAGTTTGTGGCTTTGGTATCCCTTGGCTCAGCGCAGCCTCACCATAACGTCTGGGACAAGCAGAGAGCTGCCTTTGTCCTCCTCTCCGTCTTTTAGGCTTGTGGAGGTTATGTGCCTGCCCCAGTGTCTCCTAGCTGGTGAAAGGTGGAGGGAATGTTCCAGATCTTGCCTCTTGATAAGGTCATCTTCAGGGCTGGCGTCTGAGCTGCGAAACAAATGAACCTCTGTCCAGACAAGCATCCAGGCCATTACCACTCCCAGGGTGTGCTGTGTCCACTGTCAGCCGAATCCAGAAAAGGAGGATCTGGGCTTTGCCTCTGGGGAATTACAGCCTATAATAGAAAAGAATCTGAAAAAGAAGCTGTTATGGCCATCAAAACGTTCGTTCAGGTTTTTCCATGACAAAATATGTGTGTATACGCAGACACACCCATATACACATATATATCGCTGATTCAGTTTGCTGTACGCCTGAAGCTGAGAGCAACATTGTAAATGAACTGTCTTTCAATAAAAACATTATCAAAACCTAAAAAAGATAAGATCAACTTACAAAACCAGAGCTTGTGCCCCAAGTGGAAATACCCACTTACTCCCCCCAGTGACTTCATCACCCTGCGTTCTGAATGACATTGCTCTTTTCTGAAATTGTATCCACCTTCCCAGTCCCAAAGGATAAAGGTATCCCACCCTGGAGGATGATGCTAGTGGGTCCTGATATTGTGGAAATGAAATATTTAATAGTAATGACATTTCAGGAGCCTACTAAATATTTGGAATTATGTTGATCCCTATACTCGTATTATCTCATTAAAAATAATATATATTCATACTTTATTATTGTAAAGATACCAACCTAATGTATATTAGTATTAGTCACTCAGTCATGTCAGACTCTTTGCAACTCCATGGACTATAACCTGCCAGTTTCCTCTGTCCATAGGATTTTCCAGGCAAGAACACTGGAGTGGGTTGCCATTTCCTTCCCCATAATGTTTATTGAACACTGGAGTGGGTTGCCATTTCCTTCTCCATAATGTTTATTGAGCACTTAAAATGTGCCAGGCAACACTCTAGACCCTTCGTGGGTGTTGGCCCTTGTAATCCTCAGAGGTTATTTAGAAGTAAAATTATTGTGCCCATTTTATGGAAGAGGAAACTGAGGTAGAGAGAAGTGCTCAGAGTCACAGAGATAAGGTGAAATGGAAGTGGCCTTTAAATTTGGGCTTGTAGACTGAAGAGCTTGTGCTGCCTTTTCCCTTTGTACCAATGCTTCTCAGAGCTCACCTGAGTGTTTGAAAACACCTGGGGAGTGTTTTACAAATTCAAATGCCATTCTCCTCTCAGAGATTCTGTTTCATTGAACTGGGGAGGGGAGAGCCCAGGCATCAGTAATTTTGTTGTTCTAGCTTTAATAGCTTTTCTATTGTGATTATAACATGCATGAAAAAAAGGCATAAGACAAATAATGCAGCTTACAAAGCTAGTGTGAAGGCAACAACTGTCCCACCACCCAGATAAGGGCATTGTTTATCAAAGCTCCTGCACCGTCCCTTTTCACTGGCACCCAGACTGTCCCCCAAAATAATCATTACTGTGACTTTGGCAGTAATCACTTTGTCTTTCTTTAGTCTTTTAATACTTAAGCATTCATCCCTAAACACTATGGTTTCTCTTTACTGCTTTAGATTTTGTCACTGGAACTGTAGAGAAGGTGTTATTTTGCATCTAGGTTCTTTCCTTCAGCTGTATGTTTGTGAGATTCAGCCATGTCATTAGTTGTCACTTGAGCTCATTCATTTTCATCGTTGTGTGGTATTCCGTGACTGTAGCATCAGCCACCATTGTTAGACGTTTGGGTTGGTTTCGATACTGGATTATTACAAGCAATGTCGTTAGGAATTTTCTTGTATGTGTTTTTTTGGTGCATATATGTACATGTTTGCAAGGTCTGTAGCAAGGAGTACAATTTTGGGCTCCAGGGTCTTTGTCTTCAAATGTAACCTCTAATGTCTTCTTCCCAATGCAGTTGTACCAGTTTGTACTCCTGGCAATAGATCTATTATCACCCATTTTTAATTGTAGCCGTTCTGATGGGAGTGTGGCTCCAGCTTGCATTTCTCTGATGGCATCTGCGGTTGTTCCCTTTTCACTAGGCTAATTGCTGCTTGGACATCTTCTTTGAGGCATAGGTACTCCAGTTTCTACATCACTTTCCCATTAAGATGCCTACTTTAAAAAAATATTCTGGATAAAAGCCTTGTATTAATTATATGTGTAGCAAATATCTCTCTCTTAATGGTTTTGTTGCTATTGTTTTCTTTTGTGAACAAAGATTCTTAATTTTAATGCAGTGAAATTGATAAATTATTTCCTTTATGAAAACGCCATGAAGACTGCTCCATTATTTTCTTCTCTAAGTTTTATTGGTTTACCTTTCATTCCAAGGTCTCTGATCAACATGGAATTAATTTTTGTGTATAGTGTGAAGTAGAGATCAAGTTTCATTTTCTTTTTAATTGACACCAGATTTTTTTAAGGAACATATCTCAAAAAATCTGTTTTTATCACCTTAGGTATTAGTATTTATTTAAATTTCCCAGCAGAGTCTAAATTATAGCCTAGAATGAGAACTACTGCACTGTGCTTAAAATCATGTTTCTTGTGGGACATTTGGAAAAAAGCATAGCATCTCAAAGAAGAACATGAAAATCTCTACCTAATCTCAGAAGAAGCCAAATGCATTAATTTCATGAAGACAGGTCTCCTGTCTATTTTATTTGACAATACCTGGAATCAAGCCAGATACTTAATAGATACTTCATCAATATTTTTTGAAAGAAATAAAGAATAAATGAACGAGTGAAAGCTTTTTTTAAATCTCCTTTCATCTTTTTCGGTCTTTGCATGTTTATACAAATTTGGGTCATGCTGTACATGCTATTGACAATATGATTTGTCACTGAACAGTAGGTCTTGCTTATTTTCTAATATTAATTTGTTTTCTAATCAATGATTTTTAATGGCTATCTGGTATTTCATTATATATGGAATGTTTTAAGTCAGTGTCCTGTTGTTGAACTTGTACATTGCTTCCAATTTTTAATTAGTACAAATAACATCCTTCATCCTGAAATCCTCATGTGCTTTTCAGTTATTATCTTCAGAATGCAACCCTAGAAGTAGATCACAGTGTGAATATTTACAAGTGTTTTTAAACTTATTATCAAATTGCTTTAACATTTTTTAAAATTAATTTAAATTACTCCAAGCAAATGATGGCAATGACATTCTCAGAATCTTCAAAAATACTGTTTCCCAGAATCTTCAAATAGACTTGTACCATAGTTTTTTTCAATCTGGGCTAATTTGAAGGATAAATATCCTATCCCATATTTACTTTAATTTTCAATTTATTTTGAGCGAATTTGAAAATGCTATCTGTATAATTCTTTATGGTTTTTTCTTTTTTTAGCTTACTAATACAAGAGTTTTTTTTTTTTTTTAATTAAGGGCAGTGTGCAGCTTTTGGTTATCAGATATATTGCAAATATATTTATCAAATGGTAACTTTTCTTTAACATTTACTGTTTTTTTCTTCTTTAAAAGTTTCACATTGTTAAGTATAGAGTCTGTCTTATCAAGCATTTGTGTATATGTGTGTGTGATTTGATCTTTAAATGTCTATCTCCTAAAGCCTTACCTATGTTGTCTTAGTGGGACTGTCTTTAGGTTTGCGATATTAAGTAAGATGTTTCCTATTAATTTCAAATTCCTTTACTGCCTTGACAAATTCTTTCAATGCTACTAATTAAAGATAACAACCAGAACAGATATAAAACTTGATCAGTTGCTGTTGGTCCTCTGTGAAGATGATTATATGGATTTTTCCCTTTGACTTATTAATGATGACTCCCATTAATAACTTTTCTAATGGCAGACTATCTCTTATGTTCCTGGCACAAAGGCTGTACTATTTTGGGGTGTACTGAACATAATGTCCAATTAGGACATAGTTTTGTTCTTTTAATGTGCTGCTTGAGTCTGCTACTAGGATTTTATTTAGGATTTTTGCTTCTGTAAGTATTTGCAAGAATGCTCTTTATTTTATTTTTGTTTGTTTTCAACATGATGCTGTGCTTCCTGAAATGGATTGGGAGAACTTTCATTTTTTCCTGAGAGCTGAGGAATGAATCACAAGGCATTCCTTAATGGTTTAAAGGAGCTTGTAACTTTTTATTGTAATCTCTGCTGTGATGAGTTTTTAAATATCTTCAACTAATTTTGGTAATTCATATTTTTCCTTTAAAATCACCATCTATTTCATCAACTTTAAAAAAGTTAATAGCACAGAAAGAACTATATATAAAACATATTTCTGTGATTTAAAAATGTTTTCTGTGCTCATAAATGCTTTCTATTAAAAGTTTTGTCTATGTTTCACCAGCTTTTCAGTTTTTGTTTTTCCATTTTACTCTTAATTTATGCATTTATATTTTTAATTCCGTTAAGCTGTTCCATATAGTTTAAAAAATTTTAGTTGCAAGCTCGTTCCGTTCATTTTAATCTAGGCTCCTCCAGTATTAACAGCATTTAAGGCTATACATTTTCCTCTGAGAGCAGCTTTGGCTGCTACCCTTATATTCTGATATGAGGTGTGCTCATTACCATTTTATTTTCAATCAGACTGTATGCTTCCCTAAGAATATATCTATTAAAGTCACCTAATGGATATTTTTAGATAATATAAGCAATCCAATAGCTTCCCCTCCCACCGCCCAGCCCCATCCCAGAGTTCTGTATTTTTCCTTTCACTTTGTCACATTTTTAAAGGTATACTTCTGATAGGTAGCAAATGGCTAGATTTGGGATTTTTCTTTTACCCTCAGAGTATTTTAAAGATATTTAAATCTGTTTGCATTTACCAGTATTATGTATTGGATTGTCAGTCATCATTACCATCTTGTTCTATTTTTGCTTTCTGTACATTGTATTTCCTTGCTGTTTCCCTGGTATTCTAATTTTTGTTGTTGGCCTACCTCTGCACTTCTTTTACTCTAAGGTGGGTCCCTTGGTCTGACATGATGTTATGTGGGATCGGGTGCTGGTCCATCAGACGTGCTGTAAGTTCTTAAATAATGAGGCTGAGGCCCTGAAGGCAGGATAGATATACACATGCTCAGAGTATGTATCTATTCCTGCTAAATGCAATGGCTGTCCATTCTGAGTAGATGGCTACCATGTATCCACCTTGCCTCCTAGTGGCTGATGGATCTTCTCAAACAGTGGTGGTGTATGAGGGTCTCTGTGTTAGTTTCTTCCTTGGCAGGGTGCATCCCTGGGAAGCATACTCTGAGAAGGATATTAGCCTGCAGAATGTCTATAAGGGAATCCTCTTGAAATTAGCATCTGTGGAAAGAAAATGAAAGAAGTGGCCTTGAGCAGGTGGAGAAGTAGAGACCATAGAGATGCAGTCCCTACAGAGGCCTCTGCCAGCTTCCTTGGGATCCTTGAAGCTGGGATGGATGGTCTTTCTGAATTGTGCTCTCTACCCTGTGTTGGTCAGTGGTTGGCTGTGGACATGATCTTGGGAGAGGAGTTCTCTTCAGCCAAGGCAGTCTTCTAAAGGCTGTTCTACTATCATTCCAGCACCTGGAAGGGGAGGAAGGGAGTCCTTTGCTCCTGAATAAGCATCTCAGTAGTACATCACCACGTCCACAGCAGCTTAACCAGTGCTAATCACTGGACCAAACACCATATATGGATTGTTAGGTTCAACTTTCACAAAATCCCTCTGAAGCAGACACCATCAGCATTCCCACTGTACAGATGGGAAGGTGAGGTATCAAGAGTTTAAAGAGCTTGCCCCTAATGAAGGAGCAGAGGAACTGGTCCTCACACCCAGGCAGTGTGACTTGAATATGCAGCCTCTATTGATTTGGAGTATATAAATCCTGCTTGGGATTTCCCCAGCAGTCACTGTAAGTATTAGGAGGTTCGTGACATTGTACAGGAGACAGGGATCAAGACCATCCCCATGGAAAGGAAATGCAAAAAGGCAAAATGACTGTCTGAGGAGGCCTTACAAATAGCTGTGAAAAGAAGAGAAGCGAAAAGCAAAGGAGAAAAGGAAAGATATTCCCATTTGAATGCAGAGTTCCAAAGAATAGCAAGGAGAGATAAGAAAGCCTTCCTCAGTGATCAGTGCAAAGAAATAGAGGAAAACAACAGAATGGGAAAGACTAGAGATCTCTTCAAGAAAATTAGAGACATCAAGGGAACATTTCAGGCAAAGATGGGTTCGATAAGGGACAGAAATGGTATGGACCTAACAGAAGCAGAAGATATTAAGAAGAGGTGGCAAGAATACACAGAAGAACTATACAAAAAAGATCTTCACGAGCCAGATAATCACAATGGTGTGATCACTCACCTAGAGCCAGACATCTTGGAATGCGAAGTCAAGTGGGCCTTAGAAAGCATCACTACGAACAAAGCTAGTGGATGTGATAGAATTCCAGTTGAGCTATTTCAAATCCTGAAAGATGATGCTATGAAAGTGCTGCACTCAATATGCCAGCAAATTTGGAAAACTCAACAGTGGCCACAGGACTGGAAAAGGTCAGTTTTCATTCCAATTCCTAAGAAAGGCAATCCCAAAGAATGCTCAAACTACCGCACAATTGTACTCACCTCACACGCTAGTAAAGTAATGCTCAAAATTCTCCAAGCCAGGTTTCAGCAATATGTGAACTGCGAACTTCCAGATGTTCAAGCTGGTTTTAGAAAAGGCAGAGGAACAAGAGATCAAATTGCCAATATCCACTGGATCATCGAAAAAGCAAAAGAGCTCCAGAAAAACATCTATTTCTGCTTTATTGACTACTCCAAAGCCTTCGACTGTGTGGATCACAATAAACTGGAAAATTCTGAAAGAGGTGGGCATACCAGACCACCTGACCTGCCTCTTGAGAAACCTGTATGCAGGTCAGGAAGCAACAGTTAGAACTGGACATGGAACAACAGACTGGTTCCAAATAGGAAAAGGAGTATCTCAAGGCTGTATATTGTCACCCTGCTTATTTAACTTATATTCAGAGTACATCATGTGAAATGCTGGGCTGGAAGAAGCACAAGCTGGAATTAAGATTGCTGGGAGAAATATCAATAACCTCAGATATGCAGATGACACCACCCTTATGGCAGAAAGTGAAGAGGAACTAAAAAGCCTCTTGATGAAAGTGAAAGAGGAGAGTGAAAAAGTTGGCTTAAAGCTTAACATTCAGAAAACTAAGATCATGGCATCTGGTCCCATTACTTCATGGGAAATAGTCGGGGAGACAGTGGAAACAGTGTCAGACTTTATTTTGGGGGGCTCCAAAATCACTGGGGATGGTGACTGCAGCCATAAAATTAAAAGACGCTTACTCCTTGGAAGGAAAGTTATGACCAGCCTGGACAGCATATTAAAAAGCAGAGACATTATTTTGCCAACAAAGATCCATCTGCTCAAGGCTATGGTTTTTCCAGTGGTCATGTATGCATGTGAGAGTTGGACTGTGAAGAAAGCTGAGTGCCGAAGAATTGATGCTTTTGAACTGTGGTGTTGGAGAAGACTGTTTAGAGTCCCTTGCCCTGCAAGGAGATCCAACCAGTCCATCCTCAAGGAGATCAGTCCTGGGTGTTCATTGGAAGGACTGATGTTGAAGCTGAAACTCCAATACTTTGGCCACCTCATGCGAAGAGTTGACTCACTGGAAAAGACCCTGATGCTGGGAGGGATTGGGGGCAGGAGGAGAAGGGGACGACAGAGGATGAGATGACTGGATGGCATCACCGACTCGATGGACATGAGTTTGAGTAAACTCTGGGAGTTGGTGATGGACAGGGAGGCCTGGCGTGCTGCGATTCATGGGGTCACAAAGAGTCAGACACGACTGAGTGACTGAACTGAACTGTGTTTCTCCAGTGACCATCTGGTCCGGTCTCATGTTGCTGTTACATGTGAATAATCAGCTGATGGGGAGAGAATTCTTGGGTTGCAACCCTTCCCATTAAGCTTCTGTGTGGATGCTCCACTGCCCTTTGAGGTTTACCGCTCTCTGCCTCGCAGTCTTAGGGCCTCGATTCTTAAATCTTTCACCAAATA
Source organism: Cervus elaphus (assembly GCF_910594005.1). Lineage (NCBI taxonomy): Eukaryota > Metazoa > Chordata > Mammalia > Artiodactyla > Cervidae > Cervus > Cervus elaphus. The sequence continues at coordinate 13,283,308 of NC_057835.1, forward strand.
CGGCCTCTTTGTGCTTATTGAGTTGTCTCCAACCTGGGATCTCAAAAATGCCATCACATGACTGCAAAGTGTTTACTTCCCTTCTGTCTGCTCTCCAGTTGGAATCACTCATTCATTCTTTTGTTCCTTCCTCTTTTGAAATGTGCTGTGTTCAGTCTCTGCTGGACACAGTGCTGGGTGATGCATGCACAGAGGTAAGCCCGCCACGGCAGCCCACATGGATGAGAAGACAGACATGGAAGTAGTTGCCTTGTGGTAGGCATGAGCTGGGGAGATGGATCCCTGAATTTGGGGAGCAGGCCTTAGGGAAGAAAAGCCTTGTAGGAGGTGAGCTCTGATTAGGGATTTGAAGGATGCATAGGAGTTTGTCAGGTGGCACATCAAAGCTCTTGTACTGATTCCAAGTCTCCCCAGTTGGGCTTTTTCCCTCACCAGGGAAGCTCAACAAAGTCCATCACAGGAACCATAGTTAATGTCTAATGCAGAAACACTGTAAATATTTTTCCTCTGCTCACTTATTTAATCCTTATCTTTCAGAAGAGAAATGAGGCCCAGAGAGGTTGCAAGGTTTGCCCAAAGTCACACAGCCAGGAATTGACTGAGGCACTGTTTAGTCCCATCTGGTGAGGCTGAGAGGGAAAGTTGGAACCAAGGCTTAGAGACCCATCTGGGTCATATTGGGAAACAGAAAAGAGCCGTCTCTGGGTTCTTCTTCCTCCAGGAGAAGCTCTTCCTTCCCCAGCCCACCCCCAGTCCTATCCACCAGAGCCTGTCTTTGTATCCCTGCATGTGCTGTCTGTCAGCTCCAGCGCAGATGCTGTGGGCAAGAGAGATGAACAAGGTGTGGTCCCTGCCAACACCTGTTGAAACAGGAAAACTTTATTCGTAGGGATTGCAGTAGGAAAGAGAGATGGGGCTAAGCTCTGAATGAATACAAGGGGAAGTGGAGGGAATTCCCGGCAGGCCAGTGGTTAGGACTCCACACTTTCACTGCCACACGCACAAGTTCCATTCCTAGTCAGGGAACTCAGATTCCACAAGCTATGCAGTGCAGCCAAAAGCAAAAAAGAGAAGGGGGGCTTTGTAGCCAGAGGAGGGGCTGGGATGGAAAATTACTAGAAGGAGATGGCATCAGAGATAGGGAGATTCTTGCTAAACCAACCCAACAAGATTCTTACCAAAGGCAGACTGAGAACTTAGACATCAAAGATGCAGGATGAGGAACTTGATCAGGTATCAAGAATGGGGGGCCCTTGCTAAACAGACTCAGCAAGTTTCTTTACTAACACTGGCTGGGCAGCCCAAAGGCTGGACAGAGGTCAAGGTCCAGCCAGACTCAAGTCTGGTCAAGGGGAGTCTTTGTCACTAGTGGGTGTCATATGACAAGTGGCTCAGTAGGTTCACTGAATGCATGAATGCAAGGATGCTATACCGTCTCAGTCCTGAGTGAGTGGACGTGAGTGTAGCCTCCACCCTCCTTCTCCTCGCCTCATGGCCCCTCCTGAGCCTCAGGCCCTCTCTGACCTCTGCTGTCCACTCTGTCCCCCCCCGGCTTCCTGCAGGCTATCAGTGTCCGCATCTCCCTCCCCACCCTGGCCCTGTCTCCATGACAGTCCTGCAGTCTGCAAATACAACACGGTGCGCAAGACAGTTTTTTTTTTTTTTTGCTAGAAAATGTATGTGGTTCCCCAGCCCCTGCGTGCCGTGTTGCCTCCGCAGCAGCTGGAGTCGTTACCCCATAACGTCACCTCCGTTCTGTCTCCACCCCCACCTGCCTTGTATCCTCAGAGACCAGGTCAGCACCTGGTCTTCAAAGAAAAGTTGCTGGATATCTGGGCAAAGAGGTCAAGGATGGTTTGGGGATGGGGTGTATTTAGCTGTGCACTCTCAGAAGACAAGGGGTTAGATTTTTGTCTGTTTGGAAGGAGGGAGCTATAGGAAGAACTCAATGCTCCTCATGAGGATGCTCTGGGCATGGAACCAGACTTGGTACTTTAGAGCCCCTGAGTCATTTAATCTTCCCAACAGCCTTCCAAGGCAGGTACTTGATGTAGCTCCATTTCATAGATAGGAACACTGAGGTTCAGAGACGGTAAGTAACTTACCCAAGGGGGCCAAGCTGAGAAGTGGTAGAGGCAGGATCTGTGTGCAGCCCATGGGACCCCCTGGGCCTAGCTGTTCTGCAGCATCATGGTACCAAGGATGGCATGATGGCCTGTCCCCTGCCACCCCCCTCCTATCTTTGCCCCCAGCTCCTCAGTGGCATGTCTTTCCTCTGAAGCCTGGTCAGCTTCCTATCTCATTTCAAAAGGCTCACGATGAGGTGGTTCAAAACCCTGTAAGATGTTCTGGTATGTGAATTAGATCTCAGCTCTAAAGCTGTAATTTTTAAATCCTGCAAAGTTTCAAAACGATGCATTCCGGCACCCCCCACCCCTCCTCATGGCATTGGACATTATTGAATGTGACTGGTATGGGCTCCCTGCTGGCCGCTGCAACAGAGGCCCTGATGGGGGCAGGGGAATGATGTGCTGATGCATTAGGACTTGGCTGCCCAGCCCTGCAGGTGTCCACTCACCTGCCTGGATGTTCTTGCTGCAGTTCTGGCGTTCGGCTCAGCTTGATCACAGCCAGGGTGCACCTAGACCTTTCTGATCCTCCACTGTGAGTGGGGGATGGTGTCTGGCTCCTGGGCCCCAGGCCTGGGTTGAGGCTCACGGATGCTGGTGGCATCTGCACCTCCTACACCCACCACTAGGATGTCAGCACCGTGAAGCCAGCGTCTGCCGCTTTGCTCACTGATAGAGCCCACGCACCTGGATGCCCTGCACATAGTAGATGCTCCATAAACACTCGGTGGATGAGGGAACTCCAGCTGGAGGCTGATCATGATGTAAGTAGGAGGGAGCCCAACAGGGCATCTCCATCTATAGAAAAGGTCTCTCTTCTGCCAGCATAACTGCCCTGGCTCTCAGAACATTTTGGGGTCCTGTGGCCTGGGAGCCCTACCACCCTCTATAGGACAAGATAGCACATGTGATCACCTCTTTGGGAAGGCCTGTCACTTGCTGGTGGAAACCTGTGCCCCTGATGAATCCAAAATTGTGAGGCTCAGTGAGTGTGTGGATGTGTCTGGTATGGTTCATTGGCGAGGACTCAGATGGGGAGTTTCTATGCCCACTGGTCCGGGCCCGTGTGGGTGGCTGTCTGGCACAGGAGAGAGGTTTTAGTGTCAGATCCGTCTAGGCTTGACTCCAGGCAGTGCCGTCCCACAGCTGTGTGACCATCAGCAAATGACTTAACCTCTCTGAGACCCAGTTTCCACGTCTGTAAACTTAGCAGTCATAGACCGAGCTTGCAAGGGCATTGGGTGGATTAAACATAAGTAGGTGACTCGTGGGACTTCACTGCTGGTCTAGTAGCTAAGACTCCGCGTTCCCAATGCAAGGGGTCTGGGTTTGATCCCCCGTCGGGGAACTAGAGCCCACATGCCACAGCCAAGAGGTCCCACATGCGGCAACAAAGATGCTTCCATCAAAGATCTTCCAACAAAGATCCTTCGGGCTGCAGCTAAGACCTGCTGCAGCTGCTGCTACTAAGTCGCTTCAGTCATGTCCAACTCTGTGCGACCCCATAGACGGCAGCCCACCGGGCTAAATAAGTACAAATAAATAAAATATTTTTTTTAAAAAGTAGGTAACTTGCTCAGCACACTGAGACCCTCGAGAATTACTAATACTTCCTGGTTAGCGTGCTTCTTGACAGCTCTGAATGTCATCTTTCCTTTGCTCCGTTCTCCCTGCTTTACATCTCAGTCCTCAATGCAGGTGTGCGGGCACCTTCCCCCTTGGCCACGTCTTTCTGCTTCCCTTCTTTGTCCATAGCAAGAAGGCATTGCTCTTCTGCCCGTTTTTCCCTATAAAGCCAAGCTTTGGCTGTGTGTCGTGATGAGCCGGGACTCTCCCCCGAGGGCTGGGAGATCCAGGGCTGCTGGATGTGTGTCTGTCCCACCTCTGAGTGCACAGGGCCGGCCCGGAGGCAGGGTGGGCGTTCGGGGATGGTTCCTCTCTGGACGTGTGTCTCACTCAGCTGTCGGACTGAAGTCCCTGGGGGAAAAGGCCGGAAGTCTTAAGTCTGGTGAATGTGGCTGTAATTCCTGCAGCCATGGGTGTGTATGAGTATGTGTATGTGTGCATGTACTGGAGGGGAGATCCAGGGTGTGTGTGTGCAGAGGTCCCGTTGACGTGGGCAGCAGGGGAAGTGGGCCAGGCAGGGGCAGGCTCTTAGTCCTGGGGGATGTCTCGTGTGGGCCCCTTCTTCATGTGGCCTCTGATGCTGAATTTGATCCACCAAAGTCAGGAAGATCACTTCCTGCCTGAGAAGGTGACCACATGTGTCATGAGATACTTGTCTTGTTCTCATGGAGTGAGTTGCGAGTCTAGAAGGGACCTCTTCCCTGTGGTAGCTGGACAAGAGCCCACGCTTTGGGCTCACTCTGCCCTGGCCTTGAAAGCCCCTCCGGATACCCGGCTTTGTGTGATGTAGGCAATCCTTTTCATTTCTCTGCTCTTCAATTCTCAACAGTAACAGCGGAGACCCTAGAATCTCTTGAGTAGTTCTTGAATGAAGAAGATGAAGGAGGCAATTTTTTTCTTAGGCCCAGCTCAACGCGTGGCACACAGGAGGTATTCAGTAATCACTGTCTGTATTCTTTTTTCTCTTTTATCACATAAAACATATGGCTGTACATCTTTACATTGGTTTAATTACTATTATCAGTGTCAGTAATAATACAACTCCAGGATTTGTTTGGCCTTTATGTAATCATAGGTGGGATAAGCCAAAAAGAACATTTCAAAAAAAAAAAAAAAGCCAAGATTTCTTGAGGAGTTCCTCAAAAGGAAACCAGGGGAGTGTAACAGAGCCCCAGTAGTAATAGGAACTAGCAAATACTTAATTTCGTGTGATATGCTCCTTGTCTTTGTCTCTGGAACAATTAGCTGGATGAAAAAAATAGCTGTCTGCCCTCAGAAAGGGAACATAATATGCAATTAAAATTAAGGACTTTCTATTTGAGGGGACCTGTTACATGAAATTATAGGAGGAAGCAATCGAGGAATATTATTGTTTCGCATATTTAGGAATCAGGGTAATTAGAAGATGCCAAACATGGAGGACCAGCTGGAAAATGGCCCAGGGAGGGGAGACGGCAGGAAGCGCCCCCCTCCCAACCTCATCAGGCATGGGACGTCCCTGGGGGGTATTTGTGCTGCATTCAGGAAATAGGATGCCTTGCAGCCTTCGTCCATGAGGGCCAGCATCTCGGGGGCTGTGGTTGTGGAGGAGGAACTTTTAGACTCTCCACAGAATGACCTGGTCTCACATTCTGGTACTTCTGTTGAATTGCTATGTTCTTTGTCCCTTCCAAGCTTTGGTTTCCTTCTCATCCAAAAAACAGGCCACTCTCTTTGAGCACACAGGCTTGTTGTGAGGTCACAAGTGAGATGATACTCATAACTATTGTTGTTGTTCAGTCACTAAGTCATGTCTGACTCTTTTCGACCCCATGGACTGCAGCACGCCAGGCTCCTCTGTCCTCCAGTAGCTCTAGAGTTTGCTCAAATTCATGTCCATTGAGTAGGTGATGCTATCTAACCGTCTCATCATCTGCTGCCCCATTCTCCTTCTCATACTCATAATAGATTTCCTAAAGTGCTTGCAAGGAATAAATCTTTAATAGATATTTTTATTATTCTGTTCATAGATGTGATGAGCTCCACGCATGACCAAGAAGGTGAAAAGAAACACACAAACCAGGTTGCAAACAGTACCTGTATCGGTAGGATGCTTCTGACTGCAAGGAAAAGATAGCTCAGTCAAGGGGATTTACACACGAGGGTATTTAGTCTCTCACAGAACACGAAGTCCTGGCTTAGTTAAGTCACCTGTTCAATGGCTTTATGGTTCCCGCTGTCAGGGGATAAGGAGGAGTTACTGGTCAGTGGGCACAGAGTTTCAGTGAAGCAAGAGGACCAAGCTCTGGATAGCTGCTTACAGCGTGGCGCCAACAGTCAGCCATGCTGTATGTCGTCGTGCTATGCTCAGCCTCTCAGTCGTGTCCGACTCTGCGACTCCGTGGACTGTGTCCGCCAGGCTCCTCTGTCCATGGGATTTCCCAGGCAAGAATCCTGGAGTGGGTTGCCACTTCCTACTCCAGGCAATCTTCCCAACCCAGGGATTGGACCTGCATCTCTTGCATCCCCTGCATTGGCAGGCAGATTCTTTATCACTAGCACCATCTGGGAAACCCCACTGTATGTATTCTAAACCTAAAATTTTAAGAAAGTAATGTCAGGGTAAGTGTTCTTACCACAATAAAATATGATTAAAATTAAATTTATGCCCCACAAAACCCCAAAACAAAATAATATCAGCCACAAAACTTGATGGGGTTAGAACCAACCTCTTTGGTGTCTGAAAAATCACATTTACAGAAACAATATGTTTTTCTAGATCAAGTAACTTAAAGAGGGATGGTCCCTTCTCTCTTTCTCAGTTCTCAGCATCTAAGCTTCATTGTCTGAAATTCTTCCCTTCCTTTCTTCTTGTCCCTCAAATCCCCGAGTTAATGAGACTGTACTTGGTGCGCGCAGGCCTGGGTGGATTATTGGGAGAACAACTGTGAATTACCAGCATTGTATTTGGAATAGGGCTTCCCTGGTAGCTCAGACGGTTAAGAGTCCACCTGTGATGCAGGAGACCTGGGTTGGGAAGAGCCCTTGGAGAAGGAAATGGCAACTCACTCCAGTGTTCTTGCCTGGAGAATCCCATGGACAGAGGAGCCTGGCGGGCTACAGTCCATGGGGTCGCAAAGAGTCGGACATGACAGAGACTTAGGACAGCATAGCACAACTATATTCAGTGTAAAGTGAAATGCTGCTGGTTGTAAGATAGACCCCCAATTTAGCCACACCTTCAAGAAGAGAAATTAGAAACGTTAAATGTACACATCAGTGTTAAGACATTCTGATTTCAGAAATATAGTAATGTGAGGAGAAAGGAGTGTGTCTCTCAGAAGGGAGGAATTAGACCTCTGGCTGTGGGAATGGGAATTTGGACGGATGAATTGGAGAGAAAGTTAATTTGGCACGCTGAGCAAGGTCAGTTAGGTTCAAAGGCGCTGATCGACGTGGCTGTTCCGTGCGGGCCCGCATGAGGTGGGCCCTGGGCTCCGCGATGCATCACGCCCCTGCCCTCAGTGAGCTCACGGTCAGTCCGTGAGGCTGAGGTCTAACCGGGGCGCCCGTCTCCAGGGTGGGGAGTGCCGGGACGAGGTGAGCTGGTGCTCGGTGAGCCCAGGTGCGCGCTTACCTGGCCCGGGGGTGGGGAGTCAGCAGAGAATTCCTCAGGGAAGCGGTACCTGTGGTGCGTCTCCAGTAGGGGTGGGCCAGCAGGAGAGTCTGCACAGGAATCCTGGGGAGAGAGGAGGGTGTGGCCAGGAGGGCCTGGGGGAGGGAGACGGCAGGCCAGGGGAGGTCACAGCATGCCTGGTGGGGAGGCTCAGGTCTCACCCAGGACGGAACAGATCATCAGGGAACTGAATCCCCCTGGCGGCCAGTGTGCAAAGAACGGGTTTCAAGTAGCAGTTCTTAAAGTGTGGCCTAGGAACCCCAGACGTCCCATTCCAGAGAATCCAGGAGACCAAACCATTTTCATGATCATCCTCAGGACAAATGTGCCTTCTTCAGTTCCGTTCTTTCGCAAGCATACAGTGGAGTTTCTGAGTGACTCCTGGCCGGTTCGATCGAGACAGAATGGATGCAAAAGCAGAGATGAGAGTCCAGCTGTTGTCTCTTAAGTCAAACATCAAAAAGAAATTTAGCAAAAAGACCAAAACAGTGCTGTTCTTCTATGTAGTGTAGTGACTATCTTGTAAAATACAAGTATTTTTCATACAAGATATTTATGCTAACATGTAATAGGTTTATTATTATTTTAAATTACTTAAATGTATGTTAAAATATCTCAGTTTTAATTTCAAGTAGGTGGCTCAGACGGTAAAGTGTCTGCCTACAGTGTGGGAGACCCGGGTTCAATCTCTGGGTCGGGAAGATTCCCCTGAAGAAGGAAATAGCAACCCACTCCAATACTCATGCCTGGAAAATCCCATGGACCGAGGAGCCTGGGGGCTACAGTCCATGGGGTCGCACAGAGTCAGACACGACTGAGCGACTTCACTTCCCTGCAGAGTGAAATATTGACAGATTTGATCCACGTGAACAGAAGCTCTTTGGGCTCCTCTATAACATTGTTGTTCGGGTGCTCGGTTGTGTCCAACTCTTTTTGGCCCCATGGGCTGCACCACGCCAGGCTTCCCTGTCCTCCACTATCTCCCAGAGTTTGCTCAGATTCATGTCCATTGAGTCCGTGATGCCATCCAACCATCTCATCCTCTGTCGTCCCCTTCTCCCGCCCTCAATCTTTCCCAGCATCAGGGTCTTTTCGAATGAGTCGGCTCTTCACAGCAGGTGGCCACAGTATTGGAGCTTGAGTTTCAGCATCAGTCCTTCCAGTACTGAAGAACAGGAAACTGAATTGATAAGTTAGTTCGCTTTCTGGGAGGGTCTGTGCCAGGAAATGCCAGCAGGGACAGTATTGCGTCAAGGCTCCTCTGGGCCCAGAGTAGGAGAAAATGGGGGCAGGAGGGAGTGGAGGGTGGAGATAACTTGCAGCCCAAGGGGAATCGCCCTTTAGCCAGGATTCTCCGTGGTCACTTCCAAATGTCGTGTGGTGCCGCTTCCTGAAGCCCCTGCCCCGGCCTCTGACACTCGTGTCTTTGATCTCAACTTTGCCCTGTCACTGCGAGACATGCTGGCAGGCGGAAAGCGGCTTCCCCCGAAACACACAGCAAGCTGGGCAGTCAGGATTCAAACCCAGGACTTTGCGACTCTCCAGGGAGGTGCAGGTCTCATCCATAACAGGCCACGTTCACTGATGAGAGGTGTTTAAGGCCCCAGCCCCTGACGGCCTCTCAGAGCTATGGGCCCCGCTGCCCGTGGCTGCCCTGCAGGTGGTCCCCGATGGTGTCCAGAGGGCAGGCTGACCGTGGTTGGTAACACGCGCCGGACACTGGATCTGGCCAAGCGATCTCAGCTGGAGAGGTCACTGCAGCCTGGAGGGGCTTCCGGAAGGAATAGAACAGCCAGTGATGCGCTCATCCTTGGGGTCTTCCTTGGGCATAACCAGTCCAGGGAGTGGAGGAGGGGAGGATTCATCTTCATGGCAGGCTGTGTTCTCTCCATCATTCAGCAGAGATCACTGGGTACTGTTTATGTGTCGGGAGCCAAGCTTGGTCCATCGGAGGAGCCCAGAGAGGAGAGAGAGGAGAAGAAATATTTGTTAACTTCTTACCATGCAGTCAGCAAGCAAAGGTTAGATCTGTATGGAGTCCCTGGGGGATCTCAGCCAAGAAGGCTCATCCTGCCACTTGCTGGCTCTGTTCCCTTGAGCGTGTGACCGGACTTCTCTGTACCTCCCAGTTTCCTGGGAGTAAAATGGAGATGGTACTGAAGTACTCACCTCACAGGGTTGGCTTGAGAATCAGATGAATCAGTATATAAAAGCACTTAGGTCTGGCCTGGCAGCTAGAAAGCCCTTGACACATGTCACTCCTGACATTTTATTGTATTGCTCTAAACACGTTAAGATGACCCGCCCTGTTAACTTGTGTTAGCCACATAGCACATCTTATCACGTCATTCTCACCGCGACCCTGCATGTCAGGTATTTAGTTATTGTCCCAGTGATCTTGATAAAGACACAGAGGCTCAGAGACCTGACTTGCCCAGGTGTAGGTCTCTGGGACCACCTCTATCCTATTTATTCAGACAGTAGTGGCTGACTTTTCATGTCACTTCTGATGCTGCAGGCCTGGCTGTCTACATGCCTTTGAACTCAGCCTCCTATCTGCATTACAAGGAGCCTCTCTTCTTAACGGGAGAGGCCTGCACCGGAGCTGGGAGACCATGGGAAAGTAGACATTTGCTGAGCTCATCTTTGGGAACGGGAAAGGAAATGTGCGGGTCCTTTCTCCACCTGGAAGGAAGATTCAGGACCCCAGCCCGAGGCTGTGGCCATGGCAGCATTGGGAGATTCTACATCTCTGCTCATCTTCCTGTGCTTTCTTTCATTTTCTCTCTCTCTTCTTGTCTTCCTGGTCCATTAAAGAAACTGACCTTCATGGAGCACTTTCACCAGGAGCAGGACCTCTCAGTTTGCATGCCTTTCCCCTTGCTTCCTGGGGCTTCCCAGGTGGCTCAGTGGTAAAGAATCCGCCTGCCAATGCAGGAGATAGAGGAGGCAGGGTTCCACCCCTGGGTTGGGGAGATCCCCTGGGAGAGGAAATGGCAACCCACTCCAGTGTTCTTGCCTGAAAAATTCCATGGACAGAGGAGCCTGCGGGCTACAGTCCATGGGGCTGCAAAGAGTCAGACACGCAACTGAGCAACTGAGCACACACGCATGCATCCCTTGCTTCACAAGGAGCCCAGGACTCGTACCAAGGAGAGTGATCCATGCTCCCCTGAGTGCTCCCCGCCAGGCTCTGTCCTGAGTGCTTTTATGTCTTCACCCACTCCAACCTCAGCACAACCTTGTGGGAGCAGGCACAGTCAGGGTGCCCATTTTACAGATGAGCCGCTCGGGGCTTGGAGAAGTTCAGGAGGGTGCCCAGGAGCACTTGCTAGTGAGTGTCAGCGGCGAGCCAGTGTCAGAGGCAGAATCTGATTCTGGAGCCCAGTGCTAAGCCATGGTCTTGGACAGAAAAGACCTGACTCAGGGAAGCAATAAGGGGCTTCCTAGATGTCCCTAGTAGTAAAGAACCCAACTGTCAATGCAGGGGACATAAGTGACGGAGGTTCTATCCTTGGGTCAGGAATATCCCCTGGAGGAGGGCATGGCAACCCACTCAAGCATTCTTGCCTGGAGAACCCCGTGGACAGAGGAGCCTGGTGCTACAGTCCATGGGGTCACAGAGAGTCGGACACGACTGGAGTGACTTAGCACTCACACACAGGGAAGTCACAAAGGGCACTCTGCATGTGGGATGGAACCTCTAAGACACGGATGGGATGGGGATGATGGCAGCTCAGACCGAGCCTCTCCGAGGCTAGAGATGCACCTGCTGTTTGATGCCGGGCTGCACGGTGAAGCGAGGAGACTCCAGTGCTGGGGACCCCGTGGGCTGGGGCAGGAGCCCTAGCAGCGGGCAGGCCTGGGGATCTCTTTCCTCCAAGCTTGGCCTTGGCTTTGTGTCTACCCTGTGCAGAACAACGACCTCTTAAGTGGCTGCAGGTGCCCCTGGAACAGCTATCAAGTCTGGATATCACACTGGGGCTGAAGGCGGATGCTAACCGCAGCGCAGGGCGTGATGTGATGGCCGTGCGCAGGGGGAGACTGAAGAACTAGGAGACCTCTTCTGCTGAAATTTACTCGGAACTTACTGACTCTGCACCTTGGAGCCACTGCTTGGGAGGATCCAGCCTATGCTTCTTGAGCCTTAAAGAACAGGGCTTTATTTTTTGGGGTGTGGTTGGGTTTTGCCTGGTTGTTCTGATTTGGCAGACTTTTCCAGAGGAATGCCACCTTCCATGCCTCTGGAAATGCTGCTTCCTGCTTTAAGCAGGGCAAGCTGCAGAGCCACATCTAGTCTTTAACAACTCCTGTTCTTCTGTGGGGACCAGTGTGCTGAAGGTGGCAATAAAGACACTTGCATCTGTGTCAGCCATTTCCACCTCATCCCTTATGACTCAGCGGAGGCCTCTCCTCCCCCAGCAAGTCTTCTCTGATTGCCTGGGCTAGTTTTAGTTTCGTGTCTCCTTCCTGCTTTTCGTTGCACCCTAAGTGCCCAGATTCTCGCCATCACTGTACTTTACTGAAGCCGTTGGCCTGCACGCCTTCCTTCATACTCTAGGCTGCAGGCTCCTCAGACTGTGGCCTCAGCACTCAGGAAATATTTGTGGTATCAGTTGGACAACCCTAGCAGATAGACTGTTAGTCCCATTGAGAGCCTTGATAAAATTTCCGAGAGAATAAGCCACTTATCCAAATTATTAAGTGCCCGCTTTGGGGTTGAGTATCATTTCCAGTAGATCATATGACAGTTCCACACAGCAGCCAAAGACTCCAGAGGAACACGGCAGCCTGGGGATGGCAAAGCCCAGTGAAGCAGCCAGTCCGTTAATGGGCATTTAGATGCCTACTGAGTGCCTTCTTCACGCGGACGAAGAAAGAAACTTCAAGTTCTCCCTTCAAGGAGAGTTGGGTTGAAGATGGAAGAGCTAATAAGTAAAGCATGGATATGAGAAAATTGGGCTTCCCAGGTGGCTCAGTGGTAAAGAACCTGCCTGCCAATGCAGGAGACATAAGAGACATGGGTTCGATCCCTGGGTTGGGAAGATCCCTTGAAGGAGGGCATGGCAACCCACTCCAGTATTCTTGCCTGGAGAATCTCACGGACAGGGGAGCCTGGCAGGCTGCAGTCCATGTGGTTGCAATAAATGGGACACGACTGAAATAGCATGCACACGCACACACACACACGAGAAGATTACCAAAGGTACAAATGTTTCTGTGGCCGAAAGTCAGTGACACGCAGCTGGACACTACTGGACACTTTCCCAGGACAGACTCTGGGAAACGAGGGGTCTCACCAAGGGTCTACAAAGTGGGAAAAGCAGAGAAACCTACAGGAGTGGTTGAAAAGCTTGAACTCGGGAGCTTATTTCCCTTCTCAGTCAGCCGTGGGCTCTGTAATCTTGGAGAATTTCGCTGACTTCTCTATGTCTCAGTTTCCTGGTCTGGTGACCTTGACCTCCTTGTTGGGAAATGGTGAGAAGTTAGTGGGACCAGGCTTGAAGAGCACTTTGCATGGCGTCTGACATGTAGAATGGTTCAGAAAAGCTGCCTCTTGTTAATAGAAGTTAGTTACCGCATTAAGATCTACACATCTCACATGCGATGGTACAGGCACATCTCAAAATCAACAAGTAAAAAGTGCAAGCTCAAGGGCACAAGGATTCCAGGATTTGATCTGAGGCTGTGTGTGTGTGTGTGTGTGTGTGTGTGTGTGTGTGCACGCGCGCGCATGCCCGCTCAGTCTGACTCTTTGCAACTCCATGGACTGTAGCCCGCCAGGCTCCTCTGTCCATGGAATTTCCCAGGCAACAATACTGGAGTGAGTTGCCATTTCCTTCTCCAGGGGATCTTCCCAATCCAGGGATCGAACTCATATCTCTTGTATCACCTGTATAGGCATGCAGGTTCTTTACCAGCTGAGCCATCGGGGGAAACCATCTTGTTAATAACACAGTGTTTATTTCCAGCAGTACCAGTAAGAAGGCCATTCCCGGCAGTGGGCTCAGCTCTTTGGCATCCAGTCTTGGATTGGGTCTTCCCAACCTTGCCACCAACTGTGTAACTGACTCCCCTGATGCTTCATGGCTGAATTCGGCCAAGCACCCTGCTCCCCTTTTCCTATTGATCGGGGCTGTTTGAGGCCACAAAACAGGCCGCTCTAATGGCACAGAGAGCTTGCCAGAGGGGGCAGGCTAGAGGCTTATAAATGCCCCTCCCAGCCACTGACCCACCAGGGGACTCACTTTCCAAGTAGGCGTCAGGAGAGCATCACAGGACACAGTTGATGTTGCCTGTTTCTTCCACGGGGTCAAGTTTCTGCAAGAAGAGTCATTCATTCGTTCACTCATCCACCCACCCATCCCCCTTCCATCCATCCATCCATCTATCCTTCCATCCATTCATTTGGCAGACATGCATTAAGTGTTTGCTGTTGCTCAAACCCTGTTCTGAGCATGCATGCAACAGATATTTTTAAAGCACTTAATTGTGTGTGGCGCATTGTTCTTGCCTTCCTGCAGCTGGGCACACTGTGAGGTCTGAGCCACTGGAGACCATGAGTAGGTGGAGGAGGCGCCCAGGTGAGTGCAGACAGAGTCCTGATGACAGAGGCAGCCTGGCCGGGCGTCAGAAGAGGCTTCAGCCCAGCCTTAAAACACAAGTGGGATTCAGAGGCTTCAGCCCGGCCTTAAAACACAAGTGGGATTCAAATGAGAAGTCGGAGAGAATGAGCCGTGCTTGCAGAGGGAGCCGGCAGCACGGGGAAGGCCTGGAGCTGGGAAATAATAGTAACTGTGGTCACTACAGCCGCAGACATTTATTGAGAGCCAGGCCACACTTCCTGCCTCCCTAAGCCCTGTGCGCGCCGTATCTCAGAGCGTTGAATGCTGTTTGTGGCACACACTTCTAAGAACGTGCTTCTGAAACCAGAGTGTCTGGGTTTAAGTCCTGGCCCCACCTCCATTTGCTGTGTGATCATGGACAAGTTATGAACCTGCCCTCATCTTTTAAAACTGGTAATATAATCATTTTTATGTGTCAGTATGGGGCTTGTAGATGTTTATTTGTTGCTTTGGGTTATAGTTTTATTCTACATTATTTGTTACTCAAATTGTTTCAGCTTCAGCCATTGAGAACTCTCTCAACTGGCTCCTATGTCTTTTTGACATATGTCGGTTGGTATGGGCGTGGACGTGTGTGTGTGTGTGTGCGCGCGCGCGCGTATTTAAGCACTATTTAGTACTCCAGACTCATCTTGTATAGTCTGTGCCCCAGCCCTGGAATCAGCCCTTTCTCTGAAATTCCCAGTTCCTTTTACTGAACAGTGGTGTTAGAAATCAATATCTGGACGGTGGGTGTGCTCATCGCTATTGGGGTATCATTGCTTCCAGACAAATTTCCAGTGCAGAAAATTCCAAATGATTTATGTAGAGAATCCCCTCAAGGAGCTGGAGCATAGTTCCCCATCCCCTAATTGTGGGCTCCACATAATGATTTCCTTCCCCAAAGAGGAGTCGTTTTTTAGTGGACAAATCTGATGAACATGACCTCAGCCAGCTGATCAAGGTCAATACCAACAGTGCTGTAATGTTGATAACGTGCACCCTTGATGTGCTGTGATGAGCATGGCACTTTACCTCCCCAAACCCCAGTCTAAACATGAGTCTAAAGCACCACTCAAACCTCAGCTGAGAGACACTCGACAAAATGCCTGACTAGTTCCCATCAAAACTGTTAAAAGATGGTCAAAAATGAGTGAAGTTTGAGAAGCTCTCACAGTCTAGAGAAGCCTAAGAAACATTAATAAATGTGCTGTGGGATTCTGGATGACATTCTGTGGGAAGAACAAAGGACAAAGTAATGGGAAAAATGACGAACTCTGAATAAAGTATGACTTCAGTTAATAATGATGTATTGATATTAATTCATTACCGGGGATAAATGTGCCATAGATGTCAACAGTAAGGAAACTCGGTTTTAGGTAGATATATGAGAGTGGTGATGGACAGGGAGGCCTGGCGTGCTGCGGTTCATGGGGTCGCAAAGAGTCGGACACGACTGAGCGACTGAACTGAGCTGAACTGATGAGAGCAGTCTGCATCTGTACCAGTTTTCTGTAAATCTGTAGCTATTGTAAACTAAAAGGCTTATTGTAAAATGTAGGCAATACTATTATTACCAAATGAGGTTCTTGTAAAAAAGAAATAAGATGTTATGTACCAAACACCGCATGTGTGTGGAGTAAGTCCTCAATTCACGGTGATTCTTACTGTCATTATTGTTCGTTTCCCAAAATCGCTATGAAGGGGGGCTGTTGCTCCAGGGTGTCCCTTTGAAGGAGGTGGAGTTGTCTTACATTTTAGGCCCTGCAGTATATACCTTGTACAAACTCAAGGTTCATGTAGCTGAATGTCAGACTCTGAGCCTGTGAGTAATCTCTTACTGTTCACCTCTGTGTACCCAGTGTGTGTGTGTGTGTGTGTGTGTGTGTGTGAGTGTGTGTGTGTGTGAGTTGCTTAGTCACGTCCGGCTCTTTGCAACCCCATAGCCACAGCCCCACCAGGCTCCTCCATCCCAGTGGTATGTTCTGTTTCCCTGGGAACTGCACATTTTGATCCTCAGTTATGTCTGGGAGGGGCAGAGCTGCTGGGAGCCATGCTGTTCTAATGAGCACAGTGACACATGAGTATATTTCATTCCGACAAGTGACTCGCGAAAAGGCATACAAGGTACAAGATGACCCCACAGCAATAGGTCTGCCAGAGTGGTTGTGAAACTCCGAGATCGCTACTGCCTCCAACTAATCTGGGTGATGCTTCTTTTGGTTTGATACGATCTTCGAATTTGAACTGGCCAGCACTCAAAGTTTAAGACAAATCTGTGGGGAAAATTGTTTATTAGTGGACGAAAATCTACCCGGTAACTTGGTTTGTCATGCATGTTAGGACTGTGTATATGCGTGCTCAGGCATTCAGTCGTGTCTGACTCCTTGTGATCCTATGGACTGTAGCCCGCCAGGCTCCTCTGTCCATGGAACTTTCCAGGCAAGAGTACTGGAGTGTGTTGCCTTTTCCTCCCCCAGGTGGTCTTCTGACCCAAGGATCGAACCCACGTTTCCTGCATCTCCTGCATTGGCAGGCAGATCCTATACCACCAAGCCAACTGGGAAGCCAGACCACTGTTATTTCTTTATTTTAGACTCTGAGATCTTGAGCAGGGTGATATCTTGTTTTTCCAGATCTTGCCAACAGG
Source organism: Cervus elaphus (assembly GCF_910594005.1). Taxonomy (NCBI): domain Eukaryota; kingdom Metazoa; phylum Chordata; class Mammalia; order Artiodactyla; family Cervidae; genus Cervus; species Cervus elaphus. Next base: position 13,299,973 of record NC_057835.1, read on the forward strand.
CTTAATGAATGTTGGGTAAATGAGTGACTGAATAAATATGTGAGTGACTTTATTACTGATATACCTTAGTCCAGTTTTTTAGATAGCAGTGTGTTGCTGGAATTTCATTTAAGAACTTTTTTTTCTGCTTCTCTGCAGTGAACAAAGGGTCTCATGATTTTGCTAAAGAAGGAAAAAAACACTAATATAGGAAATATCATGATCAATGTGAAGGAGAAAACCATTGTATTCAGCAGTCTCTGAGAAGGCACTGGGGGTTGACTGGGAGGAGAAGATGGCAGACACTCAGTAAATCTCACATACCAATGTGTGTTTCTTATATTTGTGCCTTTGCTATAATGCATCTTTCTTTTATCCCCACAGTGTCTTCCTGTTGGGTAATTCCTACACATCTTTTAAGATATGCAACTCAGAAAGAAAAAGAAGGAAAACTTCCAAATTCTTTTTATAAAGCAATCATAACAGTGATGCCAAAACTGAATGAAGACTGTACAGAAATAGAAAACTACAGTCCAATTTCACTTATGAACATCAAAGCAAACATCCTAAATAAAACATTAGCAGAATTCAGCAGTGCATTAAAAAAATATTCCATGATCAAATGGAATTTGTTCTGGAATTACGGCATTAGGAGATCTGTAACATTTTTCATCTTAGTAAATTGACCTAAGGAGAACAAGCAGATGACCATCTTGATAGATGCTGAAAAGGCATATGACAAAATTTAGCATTTAGTTCTTGAAATCTTTCTTAGTAAAATTGGAAGGCTCACAGAAGTTGGGTAATACACTCAAAGTCACACGTAGTTGCAAAATGGCAGAGGCAGCCTGGAAACCCAGGGAATTAATCTCCAGAGCCCTTCCTCCCTTCAACTATGGTGCTTCGTTTTGAGGTAATAGGAAACAGATATTGTGATAGGAAAGACATGAATAGCACCCAACTCTCAGATTTCTTTGTGGGTGAAATTTTAGGAAAAAATGGATGCCTCAGATTATTGTAGGAATGAAATGATTTCACACATGTAATGCCTTGAGTGTAGTGCCTAGTGCAGAGTCTTCGCCCAATAAATGTTTGCCCCTTTGCGCCTAGGCGGGAACCCGATAGAAAATGGTTTTAGCTTTCACCTATTAATGTACTCTACGTGGATTATTATGCACTTGCTGTGTACAGTCTTTATGCTCAACTCTGGGTGGGTGGCAAAGAGTCGCAAAGAGTCAGACTGAGTGACTATATCTGGGTATACAAAGGAATGCCTGCTTCCCTGGAGGCTCAGCTGGTAAAGAATCCACCTGCAATGGGGGATCCATATTCCATTCCTGACAATCCTTCAGGTCTGCCATCTCCCACCGCCCCTCCCTCCCTGCAGTCAGTAACTGTCCGTGCCTGTTCACTCCATGCCAGCCCTTGTATGCCAGCTGTTTTACTGTACTACTGTACTTTTCATGGTGCTCTTCTTTAAGATGTAAAATGCTTTATTTATCTTTTGTGTTTGTTTTTTATGTATTATTTGTGTGAAAAGTATTATAAGCCTATTACTGTACAGTACTGTACAGCCGATCGTGTTAGTTGGACACCTCGGCTAACTTTGTTGGATTTATGAATGCACTGTCAGAACGGAACTTGTTTGCATGTAGTAGACTTATTGTATTAAGTATCTAGTATGTACCAGGCTTGTGCTAGGTCCTAGACATACAGTGATAAGCCACATACACGTGTATCTTCCCTTCTGGAATTGACAGTCAAGCAACAGTGACACTCATTCCAGTCCAGGCTCTCATCACTTTACTTCCCTGAGCCCTCCTTGAATAATAAATAAGACCGTCTCCCCCTGGGATGATAGGGAACTTTTTCCTAGTGAAAAGGCAGCTTCAGTGGAGAAGCCTTAGGGAATTCACTGTAGCTACATAGTGTGAAGTCATCAGCCCAGAACAGAAAGCTATCTGCTGTATAGGTGTGCTGCCAACACTTAGAGAGACCTACACTGGGCTGTTTTTCCTTTTCCTCCTAAAGTAATTTCCTCTTTAAGTGTTTTCAAATGATATCGTCTCAAATGTCACCTTTCACAATGTTAACCACATCCTGTGTCATAATCTGTATTCCTCCTGCTCTGAAATGTTTTAATTCAATTTTTGCATTATGTCCGATGTGATGAATTAGAGCCAGAGAAGCATCGACGAAGTGTCAGGAAAGACAGATTGAGGAGTTGAAACTAATGGCATTTGGGGACAATATTTTTCCACAAATATCAGAGTCACAAATGAAGCAGTGAATTATGTTGCAACCAAGAGCAGTACACAAACTTCAATGATACATGTGACTTTAAAAAAAAAAAGAGAGAATTGCACCTGAGTTTAGATTCTTTGAGAGATTCTGGCTTTAAATATAGGGTCAACTGAGGATAGACTAGAACAGTCCAGCATGAAATCCACCAGTCCTTGGCACTCAGAAAGTGCAGATGGGGTTGGGGGGAGAAAGGAAGGCAAATAGAAGAAGCGCAAGCAAGTGGGATGTGGCAGTGGAGATGGGTCAGGCGTGGAGCATGGTTTGGAAGAAGCAAGCGTGAATGATCTAAGCACACAGGAGCCATTCTCTGTGGGGTCGCTGTTCAGCCCTGGACTAAGACTCCTGGCTAAAAGAAGCTATCCAGACCAGGTAGATGGTGGTGGATTGCCATTGAAACAGAAGGTCACCCTGGGGCAGCTATTTTTGAGAGATGGCTCAAAGGAACACAGGGGCTTCCAGCACTGATGAATCCTCTTTGAGGGTTACATCATTACAAATGCTCGAGAGTCTTATGGGAATATTTATCTGTATCAGAACTGTATCCTATGAGGACTTCCCTGATGGCCCATTGGCTAAGACTCTACACTCACAAGGCAGGGGGCCTGGTCAGGGAACTAGACTCCATGTGCCACAGCTAAAGATTCCATGTTCCACAACTGAGACCCGGCGCATCCAAATAAATAAACATTAAAAAAAGAAAAGAAGGATAGGTAGAATTAAAAAAAAAAAAGAACTGCATCCTATGTGCCGTACACACACACTCACACATATACACACATACAGCATGGTCTGGTAGCCTCTTCCAAAGTGTGTTCCCAAGGACACTAATCATTTAGGGAAAGAAGGGTTCGCTGGCACACTGATTTGGGAAGCAGCCATCATTTGGAGAGTCACAGTGCTCATTAGCTTATTACTGGCTCTGAGAAGCCCAGCAGGTCCAATTTCACTTAGCATTTCCCAAACTCGATTGCCACATGGAACCCTTTCTCATTTGGGGCTTTTTAGCTACAAATATCCTCCAGAATTAGTGATCCACTTGGCATCCTCTGAAAGATTTGGATCAGAGATGTTTGGCGTATCTTGTTAGCTCTCCTGCAAGCGGCCAGGTTCTGCTGAATGAAAGGCTTGCTTCTGAACGCAGCATCTCACTTGTGCACTGCTTTTGCCTGACCTATTCCTAGTGCTTCGTGAGGGTCTGACAGAGGTCATGTATCCGCTTGTGAAGTTCATGTTTCCTGTATTTGCAGCTTCCCCTCCATGCTTCAGTCTTTGCCTCTGATGGGATTCCCTGCCTCTCGCCACGCACCCCACCCCCGCATTCTAGCTTCTAAAACCCAAAGCTGCCCAGCATCTGCCACGCTTGCACACTCATTTCAAGTCTCCTTAGCAAGATCATAAGCCCCCAGCCTTCACTTGACATTGCCCAGCTCAGTATCTGCCCTCCCGCCAGCTGTGGAGCTGCAGACCACATGCCCTTCAAGCCTGCTTGTCTTTACACTTCCTTAGTATCTTCTTTGTCAGGCACACTTCTCTTTGCCTGGCTCCTCTGGCGTCTCCGACTTTCTGGCATCAGGGTGCCTTGGTGACTGTTCCCATTTGGCAGTGCTTCCCAGGGCTTTCTCAGAAATAAACTCCAGGTACAGACCGCAGGTAGAGCATTTGCCCCTGCGAGTCCTCTTCTCTTGTTTGTTTGAGCACTGACATCCCCCAGTGGAGCTGGACTTCTCAAGGGCACAGCTTTTGTTTATTTCTTTCTGTTTGCACAGGAGCTGATAGGTGCTGAGTAGATGTTTGCAAATGACTTGGTAAAGAGGAATTTTGGTGGGTCCTTCAAGCATGATTTGAATTTGAATAGGTGGTAGGAATTAGGGACTTCCCTTGTGGTCCAATGGTTAAGAATCCACCTTCTAATGCAGGGGACACAGCTTCCATCCCTGATCTGGGAACTAAGATCCCACATGCCCGGGGACAACTAAGCCTTCATACCGCAACTGAGACCAAACACAGCCTATATATATATATATTTTAGGTAATAGTAGAAAAGTTTCCCCAGGTGAAAATGTGACATTCTTAAAAAACAGCAGATCCTGTGTTTGAGAATCTTTTGGTAGACCTGAACCAGGATGTAGAAGTATCTTATTGTATGGTTTGCAAATACATTTTGAAGGTTCTTAAAATTATACTTGTTTCCAGTATGAAATTAACAGTGCTCTCCTTTGAAATATTGGAAAATACCTAGTAGAAAACAGATTGATAAAGAAAAATCACCCATGAAAGAAAAAGCGCTCTTATTATTTTAGAGTCTCTTGAAGATATTTTCCTTGTTCAAGGTTTCATCACATAATTCAAAACCCTGCTTTTTTCATTTACATTTAACATTAGTATTTTACAATGCTACTATTTTAATATTTGCTAATGTAATTTTGTTAATGTAATTAACAGCTGCATAGTATTCTTTCTCCTGTGTTTAGTATAGAGATTACTGTGTTATACACTTATATTATTATAAATAATTCTGATGGACTTTACTGGGCTTATATTTCTGACTTAGTTTTAGACATATAAATAAACAACTTAAAGGTATTAATTTGCCTAAATTAATTTACAGAATATTATCACCAAAGTACTCTTCCTTGGACTGCAATGAGATCAAACCAGTCAATTCTAAAGGAAATCAACCCTGAGTTCATTGAAAAGACTGATGCTGAAACTCCAATACTTTGGCCACCTGATGATTCATTAGAAAAGACCCTGATGCTGGGAAAGATTGAAGGCAAAAGGAGAAGGGGGCAACAGAGGATGAAATGGTTAGATAGCATCACCGACTCAATGGAGATGAGTTTGAGCAAACTCCAGGGGATAGTGGAGAACAGAGGTGCCTAGCATGCTGCAGTCCATGGAGTGGCAGGGTCAGACGTGACTTAGCAACTGAACAACAATAACACATCTCCTTAATCAATAACTAGTATATTGTTTTACTGCCCTCTTGACTTTTCTACTTTTATAGGTGAAAAATAAAGTTTATCTTTTTTATTTCTTTGATTACTATTAATATTGACTATTTTAGACATTTTGTATTCTGTTCAGGTCTCTTTACATATATACGTTTTAGTGAGAGTTCCCACAAATTTCACAGTCTAAGAAACAATTGATATTCTAAGACACTCTTAAAACATTAAAATAATAATCAATGTTTGTTACATCAGTGGCATCATTACTTGTTTCTCTAAGGACCCCTGATATGATTAGGAATCACTGTGGACTCTTTCACCTTATTACGCAAGGCATGACTGGATTTGTCTCAAGGACTCTGAGGTATGTTATCAGATTCAGTTGGTAGCCCTGCCACCACGCCTAGACCTCCAACCCACCAACCTGTCCAAAGACCCCAGTGTCCAAGGGCCATCGTAAACCCACCACAGTGAAGGTATCATTGATGGCTTAACTGAAGCAAAGGGGGCTGAAGGGATAGCAGACCCTTTTCCCCAGAGCTCCCAGCAGGATGCGCCTGAAAAAACAAGAGTAACAAGTCCATCCAAGAAAAGGCAATGAGCAATACATCAAGGTGAAAGCAATTCTGAAGACTAGAAAGTAGCATAAGTAAAGTAGATGACCAGTGCAAGTTTGATGCATGAAGCAGGGCACCCAAAGCCGGTGCTCTGGGACAACCCAGAGGGGTAGGGTGGAGAGGGAGTTGGGAGGGAGTTTCAGGATGGGGGGACACATGTATACCTGTGACTTATTCATGTTAATGTATGGCAAAAACCCCCAAACCATCACAATATTGTAAAGTCATTATTCTCCAATTAAAATAAATTAATTATTTTTTTAAAAAAGACTAGAAAGTGTCATGTGTGTGCTGAGTCATGTCCAACTCTTTGTGACCCCGTGGACTGTAGCCCGCCAGTCTCCTCTGTCTGTGGAATTTACCAGAAAGAATACTGGAGTGGGTGGCCACTTCCTCCTCCATGGGAGAAAGTGTTTAGTTGTCAAATATTAGGTATGAATTGCCTAGCAAGATCTCAATCAGAGATGAAACATTTCTCCCTCTTAACTTTCAACCAAGAGGCAAAGAGTTTTCTGTTGTTTTTTTAATATTTATTTAGTTGCTGGGTCTTCGTTGCTGTGCGGGCTTTCTCTAGTTGCAGCAAGCGAGGAATACTCTCTAGCTCCGGTTTGCGGGCTTCTCCTTGTGGCTTGTGGGATCCAGATTGCGGGCTCAGTGGTTGTGGTTCGTGGGCTTAGTAGCTCCTCCGCAGGTAAGGTCTTCCCCGATCACTGATCAAATCCGTGCATTGGCAGGTGGATTCTTAACCACTGGATAAGCAGGGAAGTCTCGCCTGCTTTTGAAAGGGTGGGTAACTTGATTGAATGCACCACTGCTATTAAACTGGCCTGTTTGTGATGCTTCATCATCCTCTTTGACCCTTATAATGATACCGGGCTGTTCCCACTGACAGATAAACCAGGGCACAGAGAGGTGAAGTATGAAAATCAGAGAGACAACAAATGTGACGGGAGTTAGTGCAGAGAGTCCGTTACCTAGTATGCTGGAGGCAGAATTCCAGCAAGGAGCAGGGACGGTCCAGACCTGTCCTCCCCCTACAGCTGACCGTGTCTGGCTGCGCGTGTCCCGTGGAGGGTGAGGACTGCCTGTCTGTGCCATCTTGGTGTCGGGGCGGGGCGGGGGGCTTAGACTTTGGGAACTCACCGACCCCTTTATGAGTCTCTTGAAAGTGCTGAGTCCTTATCCAGGAAAAATATGCATTCACTATACTATTCACTATATACTATACTATTCACTATATGCCTTCACTATATAGTGAAATATACTAATTCACGAATTAGTATACAATACCAAGGGTTCACACTGACCACACAAGCACAAACGTGGATCCCAAGTGAAGACGGTCTGCTGTTGTCCGATTCCCGTATTTGAATTCCATGTCAGTATTGCCTGCGCTGTTGATAAGTTGGCTTTTCCCGCATGGCTCAGTGAGTAAAGAATCCGTCTGCAATACAGGAGACTCAGGGTTCGATCCCTGGGTCAGGAAGATTCCCTGGAGAAGGAAATGGTAATCCACTCCAGTATTCTCGCCTGAAAGTTCCCATGGACAGAGAAGCCTGGTGGGCTACCGTCCATGGGGTTGCAAACAGTCGGATGCAACTGAGCACATACACAAACCAAAAAAAAGCACAAATGGGCTAGGCTCATCCATTCTCTTGGAACACCTCCAGTCATGGTTGCAGGCTCCTCGCCTCCTCACCTTTGGGAGCAATGGGATAGCATTTTTTCCTGAATCAAGTAAGTCTGTCATGCTCAGTTTAGTCAGAAGTTCACAGTGATTATAGAATTCTTGCACTGAAAGGAACCAGAAGCTTCTCTTGGCATATGTCACCCAACATGCCTTCTTGGGTATTCCACTTCCTCTCAACACTGCTGGGTTTTATAATGGAAGCTTTCTGTGGCCAGATTACTCTGGATTTGGCTGACCAAAAGCATGCTGACTGGGATTCTCAGTGGAATCACAGTGATGCCCAAAGATGGGTCTTAGGATGGAGCATCTCTCCAATCCATGCAACCTCAGAATGCGCTCTCTTAAGCATCCTTCCGGTGTGATACTTCTCAGAGAACTCTGATTCAGCTCAGCTCCCTTCCTCATTCTGAAGTGGAAGCAACTTAGAGGCACTGAGGACAGGTGTTCACCAGAATCATCCTTTCCTCCTGCAAGAATCACTGTCTCCTTCTTACCAGACCCCCCGACAGGGGATGAGAACTTGTCTCTAACCTCACGAGGCTCCTTTGTTGTGGGGGCACTGTTGTTATTCAGCTGCTAAGTCATGTCCAACTCTTTGTGACCCCATGGACTGCAGCATGCCGGGCTTCCCTGTCCTTCACCATCTCCCAGAGTTTGCTCAAATTCATAACCACTGAATCAGTGATGTCATCCATTCATCTCATCCTCTGTTGCCCACTTCTTCTTCTGCCCTAGTCTTTCTCAGAATCAGGGTCTTTTCCAGTGAGTCAACTCTTTTTACATCAGGTGGCCAAAGCATTGGAGCTTCAGCATCAGCCACAAGCCTTCCAATGAATATTCAGGGTTGATTTCCTTTAGGATTGACTGGTTTGATTTCCTTGCAGTCCAGGAGACCTCAAGAGTCTTCTCCAGCACCACACTGACACATATACAAATTATGATTGGACCTAGCCAGTATGCAGGGCCGTGGTTTGGAGCACTGGAGACTGGTGAGAGGCTGGACACAGCGCAGTGCGTTGGGGCCTGCTGCTGCTTCCCGTGTCCCAGGACCTGTCCCCTTGCCTCACATTTCATTTCAGTTGCGGCTGCTGGGGCAGCCCAATGTGAGCGCAGAGTTGCAGGCAGACCTGACCTGGTCCACAGTGCAGGGCAATGAATGATCCTCGTGCCAGCCCAGGAGACATCGGTAAGGGCTCCTGCTTCCTGCCCATCATGCACAGAATTCTGGGAAATTCTGTAGGCATCTCAGGTGGTCTCAGAGACCCGAGCCACTGATGCTCACAGCACATGATCGCGGTGGTTGTGCTTCCTACCTCCCCTCCTTGCTCCCTCACTCTTGCTTCCTGGGGTTGCCTCCAGATGAACCACCCCTCTCACATCCTTTTCTCAGGCTCTTCTTTTGGGGAAACCCAAACTGAGAGAGGACATAAAAGCAAATGGGTGATGTTTTTGTTTTAAGTCGAGTGACTCTTAATGCCAGATGGTCTGGCTGGGTGAGTAACACAGTATTCTCTGGCTCATTTAAAAAGGGATGGTTTTCAAGATGTTCTTGGTGTTCCCTTGGGTAAGTGACTCAACTCCCAGAATTTCAGGGCCTTTTATTACTATTATTATTTAGTTATTTTGGATTTACTTCATTTTCTCCCAAGCTACAGTACTGTAGAACCTCAAACCTGGCACTTATTTTTAAAGATACCTAATCCAATTTGAAACTCGTATTTAAACTTGCCTCCAGATCATTTCTCTTGTGTGGCCATCACTCTCCGTTTTTCCTCTTGTGATGGGGAAACCACTCCCTCACAGACCATCCCATTCCTGGGCTATCCCTGAAGAAATCAAGTCAACAAATGTTTCTGTAGCATCTGCTAAGTGCTAGGTTTTGGAGTTTTTGAAAGGAGCCTTAGTCACCACCCTGGTTCCTCTAGATTGTAAAGCATTTGAGAAATTGCGCAGAAATCAGATGGGGGTGTGGCTTAGCTTTGGTTTAGTCACTAAGTCGTGTCCAACTCTTGTGACCCCATGGGCTGTAGCCCACCAGGCTTCTCTGTCCATGGGATTCTCCAGGCAAGAATACTGGAGTGGGTTGCCATTTTCTTCTCCAGGGGATTTTCCCAACCCAGGAATCAAATCCGGGTCTCCTGCATTGCAGGCAGATTCTTTACTGACTGAGCTATGAGGGAAGCCCTGTGCTTCAGCTTGTTTGAGAATAAAAATTCATTTGGAAGTGGAGGTTTGTCCTGAGCCAAAAGAGCTTCCGAATATTTCGTTTTCCAGATATAGACTATGGGACATTCCTAAAGGGAGAAGCACGTCTGCAGACTGAGCATGCATCTGACCAAGTCTGTGAAGAATTGGGGTCTACCTGGCTGCTCTCATGTACAAGGACCCAGATCCCCTAAGTGGGGGGATGCTCTTGTGTGTGGTCTTTAAAGCATCATTCCTGCTTTGTCGAGAACCGGGGACCAATGCCTTTCAGATTGTGACCCTCTCACCCATTCAGTCCATCACTCCTTCCCAGAGGGGAGAGAGCAAGTCAGGGACCGGGAGAGACCAAGAAACATTTCTTCAGTGTTGACGTGTCCTGGGGACCATGTGGAAATACTGTTAACTTTTGGGGGACTATAAGGAGAGAGCTGATGAAAGGTCCCACCCCAATCTCAGAGACTGTATTGACGAAGGCACAGAGCAAAGAGCATGACAGACACTTGTCTGTGACCTGCCCCCACGCCCGGCATCTGGAGGGACGGGAGGCAGGCACAGGATGGTGTGAGACGTCGGAGAGAGAGGAGACCGTAACGGTGCTGCTGAGCCCTAAACGTTAGCTCCTTGGGCATCATTTCACCTAGCGGTGCTCGGCCTGAGGCAGTTCTGCCCCCACGGCACATTTGACTCTGTGTGTGTGTGTGTGTGTGTGTGTGTTTGTGGAGACAGTTGTGATTTAACTGGGAGAGGGTGCTACTGGTGTCTCGTGAGCAGAGGCTGGAGCGCTGCTCAGCACTCTCCAATGCCAAGGACAGCCCCCACAGCAAGGGAATCTGTTGTTGTTTCAGTCGCTAAGTCCTGTCCAACTCTTGCGATCCCACGGACTGTAGCCTGCCAGGCTCCTCTGTTCGCTGGAGTGGGTTGCCATCTTCCCCGTCCAGGGGATCTTCCCAGTGCGGGATCAAACCCATGTCCAGAGTCTTCGGCATCAGCAGGCAGATGCTTTACCACCTGGGGAGCCTACAATAAGGAATTACTCGGCCCCAAATGTCAGGAAAGCTGAGGGAGGTTCATGAAACCCTGCTTGAGCCCAGCCTCCTGCCCTCATTTCACAGATGTGGAAACAGACCCTGGAGTGTGACGTGGTAGCCTGAGGCTGAAGGGGAGACAGAGGAGCCAGAGTCTAGGTGCCCGGCCTCCCGAGCCCGCGCTCTCCCCTGAGCACCATGCCCCCTCCGAGGACAGTCCCCCAGAGACGGCTGCTTGGGGAGCAGACAAAGGAAAAAAAAAAACCAGGAAAACAACACTTAAGCCATCTGGTGCCACCCCCGTGTGGCCAGAGAACAGGCCGGCCTTGCGGGCGGGGCTCCTCCATCCCCAGGCTGGCGGGGCCAGGCAGGAGGGGCCGTGAAGGAAGGTGGGATCCGGCAGGAGCCTTGGCCGGCCAGCCCAGGGGGGCGGGGGGCTGGGGAGGCTGTCCAGTGACCCTCACGCCGCTGCCCTGGACCACCTCAGGTGAGTAGCAGGGCTGGCTGCCTGGGCATCAGCACACGGATGCCCGCACGCGCCGTCGCTCAGTCGTGTCCGACTCTTCGCGACCCCATGGACTGTAGCCCGCCAGGCCCCTCTGTTCACAGAATTTCCCAGGCAAGAATACTGGAGTGAGTTGTCATTTCCTCCTCCAAGGGATCTTCCTCTTGCAGGGATCGAACTCGCGTCTCTCGCATCTCCTGCATTGGCAGGCATTTTCTTTACCTCTTGGCCGTACAGAGGGAGAAAGTGTGTGTGTGTGTGTGTGTGTGTGTGTGTGTGTGCGCGTGCATTATCATTGCAGTGGTTAAACTGCAGGTTCTGGGGTCAGATTGGCAAAGAATCTTGGCTCTACTGCTTTCTTCCTGCTCAAACTTAAAGAAGCCACTTAACCTCTCTTTGCCTCAGTTTACCTGTCTGTGAAGTGGGGAAAAACAAGTCCCTTCTTCCTGTGACTGTGATGAGGATTAAAAAGTGCTTAGTTCTTCACAGACTCTCAGTAGCTGCTAGCAGTTATTATGTCACTTGCCCTGAGAATTATAGCATTTGGGGGCCAAAGGGGCCTCAAAGGTATTCCGCATCCTTCATCAATATACAGGAAGTGAGGTTGGATTTCACAGCACAGGACTCACTCTGTCAAGCTCAGGAGCAGACCTTCTGCCTCAACCTAGCATTCTTCCTAGTGTGTTTTTCTTGTAGAAATGTGGCTTTGAAGGGCCACTTACGTTTTCTCCATGATGCCAGCCTGCTGACTGGTGGGGAGCAGCCTCAAAGCGGGCGTCTCTCCTGCTGCTTTTCGAACAGCAAGGAACTAGTGTTGGGGCACCCCCACCCAGTGCCTGGCGCTGTGCTGAGGGTCACAAGACCCACCGACAACCCTGGGGTGTCACCATGTTACAGATGAAGAAACCAAGGCTCAAGGAGTGATCGCCCTCATAAAGGGATGCACTCTCATCCTGAGTCAGCCTGCCCTCAAAGCCCTGCTCACCTGGCTTCCTGGGCCTGGATGATCACTGCCTTTTGCTGTTCCACTCCACTCCTCCCGCCGCCCCCCACCCCACCAGGACCCAAGAGGACCATCGGAGAATTCATGAAGTCGTTGGTTCCTGAAGGCAAATTGAGGACCAGGGTGGTTAAGGAACTTGGCTCAAACATTTCTGGCGGTGAATGTGCCTCAGAAGTCAGTGAGCCCAGACTCCGGCTGCAAGTGAGTATCGTCACTGACACCAGCTTATAAGCACCAAAGGGATTGTGTTAGCTCATGTCAACAGACCATGTGACAGGCAGGCTCAGCTGAAAGCACTCAGAATTCATCAATATTCCCTTTCACTTTCCCACTTTTTTCTGCTTGCCAGCTTCACTCTTACAGCCCAGCTTTCCCACAGGAGTGGAAACATGCTTGCTACCAGCTCAGAAATTCTTCTAATTGCTTTGGTCTCTTCCTCTTCAACTGTTCATCGAAAATTCCCAGGGAAGAGTTCTCATTGTCAGGCTTGTGGTCACATGCCAGTCTTTGGACCTATCATTGTGGTGGAGAGGCGGGGCTTTATGGTTGGCCCTCCCTGGGTATCAGGGGCATCTCCCTGGACAGGTAAGTCTGGAGGGGCGTGGCCAGCTCCATCAGGCTGGTGGTTCTCCAAACAAACCTGTGATGGTGTGGGGTGGTGGGAGGCACTGGGTGTCCAGTTGGCATCCCAGCCCCTACCAGAGATAAGGAGAGAGAGCGCTTACTGTGCTCACCACAAGTAGCAAAGAGCCTTGAGGTCTTTTAAGAGCATCATTTATGCTCACCGTGCCCACAGCTCTGCAGTTAGGTAAAGGGAAGCATTCTAAATCCTGACCTCCGTCTGGTTTCTAGAGGCACTTTGTGACATTTCCACAAATAGATCAGTTCTTAATTAAGTAAAGAACAGGGTACAGTGTATCTTCACCACGAGTTTTTGTCACCCTGAGGACCGTTTTAGAACTGGCGCTGTCCCTGGTTTCCCTCGGGTGGTATCCTGGGGACAGTGGTGGAGACAATGTCAGGGTGACACTCCATGCAGGCTGTATGGGTGCTGAACCCCGACACCCCAACCCACCCCTGTGTCAACAGGCCATCAGCTGAGAAATGTAAAGAGTAGAGGCTACCAGAAATTATTGGGGATGCCCCACGCACTCCACAAGCCAGTGATCAAGGAAGCAGTGAGGAATTAGGAAGAAATTCAGCCTATAGTCGGGAACATCCAGGGTCTGTAGGGCAGGATGGTTCTCCCTCCAGAGCGAGACCAGGCTGCCATCTCACAGAAGCTAGGAACATCTTTGAAGACAGGATTTTCTAATCACAGTGGAGTTGGCTCACCACGGAAGTGTGCATATGGAGAGTCTGGGGAGCTTTGTCTAGGGAAGAGAGTGTGCTGACCCAAGAACATGATCTGGTTTTAGTGAATGTGTATCCTTGTGATAGAGGTGGAAATGTCAGGCTTGGTAGAAGCTCAGTGCCAGGAAACACTCAGTGTAACTAGCATCTTCTGTTTTGACTCCTGTCTCACCAAGCCAGCTTCTGGTTTACAGCTGGTCCTGACCTAAGGAATATTTGTCTGGTATCTTTGCCGATTGTTTTCCCCATAATTATTTGATATGCTGGTTTGTACATCAGCCTCTTTGAGTCTGGTTAATATGAGTCTGTGTAAGGGATGGAGAAGGCCTAGAAAATGGCAAGTACACTAATGCTAAATTTCATCCTGTGAGGTAGCATGGCAGCCAGTTACCTCTCCCATAGAAATCCTTCCTAGCTTTTCTTTGACATGGACAGTGGAAGTTTATAGTTCTCAGCACAAGTTGGGCACTAAAAGGAAAAGCAGATAAGCTTTTGTATCTCACAGAACATACACATTTCAGGCCCTCTCCTGTTCAAAGCCCTGAGCTACGTGCTTTAGGGAATACAAGACAAGGAGAAGACGGTCACAGCCCCAGGGAGCTGGTAGACAGATAAGGGACATACACTCACAAGCACAGGGCAGTGATAACCTCCACCTGTTGCCCTTTTAGAGCTTGCTGTGTTATCTCTTGCCTATGATCTCACCTTCTTGCTATAAAAATCCAAGGTTTGTCAAGGCAGGTATTGTGAAATCAAAGTACACATGAAGAAATGAGACTAGAAGAGATGACCAGGTCTGCCCAAGGTCCCTTGTCAGTGAAAGAGCCAAGATTTGAACACATATGTGTCCACCTTCCCAGTTTTAACCCTTTCCAGGTGCCAGTAGCTGTCCCTTGTTGTCTATCACTTTTTTTTTCTTACAGTTCTTCTGCCTGAAAAACCTTCCCTTCCCTTCCCTTCTTTCTGCCCTCCGCATTCTCCCAGATCTGCCAGTCAGGATGCTGCTTTCTGCATTCAGCTCTCACGCTGTCCCCCATGAATTCAGACTAGCATTTATCGGACATCATGTTAAGTGCGAAACGGGTCAGGACAGTGGGAAGTGAGCACAGATCCCCAAACTCCCCAAGGAGAAAATCATCCTTAACTCTAGGAACTGTGATAGAGCTGTCAAAAGCTCACAAAATCCACTATGCAAATTTTGACACATGAGTCACTGAGTATTTTTGCCCTAACAGGTTAAAATAGCATAATCTCCATTGAAATGAAAAAATGACATCAAAGAAATAAAGAGGTAACCATCACCACTCACTGGCGCCATCTTGTGGTAGATCGTCACTCCCAAAGCTGAAGTTTCAACCCAATCCCTGCTTTTCTCTTGTCGTTCAGTTGCTATATTGTGTCCGACTGTTTGTGACCCCACAGACTGTAGCCTGCAGGGCTCCTCTGTCCATGTTTCTTTCTAAACACTATGCTGCCCTTGTGCCCATGGGCAGTACCTGCCTTAATCCTCATAGTAGCTCTGGGCAGTGACTTTCCTATGTGAGTCTTGCTTTATGTTTCTTAAATGGCCAGGGTTTCTCAACATTAGCATATACTGATATTTTGAGTTTAATAATTCTTTGAAGCGGGCTGTCCTATGCAATTATAGGATCTTTAGCAGCATCTCTGGACTCTCCTCACTTGTTGCTAGTAGCATCCCCACCCACTTGTGCCAACCAAAAATGTTTCCAGACATTGCTAAATGTCCTTTTCAGGGAGAGAATTATCCCTTCGTCCCCTTTGCCCACTCCCATCGCTGCCACCACTGGTGAGAACAACTGCCTTTCAGCTCAGCTTGGGAGTGAATCCTAGATCAGTTGCTTCTTTTCTCTGTGACTTTAGGCAAGCCACTTCATTTAAAACTGAGTTAATAGCAGAGCCACCCTCATAGTGCATGGGATTTTTATTAGGATTCAATGACTTAATTCATACAATGCACCTAAACCATTTCATGGCCAGGGCTCGCAATACCCATGCAAGTTTGGACATGTCCTCTTCCGCGTCTGCCATGTCCCCAAAAGAACATGCTCTGATTTAATGGGTTGTCTCGTTTGGAATGCCTCTGATTAGATGCCAATTTGTCTTCACAATCTCTCCCATTAAAGTGAATTGAGAACCAGGCAGTTTCACCTCACGTGCCACCCAAGTCACCAACTTGCTGACCCTGAGTAGGGTCACCTCTCGGGGCATCAGCTTACAGATTAAGTGGTCTAGTTGAGTCTCTTCCGGCTTCCTAGGTGAGAGGATGGGAGAGCTCCTTGGGACCAACTAATTCAACCTGCTGCTTGTACAGATGAGAGAGCCAGCCCTGTCAGGCGCTTCTGCAAGTGTCAGGTTCCTTGGGTGAATGCAAATAGTTTCTTGTGGGTAGCGATTGGTGGGACCTGGGAAGGGAAGGTGCTACACATCCCCTCCCTACAGCCTCACGGACACAGTTAACAGTGAAAGCAAGTCTAGGACTGAATTCCACCAGCATGGGCACATTGCCTGTCACACATATAAAAAGTAAATAAAAGAGTTGCAAGCTATTTGGTAGCCTGGAAAGTCAAGACACGGTCACTTTGAGGTGGACATGAGGGTATTTTGAAATAAGACCTGCCAGCCTTGTGGTCTAATCAGATGGCAAGGTGAGAGAGGCAGGGAGATAGATAAGGCAGGCTCTGGACCTGTGATGTCCAGAAGGGAAGCCCCACTGTTGGGGCCGAGTCAGGGTTAGAATCCATACCTGTTAATTTGTAGGTGCTTGTTTCTGAGAACCATAGACTCTAGAGACAGGAGGGATCCTTGAGATCACCCAGCCTAGGGGCTCCCTCCCAACACAGATGTCTCCAGAGGCCTGGCAAATGGCAGGCATGTGTGAACCAGCCAGCTTAGGGCAATAGAGAGTGATGGCGAAACTGCCAGCCTCTCTGCCCAGAGGGGCTTCAATTCATCTCTGTAAAAACCAGACTGGGCGATTGACCCGGGCGGCTGCGCTCCTCTTTGACCCATCCTATCCAGTCCTGAATTCCCCCTCCTCAGCATCTCCATGAGGGTTGCCAGCTTCCCTTCCCCAAGAAGCAGCTGTTTGGCAGAAAGAGACTCGCTGACTTAGAGGACATACTTGTGATTACCGAGGGGAAGGATGGAGGAAATGGAGAGTTAGGGGGTTTGGGGTGAGCATGTGCACACTGCTGTATTTAAAATGGATCACCAACAAGGACCTATTGTGCAGCACAGGGAAATCTGCCCAACGTTATGTGGGAGCCTGGTTGGGAGGGGAGTTTGGGGGAGAGTGGGTCCATGTGTATGTATGGCTGAGTGCCTTCACCTGAAACTATGAGAACATTGTTTGTCAACCAGCCTTGTTGTTGTTTAATCGCTAAGTCCTGTCCCACTCTTTGCGACCCCATGGGCTGCAGGCCACCAGGCTCCTCTGTCTATGGAATTTCCCAGGCAAGAATCCTGGAGTGGGGTGCCATTTCCTCCCCTGGGGGATCTTCCCACATCTCCAGGGATCAAACCTATGTCTTCTGCATTGGCAGGTGGATTCTTTACCACTGAGCCACTGATACCCCAATACAAAACAAAAAGTTTAGGAAAAAAAAAAAGAAGCAGCAGCTGTTTTGTCCTTGAGACAGGTTGACCCTCAGCTCATCCCCCTACAGAGCACAGGCTGGAAGGAGTAGCTTCCTGTTCCTCTCTCCTAGGTTCTGGGCCTGTAGGTTGAGCAAGAGTGGTTTCTGGGAGCCCTGCAGCCCTCTCAAGCACTGGTTTGCCTTCCCGCCTGGGCCCCTGGGAGATTTTCCCCAGCAGACATGGAGGAATTTGCTCCGTGGTTTTGGAGTTGTACCATTAGGGGCAACTCCCTACATCTCCTAGGTTCCCTCATTAGACTTGCAGAAGAGGTGAAAGCAGTGGTGAGTCAGGCTTCTTCACTGTGATGGAGAGCTTGGTGGAGAGGGCCCTAGCCTTTCCTGACAGCATCACCCTCCCCTGTCGCCGGAGGCTTCTCAGAAGACGGCTGAGTCATCCTGACCTTTGGAGATGCTCCCGCCTCCGCCTCCCTAGGCTCCAGCTCACCTCGAAGAGGCTGGCATTTTCTCAGAGTGAGGTGATGCTTGCGTGAGCAGAGGCCAGAAGCGGAAAAGAAGCTGGGAAAACCAGTGTGGAAATGCCAGTCTGCTCTTTTTGGAACCTGATGGCCACAGCAGAGTCCCCACTTGGCTTCAGGTTCCAAACCAACTTGTTGAGTAGTAGCCCTATGGGGTCCTCAGAGGTGGGGAGAGTGGGACCAGCTGAGGTGATGCCATGCGATCAGCATCACCACCATCCTCACTGTTACTGTCACCGGCATTGTGACGTCACCGTGATTACCACACCTTCGTCACCAGCATCGCCATCACCACCATCCTCACTGTTACTGTCACCAGCATTGTGACGTCACCGTGATTACCACGCCATCATCACTAGCATTGCCATCACCACCATCACCTTCACCACCATCCTCACTGTTACTCTCACCGGCATTGTGACGTCACTGTGATTACCACACCATCGTCACCAGCATCGCCATCACCACCATCCTCACTGTTACTGTCACCGGCATTGTGACGTCACCGTGATTACCACACCATCGTCACCAGCATCGCCATCACCACCATCCTCACTGTTACTGTCACCGGCATTGTGACGTCACCGTGATTACCACACCATCGTCACCAGCATCGCCATCACCACCATCCTCACTGTTACTGTCACCGGCATTGTGACGTCACCGTGATTACCACACCATCATCACCAGCATCGCCATCACCACCATCCTCACTGTTACTCTCACCGGCATTGTGACGTCACTGTGATTACCACACCATCGTCACCAGCATCGCCATCACCACCATCCTCACTGTTACTGTCACCGGCATTGTGACGTCACCGTGATTACCACACCATCGTCACCAGCATCGCCATCACCACCATCCTCACTGTTACTGTCAACGGCATTGTGACGTCACCGTGATTACCACACCATCGTCACCAGCATCGCCATCACCACCATCCTCACTGTTACTGTCACCGGCATTGTGACGTCACTGTGATTACCACACCATCATCACCAGCATCGCCATCACCAGTCACCTTCACCACCATCCTCACTGTTACTCTCACCGGCATTGTGACGTCACTGTGATTACCACACCATCGTCACCAGCATCGCCATCACCACCATCCTCACTGTTACTGTCACCGGCATTGTGACGTCACTGTGATTACCACACCATCATCACCAGCATCGCCATCACCAGTCACCATCACCACCATCCTCACTGTTACTGTCACCGGCATTGTGACGTCACCGTGATTACCACACCATCGTCACCAGCATCGCCATCACCACCATCCTCACTGTTACTGTCACCGGCATTGTGACGTCACTGTGATTACCACACCATCGTCACCAGCATCGCCATCACCACCATCCTCACTGTTACTCTCACCGGCATTGTGACGTCACTGTGATTACCACACCATCGTCACCAGCATCGCCATCACCACCATCCTCACTGTTACTGTCACCGGCATTGTGATGTCACCGTGATTACCACACCATCGTCACCAGCATCGCCATCACCACCATCCTCACTGTTACTGTCACCGGCATTGTGATGTCACCGTGATTACCACACCATCGTCACCAGCATCGCCATCACCACCATCCTCACTGTTACTCTCACCGGCATTGTGACGTCACCGTGATTACCACACCATCATCACCAGCATCGCCATCACCACCATCCTCACTGTTACTGTCACCGGCATTGTGACGTCACCGTGATTACCACACCATCGTCACCAGCATCGCCATCACCACCATCCTCACTGTTACTGTCACCGGCATTGTGACGACACCGTGATTACCACACCATCATCACCAGCATCGCCATCACCACCATCCTCACTGTTACTCTCACCGGCATTGTGACGTCGCTGTGATTACCACACCATCGTCACCAGCATCGCCATCACCACCATCCTCACTGTTACTGTCACCGGCATTGTGACGTCACTGTGATTACCACACCATCATCACCAGCATCGCCATCACCAGTCACCATCACCACCATCCTCACTGTTACTGTCACCGGCATTGTGACGTCACCGTGATTACCACACCATCGTCACCAGCATCGCCATCACCACCATCCTCACTGTTACTGTCACCGGCATTGTGATGTCACCGTGATTACCACACCATCATCACTAGCATCGCCATCACCACCATCCTCACTGTTACTGTCACCGGCATTGTGACGTCGCTGTGATTACCACACCATCGTCACCAGCATCGCCATCACCACCATCCTCACTGTTACTGTCACCGGCATTGTGACGTCACTGTGATTACCACACCATCGTCACCAGCATCGCCATCACCACCATCCTCACTGTTACTGTCACCGGCATTGTGACGTCACTGTGATTACCACACCATCATCACCAGCATCGCCATCACCAGTCACCATCACCACCATCCTCACTGTTACTGTCACCGGCATTGTGACGTCACCGTGATTACCACACCATCGTCACCAGCATCGCCATCACCACCATCCTCACTGTTACTGTCACCGGCATTGTGATGTCACCGTGATTACCACACCATCGTCACCAGCATCGCCATCACCACCATCCTCACTGTTACTGTCACCGGCATTGTGACGTCACCGTGATTACCACACCATCGTCACCAGCATCGCCATCACCACCATCCTCACTGTTACTGTCACCGGCATTGTGACATCACTGTGATTACCACACCATCATCACCAGCATCGCCATCACCACCATCCTCACTGTTACTGTCACCGGCATTGTGATGTCACCGTGATTACCACACCATCATCACTAGCATTGCCATCACCACCATCACCTTCACCACCATCCTCACTGTTACTCTCACCGGCATTGTGACGTCACTGTGATTACCACACCATCGTCACCAGCATCACCATCACCACCATCCTCACTGTTACTGTCACCGGCATTGTGACGTCACTGTGATTACCACACCATCATCACCAGCATCGCCATCACCAGTCACCATCACCACCATCCTCACTGTTACTGTCACCGGCATTGTGACGTCACTGTGATTACCACACCATCGTCACCAGCATCGCCATCACCACCATCCTCACTGTTACTCTCACCGGCATTGTGACGTCACTGTGATTACCACACCATCATCACCAGCATCGCCATCACCAGTCACCATCACCACCATCCTCACTGTTACTGTCACCGGCATTGTGATGTCACCGTGATTACCACACCATCGTCACCAGCATCGCCATCACCACCATCCTCACTGTTACTGTCACCGGCATTGTGATGTCACCGTGATTACCACACCATCGTCACCAGCATCGCCATCACCACCATCCTCACTGTTACTGTCACCGGCATTGTGACGTCACCGTGATTACCACACCATCATCACTAGCATTGCCATCACCACCATCACCTTCACCACCATCCTCACTGTTACTGTCACCGGCATTGTGACGTCACCGTGATTACCACACCATCGTCACCAGCATCGCCATCACCACCATCCTCACTGTTACTGTCACCGGCATTGTGACGTCACTGTGATTACCACACCATCGTCACCAGCATCGCCATCACCACCATCCTCACTGTTACTCTCACCGGCATTGTGACGTCACCGTGATTACCACACCATCGTCACCAGCATCACCATCACCACCATCCTCACTGTTACTCTCACCGGCATTGTGACGTCACCGTGATTACCACACCATCGTCACCAGCATCACCATCACCACCATCCTCACTGTTACTGTCACCGGCATTGTGATGTCACTGTGATTACCACACCATCGTCACCAACATCGCCATCACCACCATCACCTTCACCACCATCCTCACTGTTACTCTCACCAGCATTGTGACGTCACTGTGATTACCACACCATCGTCACCAGCATCACCATCACCACCATCCTCACTGTTACTGTCACCGGCATTGTGACGTCACTGTGATTACCACACCATCATCACCAGCATCACCTTCACCACCATCCTCACTGTTACTGTCACCGGCATTGTGACGTCACTGTGATTACCACACCATCATCACCAGCATCGCCATCACCAGTCACCATCACCACCATCCTCACTGTTACTGTCACCGGCATTGTGACGTCACCGTGATTACCACACCATCGTCACCAGCATCGCCATCACCACCATCCTCACTGTTACTGTCACCGGCATTGTGACGTCACTGTGATTACCACACCATCGTCACCAGCATCGCCATCACCACCATCCTCACTGTTACTGTCACCGGCATTGTGACGTCACTGTGATTACCACACCATCGTCACCAGCATCGCCATCACCACCATCCTCACTGTTACTCTCACCGGCATTGTGACGTCACTGTGATTACCACACCATCGTCACCAGCATCACCATCACCACCATCCTCACTGTTACTCTCACCGGCATTGTGACGTCACCGTGATTACCACACCATCGTCACCAGCATCACCATCACCACCATCCTCACTGTTACTGTCACCGGCATTGTGATGTCACTGTGATTACCACACCATCGTCACCAGCATCGCCATCACCACCATCCTCACTGTTACTCTCAACGGCATTGTGACGTCACCGTGATTACCACACCATCGTCACCAGCATCGCCATCACCAGTCACCATCACCACCATCCTCACTGTTACTGTCACCGGCATTGTGACGTCACCGTGATTACCACACCATCGTCACCAGCATCGCCATCACCACCATCCTCACTGTTACTGTCACCGGCATTGTGACATCACCGTGATTACCACACCATCGTCACCAGCATCGCCATCACCAGTCACCATCACCACCATCCTCACTGTTACTGTCACCGGCATTGTGACGTCACCGTGATTACCACACCATCGTCACCAGCATCGCCATCACCACCATCCTCACTGTTACTGTCACCGGCATTGTGACGTCACCGTGATTACCACACCATCATCACTAGCATCGCCATCACCAGTCACCTTCACCACCATCCTCACTGTTACTCTCACCGGCATTGTGACGTCACCGTGATTACCACACCATCGTCACCAGCATCGCCATCACCACCATCCTCACTGTTACTGTCACCGGCATTGTGATGTCACCGTGATTACCACACCATCATCACTAGCATGGCCATCACCACCATCCCCTTCACCACCATCCTCACTGTTACTCTCACCGGCATTGTGACGTCACTGTGATTACCACACCATCGTCACCAGCATCACCATCACCACCATCCTCACTGTTACTGTCACCGGCATTGTGACGTCACCGTGATTACCACACCATCATCACTAGCATTGCCATCACCACCATCACCTTCACCACCATCCTCGCTGTTACTCTCACTGGCATTGTGACGTCACCGTGATTACCACACCATCGCCACCAGCATCACCATCACCACCATCCTCACTGTTGTTGTCCCCATCACCACTCTTATCACATCGTCACCACCATTACCACCACTCTCACTGTCAGCATCATCAGTCGTCAGCATCGTCAGTTATCATCACCATCTTTGTCACTGTCATGTTATCACTGTCACCATCATCATCACTTTCAATGTTGTTATCGCGTTTAGTGATAACAAATAATGATTTATTGAGCTATTATTCTTGTCATGCATGCATGCTAAGTTGCTTTAGTCATGTCAGACTCTTTGTGACCCCAAGGACTATATAGCCCTCCAGGGTCCCCTGTTCATGGGATTCTCCAGGCAAGAATACTGGAGTGGGTTGCCATTTCCTTCTCTATATTAGTGTCAGTTTCTGGGCAGATGGTGACTGCAGCCATGAAATTAAAAGATGCTTACTCCTCGGAAAAAAAGTTATGACCAACCTAGACAGCGTATTAAAAAGCAAAGACATTACTTTGCCAACAAAGGTCCATCTGGTCAAAGCTCTGGTTTTTCCAGTAGTCATGTATGGATATGAGAGTTGGACTATAAAGAAGGCTGAGCGCTGATGAATTGATGCTTTTGAACTGTGGTGTTGGAAAAGACTCTTGAGAGTCTTGGAGTCCCTTGGACTGCAAGGAGATATAACCAGTCAGTCCTAAAGGAAATCACCCCTGAATATTCATTGGAAGGACTGATGCTGAAGCTGAAACTCCAATACTTTGGCTACCTGATGCAAAGAACCGACTATTGGAAAAGACCCTGTTGATGGGAAAGATTGAAGGCAGGAGGAGAAGGGGATGACAGGGGAATGAGATGGTTGGATGACATCACTGACTCTATGGACATGAGTTTGAGTAAGCTCTGGGAGTTGGTGACGGACAGGGAGGCCTGGCGTGCTGCAGTCCATGGGGTCACAGAGAGTCGGACACAATTGAGCGACTGAACTGAATTGGGCTTATCATCTCATTCTCCCACCACTCTCCAAATCTTTGGCATTATAGAGATAAGGCCACTGAGATTCAGTGATTTATATAATGAGCCCCCATAAAAGAAAGACAAAAGCTTCTCAGTTGGAAAGTATCAAAATAGGAGTCAACTCAGACTGTGACTTGCTCCAAAGGGTGCTCTCACTGTCTGTGGGACATTTTCATCAGTGTTTATCCCAACTGTACTCTGACGATTATCCCTGTAGTAGCAGTCTTCTGGGTCTGATGTGACTTTCCCGAATGAGCATCACCTTGTTCACGGCTGTATCCCCTGTGCCTATGGAGACCTGAATCAGTGCTCAGTACCGGCTAACTCCTGAACAACTTCCTGTAGCTCTACACTGGCTTCTCCTGAGTGTTGCAAAGCTGGCCTCCCTGGTGCTTTAGATAAGCTCTATTTGGAGAAAGCTTACTGAGGAGGATGAGGGTGGCCTTGGAGTCAGATCTCTGTAAGATCTCTAAAACAATCCGCCTATCTTGGACCATCACTCACCCCAGGAGCCAGTTTCTTTCTGGCTGTTTCCTGCCAGAAACAGCTTGATTTTTTTTTTTTTCTGTGTCAACATCCCCTCCCCAGGAAAGAGCACTTGCTGACAAACCACCAGCGTGATCTGAGAGCACAGATGGAAATTGTGGACGGGCAGGGCTGAGGCTAGCAAGCGTTCCCCCCACCCTCAGTTTCCCTCCACACACCAGTCAGCCGCCAGCTTTCAAAGAGCAGTGATCAAAATAACAGCCTTGATAGTGAAATGAACAGTATGTAGGTGTCAGGCACTCATCTAAATGTTATCAGAGGTTAATTAATCATCCAGTCAACCTCTGAGGTAGGTGCTACAATTATCCCCATTTTATTACCCTCAAAGGCTGCATGGGGTTGTCCAAATTCACACAGTTAGGATATGGCAGAGCTTGAATTCAAACCCAGATGGTCTGGCTCCCAGATCTGTGTACTTGGTTGTGCAGGAGGCATAGTGGGGGAGCCAGGAGTCCAGATGCACAATTTCGTTCTGCCTTACAGGTTGGTGTTGACCTAGGGGTCTTGCCTAACCCCATCCTCAGGGTCTCCTAGGCATAATCATACCCCCTGTCACAGGGTCATTGTGAGAATTACTAGGGGTGCCATTTGCAAAGTGCAGAGGATGAGATGGTTGGATGGCATCACCCACTCGATGGACATGAGTTTGAGCAAGCTCCGGGAGCTGGTGACGGACAGGGAGGCCTGGCGTGCTGCAGTCCATGGGGTCGCAAAGAGTCAGACACGACTGAGCGACTGAGCTGAGCCGAGACTCCGTATACTCTCACCAGCACCCTAAATGTGTACCCCCAAAGTCCTCAATAAATTTGGAAAGAAAGACAATTACAGAAGATTAGGATCCATCCATATGACCTCATTTTAATTTAATTTCCTCTGTGAAGACCTTATCTCCTAATAAGGTCACGGTCTGAGGACTATGGGTTAGGACTCGATACGAAATTGTGGGGGACACCATTTAGCTCATGACACCAGCCACCACCTGCTTTGCAGGACGGGGAAACTGAGGCCAAAGTTAAGGAAGGGTCTTGACCAAAGTTCCAGCTCTGTATTGGACCTTAGAAGGGACCTTGTGTTTTCACCCTCAGCACGCTGTTCCCCGCCTCCATCCCAAATAACAGCGTTTTCTGAAACCCATCTGCTGCTCACCCTTGGCCGATTTCTCTCTTTACTGGGCGAGTCCTCGTCTTCCCCCATCCGTCCCTCCAGGGCCTCAGGAAAAGGCTGCAGCGAGCAGGCCTGTGCTGTGTGGGCGTCGCCTCTGCCCACTCCCTGCTCCTCCCGGGCTGTGGTGTGCGGTGATCCTAGAAACAGTGGATGGAGGCCAGGGAACACGCTGCCCTGATTTATTAGTTTTTTTTAATTAACTAGGACACACACTATTATTCTCAGTTTATTCAGTCTGGGAGGCCTCTAACTTTGCTGCTCAAATCAGTGAAATAACAGGGGAGCACAATCACAGGATGGGGGCGGTGGGGGGGGGTGCGTTACCATGACAACAGCTGGAGAGCTGGGCCCCACCCCCTGGGCCGTCACTCTCCAGCTGGGAGACCCTGGGAAGGTGGCTATCTAGCTTCAGTTTCCCCATGAGATGGTGCAGAGCAGGGAAGCCTGATGTGCAACAGTCCATGGGGTTTGCAAAGAGTCGGACATGATTTAGCAACTGGACGACAACAGGATGGAGAACCCAGGAGAAAGATAAGAGTGTGGATCAGATGTGGTGAGTTCAGGCATATACATAATCAGATGTGGCAACAGCAGAATATATAAATGAGAGAGTCCAGTAGACAGTTGGTTAAAGGAATCTGGAGCTCAGCACAGTGATCAAAGCTAACAAGAGAGACTGGAGGTCATCAATACCAGGATTTCGGGGAAAAAAAGATGGAGATAATGGAGACTGAATGTTCCAGAAACCCACTGCTTATAAAGTATTGAAAGCAAGACACATCTGGTCTTGGGGGTGTTTATGTCCCAGGAAGTCCATTCTGAGGGTAGGAGACGCTACGGGGCCCAAGTCAGGGTGGTACATACTGGGCACTGTAGTTGCAGGCAGCCGGTTCCTCAAGTGTAAGACCCTGTGGGAGTGTGCTTTAGAGAGATATATGCTCACCCTGGGGAGAGCCTGGTTCAGAGTATTGTGTCAGATCTGCCACGTGGGGTCATAGCAGAGAGGCTGATGATGACTAGAGGGTTAAGTCAATCCTTGATATAGTAGCCCCACCATAGAGTCAGAAACTTCACTGCTAATGGGACAGGCCAAAGTTCATCTCAGTCTTTTTCTATAAAGGGCTAAATAATAAAGTAAATACTTTAGACCTTGGGGACCATGATCACTGTCACAGCTACTCAACCCTGCCATTGTAGCATGAAAGTAGCTGTAGATAATCCATAAAGGAACAGGCATGGCTGTCTCCAGTACAGTTTTATTTACAAAAACATGTTACAGGCTGGACTTTCTTGGTTTGGCCCATGGGCCTGACTTGGATCAGTCGATCTCATGTCTTCTCTTTCCTAAGGCCATGAGATTTCTTCTCTATCTTCCTTCTGTCTCTGAGTTTGGGTGGGTTTGGTTTGGGAGGAAGAAGGCAGGTGTCTGAGTAGTCAATCATGAGTGTGTGCCTCTGTATGGAGCATAGTTTTGTTGTTGTTTAGCTGCTACATCGTGTCCAACTCTTTTGTGACCCCATGGACTGTAGCCCACCAGGCTCTTCTGTCCATGGGATTTCCCAGGAAAGAATACTGGAGTGGGTTGCCCTGTCCTTTTCCAGGGGATCTTCCTGACCCAGGGATCGAACCTGTGTCTCCTGCATTTCCGGTGGCTCCTTTTACCACTGAGTCACCAGGGAAGCCCGTGGAGCACAGGGGCTGATACAAGTGGAAACTGCCTTCCTGGGGGCAGGTGAAGCCTCACCAGCCTGTGATGGGCGGGGAAGGTACATGCAGGAGAGGCGTGCTGGGAGCTCTGAGTGTCCTGCAAACACACTCACTGATCTCTGAAGCAAAGGGTCCGGGGTGCTCCATTCTGAGCCAGTCTAATCACCTTGCAAGTGGCCCCATCTGCACTTATCTGTGGGCTGCATGGAGCAATGTAATTATTTGGGGAATTTCCATTCCCAGAGATGGGTCATCACCGACTGTGGCCAAAAGCCTTCACAGCAGGGCTGTTTTTAATTGGTTGCATGGAGGTGGCCTGCTCAGTTCAGAACCAGCATCTAGGGATAAAGATGACATCTTCTGCTCCAAGATTCCTATGCAGATGCATCTGAGCTGAGCAAGTGACCAGAGAAACACATTTGGTCTGTCGGTCCGGTCTCCGCCGTCTGAAGGCCTGGCCTGTGTGGCAGTTGTGCTTTGGCACATCATGATGTGGGTTTGATCTCTGGGTCGGGAAGATCCCCTGGAGCAGAAAATGGCAACCCGCTCCAGTATTCTCGCTTGGAAAGTCTCATGGATGGTAGCCCTTCAGGCTCCTCCATCCATGGGATCTCAAAGAGTCAGACACGACTGAGCAACTGGGCATGCACCCAGGTACCTTTGAGATTTAAATAAAGGAGAGTGCCTACTTATCTTTATTTCACGTATACTGGGAAACCCAGTGAGTTCTTTTCTGTTCTCCCAACACCCCTGCTGTTTGTCAGGGGAAGGGGTGGCAACAGGCAGATGTCTGTGTCCGTCACCTGGCTCTGAGTTACCTGCTCCAGTGGACTGTCCATCTCAGTCCTGCCTTCCCTCAATGCCTGCTCACCTCTCTGCTCTGAGCCAACAGAGATGTCCCACTAAGCCTCTTGCCTTGATTTCTTTCCAGATCCCTCCCTGAGAGCATGGATGAGGAGAGTTGAATGTATAGAGAATAAGGATATTATCAGAGATGCAGAAGTGAATCATGTACTAAGCAGCACACCATTAAAACTGTTGTTGGACATCTCTGCTGTTCGATGGGGCTTCCCAGGCGGCTCAGTGGTAAAGAATCCGCTTGCCAATGCAGGAGACACAAGAGATGCTAGTTCTATCCCTGGTTTTGGAAGATCCCCTGGAGAAATAAATGACAACCCACTCTAGTATTCATGCCTGGAAAATTCCATGGACAGAGGAGCCTGGTGGGCTACAGTCCATAGAGTCATAAAGAGTAGGACGTGACTGAATGATTTAGCACACATGTTTTTTGATGAATGTGGCCCTGAGAACTGCTCACTGGCCAGATGTCTAGTGAGTTCTTCCCTCCCCAGGCACATTTCTGCCTCTCTGTCCTTCTGCTCTGACTCCCTTCTCTGCTCACTCACTGCTACCAACTCATGCCCTGAAGCTGTATCCAAGCCATTATCCAGAAAATGTGCTAGAGGAGCCCTTTTTGTGCCTGTGTTTTCACCTGTAAGGTAGACATAATAATAACATGTTGGGACTTCCCTGGTGGTTCAGTGGCTAAGACTCCACGCTCCTAATGCAAGGGGGCCTGGGTTGGATCCCTGGTCGGGAAACTAGATCCCACATGCCACAACTGGAAGATCCTGCATGCTGCAACTAAAGACCCACAGCAGCAAATAAGTAAAGTAAATGAATATTAAAAAGTGATAGTGACACTTTCCCTGTAGGGCTGTAGTGGGAATTTTAAGCAATGATGTTGGGGAGGCAGGTCCTGCTGGGGACCACCTGCCTAGGATGCTGCCTGTGATGCTAGATTCTTTGTCCCTGTATAATAGACCTTAAAGAGCAAGTAGCATTACACCTCATACACTGGTGTGCTGGTGTTCTTGGCGAAAAGAACAGCCTGGATGAAAGCACAGAGGTACGCTGGACGGAGTGTTCTAGAAATGAATATGGATGAGTTTGGCTTGGGTGGAAATAATGCAAAGTCACAAAAAAGGAGGGGAAATTTTGAAGGCCTTGCTGAGGTTGTGGGCGTGCTGAGAAGCGTGCATTTTATCCTGTTGGAGTCAGCGTCCGGCCTGAAAGTGACATCGGATCGTCTGCTGAGATGCACCCTTCTCTGTCTGTGTGGAGCTAGAGCAGATGGAAACAGGGAGACCCACAGTGGCCCAGGGAAGGGGTGGCCGGGACCTCAAGGGGAGGAGGGGGTAGCAGAGGGAGAAGACAGTACTCATGGCAAACCTGAGGCTCCTACAAGACAGCAGTACCAGGCCCAGATCTTAGCAGAGTGAGATGGCGGTGCCAGGGGGCAAAGTTTTAACTGGGCAAGATGGTGGTGGCAGTGCTAGGTGTTTGCAGGACAAGATGGCAGGGGTCCATGGCCAGGGCTTCAGCGGGGTGAGATGGTGATGCCTAGGCAGCTTTAGCAGAGTGAGATAGTGATGCCAAAGCCAGGTTCTAGCAGGGCAAAGAGGAGCCCTCTTCCAGATTTTGGTAAGGTAGTAAGAACCTGGAAGGACCTGGGAGGTGTGGGGTCCAGCTGGGGAGATGATGCACTGCGTATCAGGTATTATGAGTTTCTATGACTCCTGAGCACGTCTGCGCTCTACACAGCGGGACGGCTTTATGTCTCCATCCAACCAGCCATTCAATAACTGCTACCTACCCCAGCGGCTCTCAACTCTGCCTGCACATTTAAGTCACCTAGAGCTTTTGAAAAGCAAAGACTAGGTCCCACCTTAGACCTTTTGAATCTGGCCTCTCTGTGGGCAGCTCTCACATACTTCTGCTCATTTATTTATTTTTCAAATGGTGCCCAGGTAATTCTGACGTGCAGCCTTTGTTGAGAACCACTTATGAAAGGGAATGTGGGTGAAGAGGAAGTTCCTACAGTTGCAAATGGGTGAAGGGTCTTCAGCCAGTGTGGATGGAGGCACCCGGAGCCCGTGAGCATTTTGAAGCTTCTTCAGACACCAGCATCAACTGGTTTTCTCATTTGCTGTAAATAACAGCAGCTCGTAGATTCATTAAGATTTCCGTCTTCTGCTTGGTGCTGAATGTAATTTCAGAGGCTCTGGCTCTGAGCAGGCGGGGCTGTCAGGATGTGTTAGCTTTCCTTCTGGAAGATCAAGTCCCAGCTACTCCTTTGAATGTGAGCTGCTTTATCCCCTCAGATTTAGGTGGGGTAAAAGGGCCAGGCAGAACTACCTGGATTGTGAACCATCTGGGTAAATTTCAGACTGGAAAGTGAGTGACTCTGGCTGGTGGGCAGTGGGGAGCTGGATGTCCTGGGTTTTGATGACACTGGGACCTTGGGCAAATCAGGTCATCTTCCTGAGCCTCAGTTGCTTTATCTGTAAACAGGCAGGTAATGCCATTCTCATAAGACAAGGCTGGTGTTCACATGAGGCCGTGATGCTCTTGGCCTGTGTTTAACTCAGTTGCTCCTTGCATCAGGCCGGTGCCGGTAAGCATCATCATCTCCATTTAAGCAGATGAACAAATGGAGTTTTGAGAGTTTGGGAACTTGTCTGAGGTCGCAGCTGGTAAGTGATAGAACCAGGAATATAACCTTGGTATTCGGATTCCAGAGCCCACTATCTTGATCACCAGCTAAGGTGATGTGTGAGTGTCCTGGAAATCTGGAAACTGTACAAATCCAACTATATGTTAAAAATTCTAAGGAGAGTGTACTTTCAAAACTGACAACTTTATTATTTGTTGGAAAGAAGATCTTGTGTGTTCACTGGGAATCTTAGCAGGCATCTATTCATTTTATTCTGTTTATTCGTTCACCTTGTAGTTCAAGAAGGGAGCTAAACTTGTCCAAGTCTGGCCACCATCAGGCCTGTGGGTGGATTTCCCTAGCAATCCAGTGGTTAAGAATCTGCACTTCCATTGCAGGGGGCTCAGGTTTGATCTCTGGTCGGGGAATTAAGATCCCGTATTGCCATGCAGCCAAAAAAGGGGAGGGGCTATGGGGATGGCAAGGAGGTGGGAGGGATCGTTTCTGATGAATTGAGAGGATAAGACTGAGGTTGGCCTAAGTAAACTCTTCGTTTTGCTTCAAGTCTTCCATCAGAGTCCTAGGCAGCCTTCACACCCCTGTGTCCCTGTGTATGTTGCGATAAATCCACCCTGACTGGCCAGACCGTTAGAGCAATGGAAAATCCATTACATCATGCTGCGTCAGTGATCCAAGGATTATACATGGGCATGAGAGGAGGACGCGGGGTCCAGAGGGACTGTAGCCGTCATCTGTCACCCCCAGGCAGTACAGCTGCTTCACGGTCAGGCGCTCAGCAGCTCCTGAATTCACGGACCATCAGACCCGGGTCAGGCCAACCGCGGAGACCTGCGGAGTCCTGGGCAGCCTGTCTCAGATCAGCACGGAGCCCGCCTCTGTTCTCTCTTCTCATCTCAGGCATGTTTTTCCAGGCGCCTGTGTGTTGATTTATTCTTTCAGGTCACTCAACAAATAAGTCCTGAGCCTGCTGGGCGCTAGGAGACGAGATGAGTGAGACCCTGCTCTCAGGGCAGAGTGCGGGATGCGGGATGAAAAACGAGCCCATAGATAGATGGTCGTCACTGTGCCCACTGTGGCTTTGCAGTTAGGGCGATGGGAAAGGGGAGGCTCCCCACTCGGCTCAAGTTCTGGGATGTCGGAGAGCCACCCCAGTGAGGGGACCCAAACTGTGGTTTCATATTTTTAGTTGCCCGGGACTGAGAAGAAGGTTTCTAATAGAAAGTGATGGCAGACTTTTGCATCAGCTGTGCCATCTCAGGCTTGAATGCAGTACCCCAACTCTAGGAGCCTGAGTTTCCCCAGCAATCTGTAATCTCTCCATCCTGTGAGCAGAAGCGACTCTGGCTTCTGTGGCATCTCCTGACACTGGGTTACATGGCAAAATATTGTTGTTCAGTCACTAAATGGTGGGCTTCCTTGGTGGCTCAGTTGGTAAAGAATCTGCCTGCAATGTGTGAGACTCAGGTTCAATCCCTGAGTTGGGAAGATCCCCTGGAGGAGGGCATGGCAACCCACTCCAGTATTCTTGCCTGCAGAATCTCCACGGACAGAGGAGCCTGGCGGGCTACAGTCCATGGGGTCGCAAAGAGTCTGACATGACTGAGTAATGCACTAAATGATGTCCGACTCTTTGCGACCCCATGGACTACAACACGCTGGGCTTCGCTATCCTTCACCATCTCCTGGAATTTGCTCAAACTCATATTGAAATATTATCATCTCCTTAACGTGTCTTCGCCTCCCAATCTGCCTGTTCACTTAGTTTCCCTGGTACTGATTGTCTTGGTTCACCCCATCCTTTGACTTCTCAGGGGCATTTGGGGAACATAGTTCTATCTTGTTATAATTCAGTCTCCCTGAAACCTTCCTTTCTGGTCTTTAGCATTCATCTCTTATTGCATATCCAACCCTTAGCTGATTCCCGCACTCATGGCCTAATGTTTCTCCTGCCAATCCGAGGCACTTCCCCAAGGACATGGGATCCTTAAAGAGCAGGATCCAGGGTTTCTGAGGGCTGTGGATTCAGGGTCAAATGATGCTTCTGCGTCTCACATAGATTAGGCACTCAGCAGAATGGTTCCATGACTGTGTGAGTCACATCCCTTTCCCTCATTTTGTTGTGGTGGCATTGTGTTGTTGTGAGATTCAGAGAGGGTGGGTGACTTAGCCACGGTCACACAGCTAGATGGCAGCGGTACTTGGTCCCAGGCTGCATGATATGATATGTGGTGCGTATGTGCGTGGGATTGAATACTTCCTCTGGGCTGGATGCTGTACCAATGCTCCCCTGGGGTCACATACGGAACCTCCCAATGGCCTGAATGACCTGTCTAGAAGGAACCTCTCTTTCCGCCCTTTGCAAATGAGGAATCAGAGTCTTGGGACATCAGGAGCTTGCCCCCAAGTCACAGAGCTGAGGAACTGGCAGAAGCAAGATTCTAACCAAGTCTGTCTGACCTTAGAGACTTTTTTCTTAACCATTGCTTCTCATCTCCTTGCTAACACCCGACTCTGTGAGGTGGTGAGTAATCTGTGCCAGTCAGAGTGATTGCAAAGAAGATTCATGGCAGACAGGGTGAGCTGACTAAGTACAGACTTTCAGGACAGGATGGGGCCAGAATGAGCTGCCGAAATTGGAAAGTTTGGATAAAACGGGCCTATTTCATCACTGCACCTCATCTGAGGATCAGTGTGGTCTTCTAAAATACCACTGCATTCAGGAAAAGAAAATAAAGAAAGAAACAAACAGTAACTCACATGTGTAAAGCCTGAAGCAGGTTCCCTGTTCCAGGGTCATTGTTAGTAAGAATATTTCAATAACAATTTCCAAAATTACAGACTTCCTAAAAGTATTCATTGAGCTACAATGCAGGCTCCTTTAAGACAGATCCTCCGCTGCCTCCCAAAGATGGGAAACCATTCAGAAGCATGAATCACAGGCCAATAACGTGGGATACATGAGAGGAACTATTGCTAGTTTATAATTCAATTTCAGCCTGAGATGAAGTTTAATAATACATAGAGTGGCCTCATTTTCCTCTTATTAAAGTGAAGGATATGACTTCAGGGAGAAATTAGCTAATCGAATAGAAATATTTCAGATATAAGAAAAATAAAGGGCATGGCTTGCCCTTGTAAAAGGAAAAACAAACAGGAGCTGAGCTGTTAAGGAGAAATGTCATCTTCCAACTTGAAGAAAGTACTTTCAGAAGAGAGAGGAAGCTGTATCACAACCCTGAAGACCCCAAAGAAGGAGGAGCCAGGGAAAAGCAACTTTTATTTTAAGGTGAATACTGGACAAGTCAAACCCTCGGAGTATGAACTTTTACCTTTCTATCCCCCTGGAGTCACAGCCCAAGTCCTTTTAGCCACGTGTCACATAAATGTTCTCTAACCTTTATCCCTTCTGCCTCCTGAATTCCTTACCTCCATCAGTGTTCCTGGAGTCACCAACCAGAAACCACGACCTCACCTTCCTCTCCCAGGTAACCGTTTGTCTAGTTGATTCTACTATCTAAGCATCTCTCGATTCTGTACCAAACCACTGTTCTGTCTGCATCCTCCCTGCCCTATTCCATACCTTCATCGTATTTCACCTGGGCTCTTGTGACAGCCTCCTAATTATATTCAATTTCCTAGGTCTCTGGTTTCGCCTTCATATAGCCAACTAAGCGAATTTCTTAAAATCCTAACCTGACTCTGTCTTTTGTCTTCTTAAAATTAGATTCTATAGTGGGTTTTTCATCACTTCTAGGATAGCCTAAACTCCCTAAGTGGAGAAGGAAATGGCAACCCACTCCAGTGTTCTCGCCTGGAGAATCCCAGGGATGGCAGAACCTGGTGGGCTGCCGTCTATGGGGTTGCCCAGAGTCAGACACGACTGAACCGACTTAGCAGCAGCAGCAAACTCCCTAAGAAATCCAATTTACCTTCATGGTCTTCTTCCCTATTCTGGAACTCTGTCTCCAACCTAAATAATTTCCTGCAAATGTCTGGACACATTTTGCTCTGCCACACCTGCATTGAACATTAATCTTCTCGCCTGCTATGATGGTCATTACCTTACTTGTTCATCTGACTGCTCTTGTTTAAAGACTTTTTCTCACATCACACCTGCTTAGGACTCCCAGCATTATTTTGGTGTTTGAATTAGAGTAGAGAAAATATTTAATTTTGCTAATTGTTTTGAAAAAAATTTACAGAGTTATTCTTTCTCTCACTTGTTCCTGATGCTACCTTCCCATAAATGAAGTGCCACGTTATTGGGGCCTCTTTTCATTTCTTTTGCTGTTATCTTTACCCAACGACCCTTGTAATGCAAGCCATAATTCTTATACCTTATTTTTATTATTAAAGGTTCTTAACTATTTTTCCAGTTTTATTGAATTGTAATTGACATTTATCACTGTATCAGCTTTGTGTGTACAGCGTAATGGGTTGACTTACATATATTACAAAATGATGACCATCATAAGTTTGATGACCATCTGTCATCTTATTTAGATACCAACAGAAGAGAGGACAAAAAAAGAAAAAAAATGTTTTTATTATCATGAGAACTCATAGTTTTTCTCTCTTAACAATTTTCACTCACATTTTCTTTTAGGGAAAGGCCTGTCTCATTACTCTATTTTTCCAAACATTCTGGGATATTATCCCAGGTTTACTTTAGAATCTATCAGTTTAATCAGGCTTCTCCACCACAATCTTTGGGTTTTCATAAGAACTATAATGCACTTAAAATTAATCAGGAAATGACCAAGATCTTCCTAGTTAGTCTTTTCTTCCAGAAACATGTTTTTTTCCTTTGCTTGCCTTCCTACAGGTCTGAATAATTCATGTAAGAATTTTCTGTCCCTCGTTGTTTGGTTGCCAGAGTTATTATTGGTTTTGCTAATTTCCCAGAAATTATTTTTTCCATTTTTATCTTTCCTGTATATGTACTGTTTGGGGCACATGTATTTATTTTTATATTCAGCCATTTTACAGCCTGGCCTCTTATTCATGTATTCGTTGTAATGCTTGGTTTGATTGGTCTGGTTGCTGTTTGTTTTTAGCTGATTTGCTTGGGAGTTCTCATCCGGATGTGGGTTTCAGAGCCAGTGTGTCTGGCTCCCAACTTACCGTTAGGTGATCTGGAGCAAACCGACCTCTTCCTTTTTCATTTTCCTTATTTGTTCATTGAGTATAATGATTGCACCTGCCTCATCAGGGTTATTGTGAATATTCAACTAGCAACTTTATGTAAAGTGTTCTCCAACGTTTAGCCCTTTTGAGGCTTCATTGGATATTCCTCTTGCTATTACTGGAGGTAGATGGTTGTGTTAGTAAAAAAAAAAAAAAATGGGACATGCAAAAGCACGAACTATTTCTGGTTTCAAATTCCCCTCACTACTCCTTTTAAAGGGATAATATTAAATTCCTTTGATGATGCTGTGGGTCCTTGTCCATGCCATTAGTTGAATCCCCATGTCATAGCTCACCATTCAGACTGTTTCTCAGGTCAACAAAATCCTCTTCCATTTTTGGTTTACTAGATTTTTTTTTTCTCAAGAATGGACAGTAAATTTGATCAAATAATTTACTGATTCAAATAATGAAATGATTTGCTGATTTTGAATCCTGCTATAAACCCAATTTAGTCCTTGTAGGTTATTCCTTTGACATCTTCTTCTGCAATCCACGTGCTTCCATTTTTCTGAAGGATTTTTTCAGCCCTCTTCTTCGTGGAGATATTTACTTTTGGACATTCTCAGTTCTCCTTTCATTGCAAATGATCTTGTAATTTCCTGTTCCTGTTTTCATAGAAGCTGGGTTCTCTGACATCCTATTGCAAAAGCCCTTTCTACTTTTCTAAAATACCACTTAGTCGCCCTTTTGCCAGAGGCACCCTCTTCTTGGACACTCCGGATGACATTCTCTTCCGCTCTGGGCATGCTGCTCTTTCCGTGGGCTTTGCTTCTGCTGTTTCCTCCTCTTTATTCCTGTCCAGACAAGGGGTGTCTCTCCAGGCTGGGGTTTGGCAACAGGCAGACTTCCGAGGACTGCCTTTGGCCTTGCCCACTGCCGCGTGAGTGATGGCCACAGCCTTCCCCAGGGGTGCACCTGGGAGTCTGGCGTGCACGGCCCTCTCTGGCCCCTGTGCTGGTCTTACAGGCATCCGCTGTGTGCAGTGTTGATGAACTGGGAGCTTCCATTCCCAGACAGTCTAAGCTTTCTGTCCATCTGCAGTGGTGCAGCCCATGAAGAGTCCCAAGACCCAGGAACAAAGCCCCCAAACTCTTCCTATCTTCATCCCCAGTGGAGTGTTTTTCCTGCGGTAACCACGTCCCCTAGGATTCTCTCTGCTTTGTCTTTTCCCTGGAGATGAAAAGACCAGGTGAAGACAGTGATAATGCAGCGTCGGCTGAGTCATAAAACAGCGCATCCAGGAGGACAGGTGACTGCCCACTCACCTGGGAGATGCAGAGCCTGCTTCTCTGCCAGCAGAGAGAGGGGTTCAGTGTCTCCTCTAGTTTCCTGGGGTGCAGTAGGAAAGTGCCGCAAACCAGGTGGCTGAAAACAACAGACATTTATTATCTCATGGTTTTGGAGGCTGGAAGTCTGAAATCAAGGTGTGGGCAGGGCCATGCTCCTTCTGAAGGCTCCAGGGACGAATCCTGCCTTGCCTCTTGCTGCTTCCGGTAGCTGCCAGAGTTTCTCGGGTTCCTTGGCTGGTAGATACATCACCCCCAGTCTCTGCCTCGATCTTCACATGGCCTCTTGCCGTCTGTGTTTGTTGTTTCTCTCCTCACTCTAGAAGGACACCAGTCATTGAATTTTTTGCCTATGCACTCAGTCATTTCCAACTCTCTGCAACCCCATGGACTGTAGCCCTCCAGGCTTCTCTGTCCATGGAATTTTCCAGGCAGGAATACTGGAGTAGGGTGCCATTTCCTACTCTAGGGCATCTCCCCGACCCAGGGATCGAACCTGCATCTCCTGCATCTCCTGCATTGGCAGGCAGATTACCACTAGTGCCACCTGGGAAGCCAGTCACTGAATTGAGGGCCCAGCCTATTCCAGTGTGAACTCATCTTTTTTTAAATCCATCCTGTGTTTTGTAGTTTAGACAGCTCTTCTTTGTATAGATTTTTATTTATTTATTTCGCTGTCGGGTCTCAGTTGCGGCACGTGGGATCTTCCTTGTAGTGCGTGGACGCTCTAGTTGTGGTGTGTGGGCTCTGGAGAGCATGGCTCAGTAGTTGTGACTCTTGGGTTTAGTTGCTCTGGGACACGTGGGTTCTAAGTTCCTTGACCATGGGTCAAACCCACATCCCCTACATGGCAAGGCAGATTCTTAACCTCTGGACCACCAGGGGAGTGCCAAGCTCGTCTTAACATGCCACATCTTCAGATTCTGAAGTCCTGGGTGGACATGAATTGTGAAGGACACTGTTCAACCCATTGCTCCTCCCTTGCACCTTTCAGCCTGGCCGGGCCTCTCTCTTTGCTAAGACAGTGTCTGCCAAGGTCACCGGTATGGTTTCTCAGTCCAGCGCCTTCAACTTTCAATGAATAACAGTGAATGATTAGTGTTTCTATGTGTCAGGCGCTTTACACGTTTGAATTCACTAAACATTGTTAATGAAGAGTCTCTACTAATTCTGGCAAAGTCAACTTACCCTTTTTGGTTTTTAGTGTGGTTATGAGGTAGGAAATTTTGCCTGTTTTCTGGGTCCTTATTTGTATTTTAATGAGGAGTGAAGTGAAGTGAAAGTCATTCAGTCATAGAAGAAGACTATAGGTGTTCCATAAAGGTTTGTTGACTAAATAGATAAGTTTAATCTACTAAGTTAGATGTCTTATTAAATATAGACGTAAGTGACTCTGATGCAGTTTGTTCATAGTGAATCTTTGCTACTTCCCATGATCAGAAGTGATCACCATTTGTCCTCCCTTAAAAATCCATTACTTTAATAAACCCTGAAGAATTTTTCAAAAAATCAATTCCAAGATTTATTCAGATGAAGGTTTCCAAATTCACTTTTAACCCTTTATAAAAAAATAGAGACTATTCAGCTCATATTCTGCTTTTGTGAGAATGACGCCAAGTCATCCAGTGGTTGGAGCAATGAGTCACACATGTTTAGATGAGTTTCAGGCACCCGGGGGTCCTGCTAATCTCAGCCTTTATTTTCCGTCATCAGGCTCTCTGTAGGACGTGGGATCAGAAACCTCATCCCTGGATCTTACCTTTGGATGGGCTTTTGGGACTCACCTTCCGTAGCCCCACCCCAAGCCCATGATACAAAACTGGGGAAACGGCCCCCACCTAATCAGCACGCGAAGCTGTGTGTCTGTGATGCAGTCCTGCCTCGACAGGCGCCTGTGAAGTCTGACCCCTCACTTAATGGGGATGGGAGCTGAGGGACATGCCCAGCTTCGTGTCTGTTAGTTATGTGAGCAGACAGCCAACGCAGGCAGTGGGGTTCACCTCCTGGCACCCCATCACGCCTGCTCCTCCTATAGATAGATAACCTTGCCTGGACCCTCACCATGGTGACCCCAGTAGAGTATGATGTCCCTCACCTTCATGGAGAATGGAGTGAAAGAGACATGGACCAAAGATCCATGCTGAGACACAAGGAAGTCTGCAGTGGAAATGGCTGCTGGGGGATTTTAGGGTGGAGGAGACGAGCCCGGGGTGCCCAGCTCTTCAGACAGGCTTGCAGCTAGTAAATGAGAAAAGGCAGTCATCAAACAGCGGGGTGGCCGTGGAAGAATTCCCGGGTGAGGACGTGGAAGCTGCATGGCCAGTCCCAGCTGGGCAGCGGCCACTCGGGGGGACCGGGCAGGGGGCCTCCCCACCCTGCTGCTCGTTGCCCTCCCCACGGAACGTGGGCGACACACAGACTTATTACCTTTGTTTTCTGATTGCTTTGAACTTAATGACATCCTGGGGCCAGCACATTTATTCTAATA
Organism: Cervus elaphus; assembly: GCF_910594005.1. NCBI lineage: Eukaryota > Metazoa > Chordata > Mammalia > Artiodactyla > Cervidae > Cervus > Cervus elaphus. The sequence continues at coordinate 13,340,017 of NC_057835.1, forward strand.
GTAACTCATTTACGTGAGGGAATCTGACTTCCCTATTAGAGGTTATGATATAAAGTTTCCCTTTCTAATGTTGTAATTGGATTTAAGTGGAAAGGAAAGCTGATTCTAAAAGTATAAAGAAATTATGGTGTGAGTAGTACCTGCTGGATGAGGCAGAGATGGTGATCAGTTGTCTGACCCACCAGCATTTGGGAAGGCCTAGAAGGTTCTGAGGTCCTTCCGAGTTTACAGTTTCACAGCCCCGAGTTCTCTATGAGACAGCTGGGATTCAGATGCCAGGGACGGACCTGTTTTCCAGGACTTGGTGATCAAAAGGATGTGAAATTTTCCTGCCTACTTGTACCCCTTCAGTTCATTTTTCTGTTTGCAAAATTCTTATCATTCGACTACCAGTTCATTCCTTTAACTGGAATGCAGTGAGGTCACCAGGTCTCTGACTTGTGATCCTTGCTGTTGGGGGTTGCAGTTTGCTTGGCAATGATGCTGGAAGCTGGCTTCATCCTCTGAGGCACACCTGTCAATGCAGGCCAGTCATTTTGGGGCGCCAGAGGGGAGACAAATTGTTCCTTAGCTCACAGACCTCTTCCGATGTGCACATGGCTCCACAAGGTCACTGTGCCCCTGGAAATGTGCCTCTAAATCAGATACCAGGAATCAACATAAGAAAATATAAAGTAGTGCCTGGAATACAGTAGGGCTTAATAAATATTTGTGGAATGAATGAATGAACAGTGGGAGATGATAATAGTTAACAGTTCAGAATCTGGAGTCGGACAGATCTGGTCTAGAATCCTGTTTCTGCCACTTAACTAGCTGTGGAATCTTGAGCAATTCACTTAACCTCCCTGAGACTCAGTTCCTCTGTCTGCAAAATGGGAGTGATACCATTGTTATGTCACAGGGTTATTGTGAGACATACAGCTTATATGAGCAAGCAAACTGTATTGATCACTGTACCTGGCCCTTTGCAAGCCTTCAGTAAATGTTACCTGTTGCAGTTATTATTGCTTTCATTGTGATAATAATGACTATAAAAATAAATACAGGCAGTTCTTGAATTACATGAGTTACATTTTGCACACCTGCCCCCCATATGAATCCTTAATAGTAGATTTCCCATTTATCCTTGTTAATTATCAATATATTCTTCCCGGAAATGCCTCCGCAGCTTGTCCATGTCTATTTTCCCTCCATAGCCAGGCCCCTCATCCCTGCCCTCTTCCAGCAGGCTGAGTCCATCATCCCATCTCTGTGCTCTGGCAGTCTCTCTCCAATCACAGTATCATCACGGATACTGAGACATCTTTTCATCTGTTCTCCTCCTCACTGGACCACTTCTTTTTTAAAGAAGAAAGCCCAGGGACCCTGGAGACCATGGAGAAAGAAAGGGACCCAGACTCAAAGCCAAGTGGAGCCACAGAGTCCAGCTTGCTGTTTTTTTCAGCCAAAATCCTAGGACTGCTCTGAGTTCCCTGGAAATGTCCTGCCTTTCTTTATTCACTTGCCTTCCTGCCTGTGGCTCCTTGCAGGCCTGACACTGAAAGACCTCAGGAAGCCCTGGGAAGCCTTAGAGTTTGTTTCTGGGACAGGAGGCAAGTGTTGATATCCTCAGGGGGCCAAAGGAGGAGACAGGCACTCATGGGAGGAACCAGCTGGCCTGGGGAGAAAAGAAGCTGGTGGAGACATTTTTGTCACCAGGAAGCGTAAAGACAACCCTACGGGAATCTTGGAGACATGTGTGATTCTGCAAGAGTCATGTAACTTCTCTGATCTTCTATTTCCTCAGCTGTGAAACTTAAGGCTTGAATTAGAACAGCAGTTTTCCAGCTGTGTTCTACAGACTTCAAAGCATTCTCCAAGCAGGTTCGGCCCCTGGGATGGAGAGAAGGGAGCAGACCCATGGCCAAAGCACTTGCCCTTCTTACCCTGCCAGTCATGGAAGCCCCACCCCTTCTGACCCTGTCAGTGATGGAAGCCCCACCCCTTCTGACCCTGCCAATCACAGAGGCTTCTGCTTTCTTACACAGCCAATTAGATTAGCTCTGACTAAAAGTGTTTTACATATTGTACTTTCCTCTAGGCTTTTCCTTTTAACAAAATAGGACTTTTGGGCTTAAAAAAGAAATTAAATGCCTCTGAACAAGATCATTTATATTTCTCTCTTCATGCTCAGTAATGTATGACACTAAAAATTGCATTAACAGTTACGAAGACACGAAGCAGAAGGGACAGATAAAGAGACGGGCATTTATCAGCATCTTCCATGTATTCAGCACCACTATAAAACTGCAAGTGACCAATATCTTGGTCCAAAGCTGATTTTTCTTTTACATTTGCCTCAAGGCTAACCTCACTGAGGGACAGATCATACTGCAGTCTCAAGGCTAACCACACTGAGGGACAGATCCTACTGAGATCATTAACCTTGTTGTTAAATGAGCACTTATAAGTGAGTGCACTGTGTCATCCATTGGGCTCTGGGAACTCTGCGATGAGCAAAACATTGGCCCTGTTGTTATGGGGCTTGCAGTCTTTTGATGAGTCTTAGATCTGGAAAAGATGTTTAAAACATGAGATGACTAAGCCCAGAAAAGCAAGGTGATTTGGTCCAAGTTACAGGCAGCAGGTAACACCCCTAGAATTAAGCTCTGAGTTTCCCAAAGTGATTGTTACAACCTACTTCACTTATACCTTCCCAATTTATTATTTACTACCAAGAAGACCAGTAAGTCTATCTTGAGTTAGTCATAATCTCAAAGGGTTTATGTAGCTCAAAAAGGAGCCAGTGGAACACTTAATATTGCCTTTGGGGGAAGAAATTGAAACGGCTTCTGGGTCCATACTTGCTGTAACTCCTCGCTGCCACATGGTGTCGCTGTTAAACACAAGTCCTGTACTGTCCAGTGGCTGCTTGTTTACACTGCATAGGTGCTATTGCTGGCCCAAATCCTAGGCTCACTTTCAAGATGTTGTAAACTTGTCTTCCAAGATTGCACCTCTTTAATTACATGCCTATGTTCTCACTCATTGATTGGTGAAGAATAAATCTATGACTGGATTAGGTTTTTCTTATTTTGTCATTGTTTAATCACTAAGTCACGTCTGGCTCTGCAACTCCATGGACTGTAACCCACAAAGCTCCTCTCTCCATGGGATTTCCCAGCCAAGGATACTGGAATGAGTTGCCATTTCCTTCTCCAGAGGCTCTTTCTGAGCCAGGGACCAAACCTGTGTCTCCTGCATTGGTGGGCAGATTCTTTACCACTGAGCTACCAACGAGCTGCATGTAATACTGGTACCAACCTTCCCCCACAAATCCTGTGGTTCATATATTAAATGAGTGTCACTGACCAAGACTCCCCCCAACCTCTGAGCCACTTTGTGTCTTGTCTTGGATCATTCCCATCTAGAATCCCAGAGACTCTTCATGCAGATTATGTCATCACTTCCCAGCTCAAGATATAAAGGGTTGTTGTCAAGGGCCTACCTTTGCTAAGTCAGGTAATATTCCATTGTCTTCTTCCCCGAGAGCAATGTGTGTGTCTGCAAGACCTAAGGGATATCATTCACGAGACTCTCCCCCTAAATATCAGTCTTTCTGAGATTACCAGTTCCATCTCTCCAGAAAGATTTTGTTACCCTTTACATTCATCTGTGCATGTGGTTGTTCACTTCAGTCGTGTCTGACTTTGCAATCCAATGGACTGTAGCCTCCCAGGCTCCTTTGTCCATGGGATTCTCCAGGCAAGAATACTGGAGTGGGTTGCCATGCCCTCCTCCAGGGGATCTTCCTGACCCAGGGACTGAACCTCTGTCTCTTATGTCTCTTGCATTGGCAAGCAGGTCTTCACCACTAGTGCCACCTGGGAAGCCCAACACTGACTTCTGCTTCACACTAACTCTTCCAAGTTTGTCTGATGCCTATATAATTCCTCCCTGGTTTGAATTCAGAATGTGCATACATTGGTATTATTTGCCTCTGTCACACCTTTGCATATGCAATTGGAAACAGATTTGTGTGTTGGATAGAAAGGCCTCTCTGAGGCTCTGGGGTGGCACCCCGCCCCCCTTGAAAGTCATCAGGTGGCCTCTGTGTCTCTGGGCTCCTGGCCTCTGCCAGTGTTGAAGCCAGTCTGAGATGGACAGTCAGAGAGCTGCCAGGAGAGTGAATGATTTCTTTGGCCAGCTGCTTCTTAGAGGAAGTAAAAGAAATGTGTCAGTTTCTGAAGAGAAGCTGTGAAAGCTTAATGGAAAGTATTACCAGGACTGGGAGAGAGCACAAAAAAACAAAAACACAGACAGGCTGGGAACAACTTCCAGAAGCCAACAGAACATTCGTTTGAGGGGAAGAGAGAACCATTTCTTTCAAATACCCACACTTGGGTTCCATGCAGAATGTCAGAAAGAACACAGACATCAGAATTGGAATGGTGTGTGTTCCCACGCTGCACTCTGATTGACGTGGCCTTGAGTGAGTCACTCAATCTCTTGACTCAATTTTCTCATCTGTAAAATGAGGTTGATAGCCTATTGTGCAGATGTAAAGAGACAACCCAGGGAGGTCAGCTTAGCACATTGCTTGGCAGTAAATAGAGATTTGGGTTTCCCTGGTGGCTCAGTGGTAAAGAATCTGCCTGCAAATGCAGGAGACAGGGGTTCAATCCATGGGAGGGGGGGATCCCTTGAAGAAGGAAATGGCAACCCACTTCTGTATTCTTGCCTGGAAAATCCCGTGGATGGAGGAGACTGGTGGACTACAGTCCAGGGGGTCACAAAAGAGTTGGAGTTGGACATAATTCAATGACTAAACAACAACAGCAAATAGTATTTTGCACTGTCCAATGTCAAGAAACTCCATTAGCCCACAAATAAAGACCACTGAATGAAGGGTTATTATGTTGACCACGGGCAGAGTGAAAGGAACAAAGGAGGAATAGTGAGGCACCTAGAGGTTGGCAACTGCAGAAACTACAACCACCCCCAGGATGAGGGGACACGAGGAGGAAAGCGTGTTGCTGAACTTGATTAAGCATAGCCCTGAAATAGAATGTCAAGACCATCAGAGGAGAGGCATTAGGGAAGGTCCTTGTCTGGTTGTGGGGCTGGAGTGAGCCATAGGAGAGTTTCAGGGCAGATGGCAGTCAGCATGCTCTGGAAAGAGACTGACCAGAATTTATGAACTTGGTAGGTTCCTGGGACAGTCAGTGGTCTTATCTCTAGAACTGAGTTTAGTGTTGTATCAGTTTGCGGTCATATCTTAGAATGTATGGGACTGAATGACTTGATTTTAAAATGCATTGAGGTTAATTTGTGTTGCATGTCAGGTCTGGTTCAGTTTATCCTTTCTTCGGGTCATCGTTCATTTTGCTAATTGGTTTCTGTTTTATTTCTCACTCCCATTAGCCAAATAGTACCAGAAGGCAGCAGCAAGGGAGCCCTGACGTGGTGGTCTGCAGAGATCAGCCTCCCAGGCACTGGGCAGGACGGGGAAGAGAGGAACAGTTCCGGGGCAAATGTAGGGAAACCAGCATCCTTACCTGCATGCCTGCCCCCTTCCTTTCTTCATCCCTTCCCTCATTTCTCCATTTCCCAACTGACGTTAATTCCTCTCCATCTGTGTCCCCAGAATCTACCACTCTTTCCTCAGATCATTTTACACTTTGGGATTAACTGCCCTAGGCCTTTGCAAATGATAATTGTATAAAGTGTGAAAGTGTTAGTCGCTAAGTCTTGTCCGACTCTTTGTGACCTGTGGTCTGTAACCCACCAGGTTCCTCTGTCCATGGTATTCTCAGGCAAGAATACTGGAGTGGGTTGCCATTCCCTTCTCCAGGGGACCTTCCCGACCCAGGGATTGAACCTGGGTCTCCTTCTCTTCAGGCAGACCCTTTACCATCTGGGCCACCAGAGAAGCCCATAATTGTATATGTATTGTATAAATATAACATATATTATATAAATAAAAATTTATAATGTATAAATAATACATTATTATGTATTATGTAATTGAACACTTGTATATCTTAAAAAACTTTTTTTAATTGAAGTACAGTTGATTTACAGTGTTGAGTTAGTTTCAGGTTACAACAAAGTGAGTCAAACACACACGCATACATGTATCTTTTTCAGATTCTTTTCCACTATAGGTTATTACAAGATATGGAATATAGTTCCCTGTGCTATACAGTCAGTCTTTGTTGTTGCACACCCCTGTTTTGTTTTTTTGTTTGTTTGGTTTAAAGCTTTTTATTTTGTAGTGGAGTATAACTGATTAACAACGTTGTCATGGTTTCAGGTGGACCGCAAAGGGACTCGGCCGTACACATGCATGTATCCATTCTCCTCCAAATTCCCTGCCCATCCAGGCATGATACTGAACAGAGTTCCCTGTGATATACAGTAGGAACTTATATCTTTTATACTCAGAAGTTTCAGCCTCTAAATCACCACCATCCCACAGAACTTTATTCTGCATGGTCCAGGATGGTAGCCATTACCACATCAAGCTTGGCTATCAAGCTGTGACTATTCTGAATAATGGGTTGGATTTTTAATCTTTGTTAATTTTATTTAATTTGCACTTGAATTAGAGGCTAAGATTAGTCTATTAAATAAATAGCCCTAAAAGAAGTCCTCTCTATTATCTGCATTTTAGAAATGAGAAAACTGAGCCTTTTGATTTGGCTGGTAAATGATGGAGTCAGGACGGGAAATGTTCTCACTGGCCCCAAAGACACTCAGCTTTATACCACAACTGCTCCCCCTGCCTGAATACCCTTCTTCTCAGCCTCTCAGCCAGCTCCTAGTCATCCTTCAAAATCCAGTTCAACTTGTCTCCTCCACGAAGTCTGAAAAATCCCCAAGCAAAGTTTTAAAGGCATGTCACAATTATACTTAGTCAATATCTTAGCCAGTGTACCTTTCACATCATATAGCAGTTATCTGTATAGTTGCTTACATTTCTTATATATAGAGAGAGAGTTACTTATTTATTTGGCTGCGTTGGGTGTTAGTCGTGTGTGGCATGGGAGATCTTCACTGTGTGCACGGACTCTCTAGTTCTATGGCACGTGGGAGGCATGTGGGATCTTAGTTCCCTGACTAAGGCATTGAACCCTCATCTACTGCATTGCAAGGCAGATTCTTAACCACTGGACCTCCAGGGAAGTCACTCCATTTCTTAGTAGAGTGTGAGGTCTTTGAGGCTGAGCTCATAGTAGGTGTGATGCATAGTAGGTATAAAGAATAAATTTAGCCCATGAGTGCTTGGTCGTCAGTGGTGCCTCCGTGAGTTTCATAAGCACTGAAATGGTAAGCCTGTAGCCTGGGCTTATTGATGCTCATCTCACCTGTTTCCTTCATAGGTTTAAATGCTATGGATCAACAGGATCTCTGCTGAGAGAAAATTCAGGCCTGCCCGCCTCCCTCGGGGGCGATTGATAGCTCTGGCTGGGAGTATTTTAAGCCTGCTGCTCTCTTGACTTGAGTCTTTCTTTCCCAAGCCATCACACGCTGCCCTGCATGCCTGCCCAGCAGGGTGGTGGGTCCGTGGTGCCTGAAGACGTGATATGATTCAGTAGGTTCTCCCGAGCAGCATGTGGAAATGGCCAGCTGCCTTCAGGACAGACACAGACATCTCTGGGTGGCCAGGGAAACCGAGAGCCAAAGGACTGCCAAGCTGAGGGGCTCTGGGGTGGAAGAATCCCCTGGTAAAACTGGATAGAGGCATTTCGACTCACTTCCCAGGACAGCATTGTTACAGATGGGTTTGAGAACTGGAAGGGCAGGAGGGGAGGGAAAGCTGAGTTTTAGGAAACTGACTCCAAAGACCAGAGAACATTTTGACGGTGTCTGTTCATAACTAGTTTGTGAATTCCCCTCTCCAGAGAGGAGACTCAAAGGAAATGACCTGGGTCTTCATGACTTTGTCCCCTGTGACCAGGTCTGCCTTGCCCCCAGAAGTAGGGCCAAACTCCTTAGCACTGTTTTCCAGGGGCAGCAGTGGTTCAAGCATCCAATGCCAGTAAGGGCCAGGTAGATGATACCAAGCGTAAAGTAGCAGTTTAGAGAATCTGGCCAACTGGAAAGTCCATGTCTGTTCAAAGGGAACAGCCACTGCTGCACCTGACTGTTGTCATATGAGAGGATAAGAGTCCTGGCTTTCCCTTTTCTGTTAATAGCAAAGGGTAATCATGGATTTTGGTGTAAAATCTAGTTTCTCAGTTTGTGGACCAAGGAAAGCTTACCTCCGGGTCAGCTTTGGTTCAAGGGCTGTAATTTCGTGACCCCGTCACCTGCTCCACGACCCTGGATTCCTTCACATGCTCAGCTCTTTCGCCGTTTTGACCGGCGTGTGACTTCTGGAACATTCCATCCTCATTCCGCCTCGGTGCCCCTGCATATGCTGTTCTTCCCTCCCCGGATTCCTTTCCCTCCATTCAGACATTAAGCCTGAACTGGTCCTTGAAGGACCAGCTCAAGAGTCACCTTGTCCAGAAGTCTCCCAACACCCCAGGCATCGGTTGCTTTCTCTGGCTCTCTGAGCTCTCTGAGCTCCGGTTCCACCTTATCTATGTTTTTTCTAATTATACTCATATTATTTTTGGCCGTGCTGGGTCTTCATCACTACACAGACTTTTCTCTAGCTGCAGCGAGCAGAGGCTAATCTCTAGCTGGGGCACGTGGGGTTCTTATTGCGGTGGTTTCTCTTGATGCTGAGCATGGCGTTAGAGCATGCACGCTGTAGTAATTGGTGTTCCTGGGCTCTAGGGCTTAGCTGCTCTGCAGCATGTGGGATCTTCCAAGACCAGGGATTGAACCAATGCCTCCTACACTGGCAGGCGATTTCTTTACCATTGAGCCACCAGGGAAGATCCCCACTTTATCTATAACATTTGCTTCTCTATATTCTAATTTGTGGGTTGCCTCTTGAGTTCTGGGGCTAGACATTCCACATAGCCTGCTATCTGCTGGACCCCATTCCTCAAGTGCTTCACAGCAGGTAAGACACCAGGTGTCCTGATTGGGACTGATTTGTAGCCTCCCTTGAGCTTCATCCCATTGATATGTCTCCATCTCAGTGAAGGGCAGCACCCTGATTCAATTATCAGGCTAGAAATTAGAGGGTCATCTTAGATTCCTAATAGATTCATTTCCCTCACTTTCCTAGTCCTGTCAGTCACCAACAAAGACCTCCTTTCAATATTTCCATTTATTCACCATCCCTGTGACTTTCCTGGTGGTTCAGTGGCTAAGACTCTGTTATTCCCAATGCAGGGGGTCTGGGTTCGATCCCTGGTCAAGGAACTAAGATCCCACATGCCACAAGGCTACTAAGCCCTTGTGACATGATGAAGACCCAGCAAAGCCAAAGAAAAAAGAAAAAAATGAGAGACAAGCAAGGGGTGATGATGGTAAAGGCTCAAAGCATGAGCTGTGGGCTTGGAATCCATTGGAAGCTGGGGCAGCCACAAGGCATGTGAATTCCAGGCTATATCTGTGCAGAGACAGTGTTTAGAGGGAGAGTTTGGGTATCAGAAGGGCATGGCATGCATAGAAGAAGGAAAGAGACCAAGAGAGCCCATCACCTTTTAGTCTGACTTGCTCAGCATGAGCTGACAACAAGCCTACTCATGAGCAAAGTGGAAAGGAAAAAAAAATGGCTCAGCTAGCAACATTCTCATTCTTCTTTGTCTGGCTTAATCCTTTGCTACAACAGCAAATGGGTAAAAATAATTAGCAGCATCCTGAGGCTGGCGTGTCCTTGCTCATGCTTCCAGATGATAAAGTGCTTGTTCACCGTCTTCTCTGATCTCCAGAGATCAGATGCCTGCCAGGGCATCAGCGGCACCATTCCTGATCCCCTACAGATGAGGCCACTAGGGTCCTGGAGGGGAATTAATATACCCGAGGCTAGGCAGGGGGAACCATTACCTGAGATTCCATTTAAAACCTAGTTTCTCGGGTGGAGGTCCCCCGAGCTACTGTTTCTGTGTGTGATGGGTAGGGCCGTCACCCCAGGTAGTCTTGGAAACCGACGCTTCACCGCCCTGCCTGGGCCTGAGACCCAGCCTGGCTCAGAGGTCACAATCATGGGGTCCCAGGGTCACGGTACCAGGTGTGGATGGGTCCAGATCTGGACTTTGCTCTGCCATCTCAGGTGCCTGAAAGGTCTCCGGGGCACCTCTCAGCAGGTATTCGGCTTTCAAACCTGCCACTTACTCACAGCCTGTGAGCGCAGCAGTGTGCCTTTCTTCCACAGCCCTGCAAAGACGAGACAGAAATAGCCCTTCCTACCAGGAACGAAAACAGAAATGGTGAAGCAAATCCATGTATTCTTATCTCTGTGCGGGCCACTCCTGTCATATGGACAGAAGTTGCTTCCAACATTCTGCCATGTGAAATGGCAACAAAGGACTTTCCCAGTCCAGAAGAAAAAATGTGAAACAAAAAGCTCACTTCCCATGATGGATGATCTGTGGTCTATTCTTGTCTTTTATTTTCTCTCCCTTTTGTTTTCTTTCTGTCCATTAGTAGATGCACTTTTCAATTCATCCCCATGGCGATAGGACCCAGGTTATTGTGTGTGTTAGTATGTCACTGGAATGTTAGAGGAGACAGGCTTTCCTGCCTGCAGATGGCTTCCTGTTAATTGGAGAGACAGACGTATAAACAGTTATTGACAAGCAGGGCTCACAGGTGCTGGGACAGAAGGATGCCAGAGAGTCCTGAGAGAGCAAAGAGAAAGGGTCCATGGTACCTTTATAAGCTGGTATCCCCTCTGCCAACAGGCAAAGTGATTCCATCATTGCCTGGCTTTGGGCTCAATTCTTTGACCTTATAAACAGAATTTAAATTGCTTCATTTTTCAGAGTGGCAGGAAAGGACTGCTTGATTGACACTTTTTAAAAAGTTGTGCACCCAATTCTGGAAGAGGCAATGGGACCTATGGGCCAAAAGCCAGGGGCACCTCCCTAATTATATTCCATTTTCCAAAACGAGGACATGCCGTTTCTCAGATATCAGAGCAAGATGCCTCCAAGGGATTAAATATTAATAGGAGCCTTCCTTCCTTTTTTTCCATCCTTATCTCATTTAAAAATGCATTTTCCCTTCTCCCACTTCATTTATTTATTCATTTGTTCTCTTGATCCATCCAATCAGAATTTGCCTTGAACACTGCTGGAAGAGGGGGCTCACAGATAAAATAGCAAATTTCCCCAAGGGTCTTAACCCTGGATATCCATGAGAATCTCTCAATGATCTAGCTTCCTGACAAATACAAATACTCTGGAACCACCTCCAGGTTAGATTTTTAAGTGATGCAAGCAACATGCAGAGAAGTGTGTCGTCTGGTAACGTTTGTGTGGGAAACAATTTGGGGAGGAAAACAATATGCATGTATTTTTTTTGTGTCTGCACAGAATGTGTCTGGAAGAATATATAAGAAGCTAGAAGCCTTGGTTGCCTGTGGAAATGGAAACGATTGTCTAAATAGCAGGGTAGGAGGCAGACTTTCTTCTATATACTGTTCAATTCTGTGCCATATGAACGTATTTCCATTTCAAAATAATTTTAATTAAAGATTAAAAATAAACAAGTGAATGAAATAATCGGCAGACCTTTCTCCCAGTATATTAAGGTACCCCCTGACCTCAAATTCTCTGCACTAGCCGTCCTCGACTGTTTGCAGTTCTCTGTAAATGAGATGTGTTCTCTGTGGTCTCTGTGCATTTTCTGGAGCAGATTCCATTGCCTGGTACAGAAACCTTCCGTGCCCACATCCGGATTTCGGTACCCACCATCACCACCTTTTTCAGTTAGGTCCAGCCCCACCTCTTTGTTTCCCAAACCTCCCATGCTCTCCCCATCATAATCCTCTCATCAGGACTACAGTGTCTGTTCACTTGTAGAGGGCGCCCATCAAACCTCATACTCCAGTGAAAAGAGATCACTCCTGAAGTGTTACCTGTTCAGTTCAGTTCAGTCGCTCAATAGTGTTTGACTCTTTGCGACCCTATGGACTGCAGCACGCCAGGCTTCCCTGTCCATCACCCAACTCCCAGAGCTTACTCAAACTCATGTCCACCAAGTCGGTGATGCCATCCAACCATCTCATCCTCTGTCGTCCCCTTCTCCTCCTGCCTTCAATCTTTCCCAACTTCAGGGTCTTTTCCAATGAGTCAGTTCTTCCCAGCAGGTAGCCAAAGTATTGGAGCTTCAGCTTCAGCATCAGTCCTTCCAATGAATATTCAGGACTGATTTCCTTTAGGATGGACTGGTTGGATCTCCTTGCATTCTGAGGGAGATCTCTTGCAGTCCAAGAGTCTTCTCCAACACTACAGTTTAAAAACATCAATTCTTCAGCACTCAGCCTTTTTTATAGTCCAGCTCTCACATTCATAGGTGACTCCTGAAAAAACCATAGCTTTGACTAGACAGACCTTTGTTGGCAAAGTAATGTCTCTGGTTTTTGATATGCTGTCTAGGTTGGTTATAGCTTTTCTTCCAAGGAGTAAGTGTCTTTTCATTTCATGGCTGTAGTCACCATCTGCAGTGATTTTTGGAGACCCTCAAAATAAAAGTCTCTCACTCTTTCTATCGTTTCCCCATCTATTTGCCATGAAGTGATGGGACTGGATGCCATGATATTTGTTTTCTGAATGTTGTGTTTTAAGCCAACTTCTTCACTCTCCTCTTTCACTTTCATCAATAGGCTCTTTAGCTCTTCTTCACTTTCTGCCATAAGGGTGGAGTCATCTGCATATCTGAGGTTTTTGATATTTCTCCTGGCAATCTTGATTCCAGCTTGTGCTTCATCCAGCCTGGCATTTCTCATGATGTACTCTGCATATAAGTTAAATAAGCAGGGTGACCATATACAGCCTTGACGTACTCCTTTCCCTATTTGGTACCAGTTACCTATAGTGTCCCAAAGACCTGGCACCTTCAGTGATATCAGTTCTTAGTAGATGAAGATTGGATAGTGACAGACTGCTGAGCACTAGAAAGTACCTGCTGATCGCAGTCACCAACTACTGAATCACACCTTATGATTAAGAGTTTGAGGCAGAGGTCCTCGAACCCTAGCCCGAGGGCTATCCCCTGTCTTTGTAAGACAAGTTTCACTGCCACACAGCCACACGCTTTTGTTTACAGGTTGTCTGTGTCAGCCTGCATGTTACAGTGGGATTTGAGTGGTGGCAACAGAGACTGTGACCTTCTCAGACGGCTCAGTGGTGAAGAACCCACCTGCCAAGGCAGGAGGCACAGGCTCAATCCCTGGGTTCGGAAGGTCATCTGGAGTAGGAAGTAGCACCCACTCTGGTATTCTTGCCTGGAAAATTCCATGGACAGAGGAGCCTGGCAGGCTATAATCTGTGGGGTCACAAAGAATCAGACATGACTGAGCACGCACGCACGCACGCCAGAGACGACAGCCCACACAGCCTGAGATATTTACTCTCTGGACCTTTGCAGAAAAAGTTCCCCTTGCTGATCCGAGGCTTCACTGACTCCTGCTACGAGACTGCAGTCCCACCTAGCTTTGCCCTGGGGTTGTTCTCCCCCTAGTTTGGCCGGATCATCATAGTTTGCAGAGGGCTGTCCTACTTTTAACACTTGGAGTCTCATGTCTTGGGAAACTCCTTCATCCTGGGCCAACTGTGATGGTTGGTCTCCCTACGCATCCCCTACTAACCAGAGGCTCCCCTAACATGATCCTCCCATAACACAGAGCCAAATACACAGGCTCCAATATAATCTCTTGAGAGCAGACTTGTGATGTCAGAATCAGAGCTCACGTAACTTAAGATACACTCTTAGGAGAAAATCAAATACCAAGATAATAAGTTGCTTGTAGAAGTCATGGGTGCTGTCACTGCTTCTTCCACCCACACCCCTTCGAGGGGATCTGCACCACCTCATCAGTCCTGGTTGGTGGCTTTAGAGCCAGGGTGTCAGGGTGGCTGCCAAAGGTCAGAAGACATTGTAACCTCTCTCACCATAACCTCTGCCCAGACCCACACAGGACTTGGAATATAAGAGAGACTTTTATCACACTGAGCTACAGAACTATGGAGATTATATGCTATAGTAGCATAAATTATCCTATGTGACTGATCCGCTGATATATAATTTGGAATATATTTATGATATAGTTTGTTAGTGTTGTTGTTTAGTTGCGACTGAGCAAGTCGTGTTGGACTCTTTTGTGACCCCATAGACTGTAGCCTGCAAGGCTCCTCTGTCCATGGGGATTCTCCAGGCAAGAATACTGGAGTGGGTTGCCATTTGCTTCTCCAGGGGATCTTCCCAACCCAGTGATTAAACCCTCATCTCCTGCATTGGCAGGTGGGTTCATTACCGCTGAGCCACCAGGGAAGCTGATATCTAGTTAGCTATTGTTATCACTCACCCACTGCAAATCCCGGAGAAACCAAAACGCACAAGGTCCAGCCATCAACCAGGAGCTCTTTACCCCAGTGAGACTCAGATTATTTCAACATTTTATCACTTCAAGTAGCAACAGATCAGTCAAGTGTACCATTTAGGAATTTAAATATGTGAAAACTCTCGAACTCTTCACTGTGAAAGCAATGAACAGTTTCAGATGTTTGGGCAGGACTTGGGTAGGGTGGGGCTGTTTGGGGACATGAGGTCTTAAAATCTTCTTATGGAGCAGCCCCTCCTCTGTCTGTGTCAGCTGGGCCCAGACTGTCTGCACAGGATATTTTCGTCGTTATCTCTCTTCTGTTGTCTGCAGCCCATGGAGACCAAGTCATCTTTTTAAATTTTATCTTCCAGGACAGGTTTAATATTGTTGGATTTTTTTAAATTAATTTTGTCCTTAAGGTCCTCGTCTGACCTCTGCTACCCAGTTACACATGGGACGAGTGAATGGATAATCCCAACAATTGGGAGGTCCTAGCTCTGGGGTCCTCTCTTTAGGATCTCTGCATCCAGTTATGTATAGATGGCATTTTTCATACCTTTTGTTCAAGTAGTGAATGCCTTTATTTTCCCCAAGTGAAGTCTCAAAGTCTCATGTGAATTTTCTTCTTTTTTTTTTTTTTTTTACAATGTTTCTTTTTCTGTGGGGGGTGGGGGTGGGGGAAGGGCTATGCAGCATGTGGAATCTTAGTTCCCCAGCCAGGGATTGAACCTATGCCTCCTGCACTGGGGCAATGGAGTCTTAACCACTGGACCACCAGGGAAATCCCTCACTTAGATTTTTTAAATTTTGTGTTGGGGTATAGCCAATTAACAAGCAATATCGTGATAGTTTTAGATAAACAGCAAAGAGACTCAGCCATTCATATACATGTATCTATTCCCGCCAAACTGCCCTCCATCCAGGCTATTGCATAACCTTGAGCAGAATTCCATGTGCTATCCGGGGTAGGTCTTTATTGGTTACCCATTTTAAATGTAGCAGTGTGTACATGTCCATCTCAAACTCCCTAACTAACCTTTCCCCCTCATGTGGATTTTTAATAAGTAAAATAGATACACAGTCCATGGAATCCTCCCGGCCAGAATACTGGAATGGGTAGATTTTCCCTTCTCCAGGGGAGCTTCCCAACTCAGCGATCAAACCCAGGTCTCCCGCATTGCAGGCAGATTCTTTACCAGCTGAGCCACAGGGAAACCCTTAATAAGTAAAATAGATAGCATGAATCTTGTATACAATGATAGATAAACACATTGGGGACAATATTATCTGAACTAAGTGTTGGTTGGATATGATGTGAGAAACAAGTCTGAAAACTGTAACAGAGGTATAAAAATGAATTCAGCTTAATTAGCAAATGACCTTTCTTATGATGTAGATTTAGATGACCTGACATAGGGATTATACTGAAAAATAGCAGCAGCAACAATAATAAACGGTCCTATGTAGATATTTCACATCCACAAGCTAAATTTTGGTGATGGAGAATGGTCTTTGTTCGTCCTTTCCCAAGCTTTGCTCATCTCTCTCAGAATCCAAAAGGCTATTTGTTTTCAAGATGAGGAAGACCAAGGAATTAACATTTATTGTGCACTTCCTAGGTGCTTGCACTGTACTGAGTGCCTTGTGTACACTACCAGCTCCCATGAATCTTCAACATTGTCATCTGAATTTGCTGTCTGTGTTTCCTCCCCTCCCACCCACTTCAGTCTGGCTTCTTTTTACCACCAACCATCCTCCGAAATAGTTCTTGCCAAGGTCTCATGACACTGAATCCAGTGGACATTTTCCAGTCTTCACCCTACTTGACACCTCAGCAGCATTCAGCACTGCTGGAAATCTTCTCTTCCTTAATCTTCCCGACCTAGGTGTCCTGGTTTTCCTCGCCCTTCTCTCTCTGACTATTGGCTCCTTTTATCTTGGAGGGTACCCGTCTTTCCCAGGAAGAACTTGGTCCCTAAGAAATCAGGACTTCAACTCTTTTCCATGCACGTATCGCTCACGATTGTGTGCCTGTGTGTCTGCTCTCACTCTAGAGGTCCACTTGCCTTCTTGCTATTGGTATTTAGATAAATTCATCTTTTCTCTAAAACTTGGTTCTTTTCCAGTATTTTCTAACCCAGTGGGAGGCAATTCCAACTGTTCTCCACCAGCAACTTACAAAACATCCTTAACTCCTCCCTCTTTGTCATCCTCTGTATGCAGTCGCCCATCGAGCCCTCTTGTCTCTAAATCCAAACATCTCTTGAAGTCTTGATCTTCTCCATCTCTAAGGACACCCTGGGTTCAAACCATAACCTCAAGTCTGGATGGTTTCAGAATGGGCCCCCAGACAACCATTCTTGCTCCATCTATTTGAATCTCTACCCAATAGCCAGAAGGATCCATGTTAAAATGCAGATTGGGTTGTGTCTCACCCCTCCCCTCTATCCCACCTCCAAATGAAACACATCAGTGCCTTTCATCGTTCTTGGGAAAAGCACAGCACCCTTACCAAGACCTGCACGGAGGTTCTGCCTGGAATGGCCTCCTCCTTCCTCTGGTGCCTCATCCCCCAAGACCCTCCCCGCCAGCCAGGTATCAGTCCTTGGCTGAGGATACCAAGATGAGTAATTTGCTTTAATTTTTTAGCTTAATGATTAATCAGAGTCGTGGGCAGGTTTTCTGTATCAGGGGTGTGGATTGTGATTTTCTACCTCTTACTAGGATTTGACATCCCTTATATGCAGAATCTAAAAAGAAATGATACAAATGAACTTATTTACAAAATAGAAATAACTCACAGACTTAGAGAAGGAATTTATGGTTTCCAGTTGGGAAGAATAGGGGGAACGAAGAGATGGGGAGTTTGGCATGCACATGTACACACTGCTGTATTTAAAATGGATAACCAGCAAGTTCCTACTATATCACACGGAACTCTGCTCAATGTTACTTGACAGCCTGGATGGAAGGGAAGTTCCGGGGAGAATGGATACACGTGTGTGCATGACTGAGTCTCTTTGCTCTTCACCTGAAACTATCACAATATTGTTAATCAGCTATACTCCAATACAAAATAAAAGGTTAAGTCTTCCAGAAACACTGAAAAATAGTCCTGTAGCTCTGGTATGAAACAGCATGGACTAACTTTCTTTCTTTTTTTTTTTAATCAACATTTATTTATTTATTTATTTCTGGGGGCTCTGGGTCTTCATTGCTTTCGGGGGACTTTCTTTAGTTGTGGTGAGTAGGAGGCTACTCTTCATCATGGTGCACAGGCTTCTCATTGTGGAGGCTTCCCTTGTTCCAGAGCACAGGCTCCAGGCATGTGCCTTCAGCAGTCGCAACACACAGGCTCAGTCGGTGGTTCTGACTTAGTTGTTCTGAGGCGCATGGAATCTTCCGGGACCAGGGATCAAACCCTTGTCCCCTGTATTGGCAGGCAGACTCTTATCCACTGCATCATCAGGGAAGGCCTGGACTTTCATAGATGACTTTGAGGCTTTGACATTTTCTGAGTGTTTTAAAGTCTACTTTAATGTACTACAGTCTACTTTATACAAAATCATTTCTGCACAGATGTGAAAACTGAGGCTGCTTCTAAACAAGCAAGGAAGAGTCTGTACAAGAGACCCAGAATAGAGCCCTGTTACTGCCACCTAGCTCTACTGGAAGATGTTGGGATTTTCCTGCTTGCTCCCGAGGATGTAATCACAGATTGAATAAGAAACTTGAGAGGTCGAATATCTGTTTTGGAGAAGTCTGCAATTTAACAAGGAGGAAAAAGAGAGAGAGATTAATATGTAAAGAATTGGAAAAAAAAAAAAACCCACTTTGCAGATGTGATTAAGTTAGGGTCTTTTTGGATCTTCTGTCTGCATCAGGCTTAAATGCCCCCACAGCATGTGGGATCCTAGTTCCCCAACCTGGGATTGAACCCACGTCCCCTGCATTGGAAGGCAGATTCTTAGCTGCTGGACCAGCAGGGAAGTCCCTAAATTTGGGTCTTGAGATACAGAGACTATCTCAGACTATCCTGATGGGCCCTCAGTGCAGTCACAGGGACCCTTATAATAAGAGGGAGGCACAGTGGTGTGACACATGGAAGAGAAGAAAACCGTGGGACAGGGTGGGGAGATGACTGATGTGGCCAGAAGCTGAGACATGCCGGCAGCCGCCAGAATCTGAATGATGCAGGCGACAGGTTCTCTCCTGGAGCCTCCAGAGGGAGCGGGGGCCCCTGACACCTCCACTGCAGGTCAGTGATGCTGATTTTAGACAGCTGGCCTCCAGAACTCGGACAGAATTCATTTCTCTTGTTTTCAGCTGCCAAGCTGGTGATGCTTCGTGACAGCAGCTGCAGGAAACTCCATGCCCAAATGCCAGTAATATAAATCATGATGTGTGAGAAGGGCTCACCCTTAGAATCTTTGCATTTTTAATTAGCCCCCCTGCATCATGATGCTCCCAGCTATTGTCTCTCTCTCTCCAGCCTTCTCGATGCATATTCTTGCTAAAGGAGGACTTAGTCAGATATCCTTCCTATAACCTTGAATGAGAACATAGCTGGAGTGATTTGTTTTCCAACCCACCTCTTTATAGCCAGTCTCTCTGTAGCTCGGTCAACATTTTCACTTTTCGGAATCCTATTGAAATCCACTTCTGTTGCTTGAAAATTAACTATTGTTCTGCCACATTGAACCTCTGCCTTTTGCATTATGTTGCGAGTCCTATAATCACGTCCCATGCTCAAGGCCTTCCCACCCAGTGTTATGAAGTATACCACTCCTTTGTGAATAGCTCTTAAGCATTCCAACTGTGTCGCCACACTCTTGAGGTGGGTCCATCCACAGACTGATAAATTGTGTGGCAGAGTGGGTCAGGGACTGTGCTAGCTAGTTCAACTCAGAAATCTGTAAGTATTAGTTCCAAATGGAAGGATCTCAAAATCCAGAGAGCACAATTGATGCATCAGACCAGAACTCTCATACAATATGCTGCCTTGAGAAACAGGTAGAAACAAAGTACTTTGCAAATAGAGATGCATGAACAATTGATACAGAGAGCTTCAGAGGAGCAAGGGCCATCTGGGAATTTGTGGGTATCAGGCAATAGAACCAGCACGGACAGAGATGATGAGAGTCACTTACAGAGTGAGGGAAAAACAGACAGTCCAGAAGCTGGAGAGTGTTATTGAATGGGAGAACTACCTACAGGAAGTTGATGGAAGAGAAGTGATTTTTACAAAACAGAAAGCCTCATCCCCTGTATCACATGTGTGTGCTAAGTTGCTTCAGTCATGTTTGACTTTTTGCGACCCTGTGGACCATAGCCCACCAGATTCCTCTGTTCGTGAGATTCTACAGGCAAGAATGCTGGAGTGGGTCGCCATGCCCTCCTTGAGGGGATCTTCCTGACCCAGGGATCCAATCTTATGTCTCCTGCATTGGCAGGTGGATTCTTTACCACTAGTGCCACCTGGGAAGCCCATCCTGTATCATACAAGCAATTTTTTAAAAATGGTAAGTAACATGGGAATGTCAGTGAGGATGAGGTGATAAGATGTCTCACATACTGTTTGCAGGATGCTGAGTCAGTCCAGTTTTATTAGAGAACAACTTTGCAAATATGTTGTTAAAACCATAAAAAAATCCACATATTTTACCCCAAGAATGCTGCCTCCAAGAGTCTGTTCTAAAGGATTAAGTTGAAATATGGAAACATGCATAGAGATGTTTATTACAGCAGTATTTATAATGTGAAAATCACAAAATAACTTATCTGTCCAAGAAGAAGGGAAAGCAAAATAAATTGTTGTTTCCAGAACTTACAAGGTGGCAGCCAGGGAAATTCTTGTAAGATTAACCATTCTGAAGTGTATCATTCAGTGGTATTTAGTACATGTAGAATGTTGTTAGACCATCACTTTGTCTAATTCCAAAACATTTTTATTACCCTGAACGGAAATCACTTCCTACTCCCTTTTCCCCCCAGTCCCTGGAAGCTACTATTCAGCTTTCTGTCTTTATGGATTTACCTATTCTGTGTATTTCATATAAATGGAAATATACAACCTATGACCTTTTATACCTGGCTTCTTTCACTTAGCATATGGTTTTCAAGGTTCACGATGTTGTAGCTTATACCAGTGCTTCATTCCTTTTCATGGCTGGATAATATAGATATACCATTTTTGTTTATCAGTTCATCCATTGATGGGTGTTTGAGTTGTTTCCACCTTTTGGCTGTTGTGAATATTGCTGCTATGAATACTTGTATGCAAATTTTTATTTGAATACTTATTTTCAACTCTTTGGAGACATACCGAGAAGTGGAATTGCTCAGTGTCCTTTTTTTTTTTTTTTTGGTTGAACTTGTATGTCTTTGGTCAGGTCTGTTTGTCTCAACTTGGCTTCAGTTCCAACTACTAACTTTGGTTTTACAAAAACCCCTTTAATGCCCACATTAAGCTCTTCCTGCCCCTCAAAGGCATTCCTTTTGGGTGTGTGATCACTTGCCCAGTCTGTGGACTGTTTCAGTGGCCATGGGAGATGACTCTACAGAAATTTTAATACCATGGGAAATAATTCTGTCATAAAGTTAGGAAGGGAAAGATCAGGTTATCATATCTGTAATACTTTTTCATCAAAATTAAGTGTCTAATTTAAGCCTGATCAATACAACTTGAACTATTTTTCCATGGGAAGATATTCATAAAAACTGCAGAAAATTCTCCATACACAGGCTGACACTTGCTCATCTCCATGGGGTTTTCAACAGGGAACACAAGGAAATCCATAGAGCCTCGACAGAAGACCCAAGTTCAAACACCAGGTTGGCCACTCCCTATCTGTGTCACCTCGGACAGGTACACCGAATAGGTGTTAATAAATGGTCGTTATTATTGAGTTATGGCAGACGTGGCCTTTTCTTGATTTTATTGGATTGTCCAAGATATTCCATTTGACTTTTTCTGTATGCTATTATGGAAAAACCCAAACAGACTTTTTGGCCAACCCAATATTATTTTTGAGGTGTAACTTATGTCCAAGGTTACCTCCTCATCACTGGACCAGGAATGCCTTCCTAACCCCCAGAGTCACTTCCTTCAAGAGAGACTCCCTGCCCTCAGCATCAGAAGGACAGATTC